>NC_046185.1:16369370-16693259 GCF_011004875.1 Balearica regulorum gibbericeps
AGAAGAATTAGATGAGCTGAGCAGATACGATATACAGTGTGAAATCCATAACTGTCACCAGCAGCTCAATGACTTAAATACCCCAGGCCCTAAATTTCTCTTCTGCTGATTGGAGACAGTAGCCCTTCTGGACTTGTATCATCTGCTGATCTGGACTACTCGTCTGGCCTTCAGGGCACTGATAGCAGAGGATATAGACAAAAGCACATATAACATGTAACATGAAGTAAGCAAAAGAGAGAAGAAAAGCTGACATCGTATTGTGGAAAGAAGAGTTCTGCTCTTGGTATCTGGGTTTTCAAGATTTATGTTTGAAGAGCGTAATGGATTCAGTGTAGGATTGTAAGTTCAGGGCTATGTGCTCGCAAGAGTGGAAGCAAGCAGTCACAGAGGCACAGACAAATGGCATAGCAGAGCAGTAACATAAGTGCTGCAGTCTTTAATTCCCAAACAAAGTGATCTAGAAGAGAATTCATCTTGGATGTGGTTCTCGTTACAGGCAGACCGAAAGCAAAGGAGTACGGCACCTTGACAACTCCAATCCCTTCATTGTCAACAGATGTGAGCACAGCTGCTCGCACAACACCGGTGTTGAAATGAGCACTCAAGCATGGGCTGACATGTGTTTAGGGCAGAACAGGGCATAGCGAGTGTAGAAATCAAACCGGGGGTTGGGAGAACAACACTTTCTGTTCGCAGAAGGACCGATCATATGTTTAACAGGTTCAATCTGTTCTCATCCTGATATAGTAGCATAACCACACGGCTTTGTTATCCTGGTGCAGCCTACTCGAATGAAAGGGATTTTTCAAATTAGAACCATATTCCAACAGTTGCCTGCAATCCATAACTCCATGTTCCTCTGTACTGCGATGCTTCAGGGCTGTATCCTCTCCGTGACGCACAGTGTAGCTTGGATTAGAGACAGGGGAACACCGGGTGGCCATGCATGTCAGGGCACTCTCCCTCAGATTCTCTTTTCCTCTCTCATGAGGGGTTTGGATTTTCCCATTCAGTCCAGAAACTGCTCCCTTGCAAGGCCTGGCTAATAGAGTGGTTGTGCCCATTACTTTGTTGTAACACAAAAGGGAAAACAAAACTTGGGTGTTTGGTTTCGTTTTTGTTTTGTTTTGTTTTTTCCACTTAGGGGTTAAATGTTTTTAGGGATTAAATATACACAGATCTTTTTCTGAGTCTTCCTTCTGTCCTGATCCTATTCACGACAGTTTGCTTTTCTCCAGACCCTACCCACAGCTGCCCAACTTTCCTGTCCTCCTTCCATATCCTCTCTGTTATTTCTGAGCCATTTTCCAAAGCAAAGTTTCACACAGGATCTTCCCTTCTGATAACTTCCTAGTTTCTAGTTTCCCGGGAACTGCTTCATCTTGCTACCGATAGAAACGCTTCACAAAGAGAGCGCCATTGCAATTCTCATATGCAATAATAATAATAACAGTGATTTTTTTCCTATATGTCACAGATTTTTCATATATGTCACAAATCTGAAGATTTGAAAACATATCATGAACATCCTTCCTGAAAGGATGTCCCTTGTTTTACGGTGATCTCTTCCGACTTGGTAAGAACTTATATTATTCACTTTGCAGATGGCATAAAAAAGTTCAGGACAAGTTTTTGAAATTTGAAAGCCTGACATTGTGTACCAAAATTCATATTAAGATATCAAAATAAATAGCCTGACTCTCTGCATATTTTAACTCCCTCATTCAAAAATATCTGCATATTTAGGTGCTTGAATATGAAGCTGGACGTATAATTGAGCACTTAAATTTGACTTTGTTAGAGGGACTTTGTTCAAGGTGATATAACGATTAAGTGGCAGAATTGGAAACAGACCCAGGTCTTCTAGTTCCCACAACACAGAAAAATCACTGGCTCATGCTACTTCCTCCCAGGGTCAATCTATATTTAATGTGAGCATTGTATCATTCGAAGAAAAAATAAATGGTTCCAAAACTTAACATGCATAATTTAGTTTAGCAAAATTGACACTTTTCCTCAACAGAATATAAAATCTTGTCTGCACAAGTATTCAGCAGTGCCGTAAATGCTGTAAAAATTTAAAGCTAAAAAGTGCTTGAATTTCAGAAGAAAATAGTGTTGGGGCACATTTCAAGCTCAGTTTTGTTAGTGCAAAATTTAGAGCTGATTCTTCAACTGAGCTAATTATGAGGAGATCTTGATCTAGTATAATTTGTTCCCTATTTTTTTCTGTCCAAGCAATTATTCTGAAGAAATTGAATTAATGATTAAAGTAAAAAAATAATTAAAATTATACTTTTAAAAAAAAGCAGTCCATCATAATATTTTGGATAAGAAAGTATTTTTGTAGTTTCTCTAATAGAATTCTTCTGAAATTATATAAAATTACCTGATATTATTATCATGTATTTGATTCAGCCCATTGAAATTTATTCGAAATTATAGCAAAGAAGTGCTCATAAAATAGTTGTGAGAAAATAGCACAATCCAGGCTATAGACAATGTTAATTTTTTCACATGCAAGGGATTTCTTCTGAATCTGACTTTTTTTTTTTTTACCAAAATAGATCTTTCTGTGAATCCCTAATGTAAATGTAAAATAGAAAGTGACTGCTGTTTATTCTGAGATATATTGAATATTTCCTTCTTGATCTTGAAAAGTGATGGTACTGCCATACTGTTACAATACGCCTTGTGATCACTTAGGTTAATATATTTATTTCAGAAGTTCTTTGAATTTTCTAGCTTTGGTATGTGTGTTCAAAAAAAAAAAAAAAGCTGGAAAAAGTAAAAAAAACAGTGGGATTGTCAGTATTTATAATGACATGAAAATAATTTTCAACTTCTTGAAATATCTATCTGCTGAGTTTTTCTCCACTTTTAGTCATTCTACTAAAACTCAATGTTATCACACCAGCTGAGCTTGAGAGAACAAAACAGGCTAGTAACAAAATGATGCCCAAACATTTACACTTCAAAGGAGCTTTGCAAAGAGCAAACTTCTCATACTTAATGCCACTGATTTATTACTCCTTAAGAAGTCATCTTATGCCCCAATCCTTATTATTCACGGACTTGTGAGGAAACCCAATATATTCAAAGTGGCTCCAAGTACATGAAGTAAATTGTAGCATCAAAGGTCTGAACTCAATGAAATTGCTCTATGCACAAAGTCATTATCATGTGTTTGCAGGGCAGTGATCTTTATGAGCATGTAGGACACTGTGATCTTGCCTTTGATTCCTCCAAAGGCCTTGCTGATTTCCACCAATACGCCATAGGATTATGAGGATCAACTTCGTGTTAAGAGTTTGCAGGATCTGCAACAAAATGTGCCACTGAAGGAAAGTATGAGATTAAAGGAGTCAGAGAGCAGAAAATTCAAGAATCAATCAGGAAGTTTAAAAATATTATGGGAATAACATTTTATACATTTAAAGAGTATGAGAGACGACCAAATAATGGAATATGAAATAATGTCTTTAGGTTTCGGTCTGCCCAGAGTGCTACCAATGGGCAATTTTGCTCTTGATTTTAATGGGAGCAGGAGCTAGTTCTTTTAACTTTGGAAATTATCTGATCTAAATTGTGTTTGACAGTAGAATAAAGATCTTGAAGATATCTGACCCAATTATTTAATGCCTGTGGTGTTCCATTTACATGTCAAAGCACCTGGGATACCACAATTGAGTGCTCTGTGGGGTGGATCTTTCCACTCTGAGGATACACTCATGCTTTGCTCAAACTAGCTTTCCCAGAAAGTGATATGGAAGAGTCAGTTTAATATGACTTTTGCTTTTTAATCAGAAAATAAGGGAAGATCTGTAGGAGCTCAATGCTGAGTTTAATAAGAAATACATATCTATGGGAAGGTAATGCCAAACTAGTATGATGATTAAATAGAAAAGAAGAACATCCATATGTTTCATGCATTCGGCGTGCAGCAGAATGAAAGGTTTTGATATTAAATGGAAAGACAATTACTATTTAAACATGTGAGAAAAAAAATGTTGGGAGTTTCCATATACCTTTCCAGTAGACACCTCTCAAAAATTAACTGCTTTTCAAGTGCGTCATTGAAACCATACTTAAGAAACGATGAGACAAAATTATTTAAAATAGAAAGAGAGGTTTCCATTTTAATAATTGTGTCTCATTATTTCCTGACTATGGATTCAGTGATGTCTTCAAGAATGTATTTAGCTTTAAACACAACATTTAAGCACATGCTAAGTTAAAACCCTTTGACTTTCGAAAGGGCCTTCATGTAGTTTCTGTTGCTGGGTTATGAAGTTGGTTTTCCTCTGCCTGGCTGTATGAAAGATTTCAAAACTCGGTGTTACAGTCCTGCTGGAGAAAGCTGACTATCAGAAGTAGGAGTTCTGATTATTTGTTGCTTCACATCTTCTTCACATCCATTCATTAGCATTTGCAAGAGTCAAAGACATGAAGATGTAAAATATAGACCTCTGTTTACACTAGCATGAGTAACGTACACTTTTTTTGCATACGCTTAGCTAAAATTTAACATATGATTCAAAATGCAAGACACTGGAGGATCAGGATTTGGAACTGTAAAATTTACTGGGACAAAGAGCTTTGGATGCAAATCACTAAGATTCTTTCATAAAGAATTCTCATATAAGATATATCATGGGTTTCTAGCAAGTCCTCAACTCCTTAACTTTCTGGCTAAATGGGCAAAACACACTTCTGATGCCCTCCACAGAGCAACAAAACTGTTAATGAGCTATTTCTGAATTTCCCCCCCAACAAATTAAAAGATAAGAAGCTTAGAAAATCATATCTTCCAAAGTCTTTCTGAACCTGAAAAATGTTCCAGGCAGTTCCGATCCAAGCTGTTAAACAAAAGTTCCTTCGGTAAAATAATAGCAGAAAAATTCTTCAGTAATTCTTCAGGTTTCACTTTAAAATTCTTATTTAACTTCAGTTGAATTTTTAGCTTACAGAGAATTTCTTCTGACAATTACTAGTTATCTTTTGGAAGTCAAACATACATTTTTATTTCAGGGTGTTTGCCCTTTACGCAGGTACAGTGAGCTATAAAGATACTGAGAGATTGAGCTATAAAGATAGAGAAGGGTAGATTCCCAGCTGATTTCGGTCTAACTACATTGATTTACATCTACTGAGTATTTTTTCCCCCACAGGTTTTAGTTCTGAGTGCTTAGTAAAACCCTGCATGTCATAAAACACTTGCAACACATTGTACATGAAAACATTATCTTTCTTATCAGAGGCAATAAAGATATCGATAGAATATAATTGTTCTGCTTAAGATAAAGAAAAGATCCGTTTGTAATTGTACGATTAGCAGGAGGCCATGTCTTTGCTGCTCTTGCATACCAGGTCAAATTGTCCAGGGATGAAGCAGAACTCTACCACAGTTTTTTCAGCCCCTTCAAAGAAGGCTGAGCGTGAGAAAGTGAAAACAACTCCTTTCCTGCAGACCCAAGCAATGATCCCAGCATTTGTAACTCTCACTTCAAGCGCAGATCTGCTGAGCTCTTAGGAAATCCCAACTGAGCCTTCTACAAAACACCTGCTCGGCGCTGGGGGAATTAACCTTACAGCGTGTAACGTTAACGCAGGGAGGTGTTGTGCCGGCCAGCTGGCAGCCCCGCGTGGCGGTGGACTTGTCCAATTAGTGGTGTCCACCCGCTCGCTGTGTGCTGCAGACACCGCGCTCGCACAGCTGAGATTCAAGCCCCGGTCTCTGCTGTCTGTAGCCAACAGCTAATACAAGGTGTGCCAAAAGGGAGCTTGTCCCCTGGCCCAGCCAGCAGAAGCGGAGCTAGTCGTGGGATCACTGCTCTGAACACGCCGAGCACCTCCTGGAGGGGCCAAGCGCCCTGATCAAAACGCCGCTCCCAACAAACAGCATGTCTGTCTGCCTTAGCAACAACAGCAATGCAGAAAAATAACAATTCCACCGGAGGATGTCCCTTGCAAATGTTTAAACACCAACTTTGAGATGAAAAACATGTATTAAAAAAAAAAAAAAAAAAACCCTGGAGTTACACTCGGTTTTGTTGTGATGGAACACATGTTTCTCACTGTTTTCCCGAAAATGGAAAGATAAATGTACACAATTATTTCTGGCTGTTAAGAAAATGACAGATTTGTAGGTAATATAACAGTCTGCTTTAGCAATATCTTTCACAGTTACGGCATGATTAGAGCAAGAGACGGCAGGCCTGCCCTTACCACAAAGATGGCTATATGGTGGATTGTTACAAATAGCTAAGTGCCTTCTGATGTCTTATTAATATGCTAGCGCAAGAAGAAAACAGAGAATAGACAAAAGAGCTGAGTCTGTTCCCTTTCATGAGAAACATGGGAAACCACCAGGCAGAAAACAAAGGACACCTCGAGCTCCCTCCCTTTAAAATATTTCCCAATTAAAATGTTAAGCAAATACCATTGGGCTCAGACTGTTTACACAAGGCTGGTCTTGTCAAAGAATAAATGCTGGCAGGGCAGGCAAGAAAATGCCAAACTCTCTCATCTTCTGTATACCTGTAAAAAACTGCATAATTAATAGAACAGCAACTTTAGACGGGCCCCAAGGGCTAGAACTACAAAATCATTTCGACCCCTCGCTGCTGTGCCTACCTCCAAAAGGCAGAACCTCCGATTTCCTTGCCAGTTGCTCCTTAATCCTGCAGTTCCTAAATAGCCTAATTGCCACATTTTCATCAGGTATGCACCGCTAGTGCTTAAATGAATGCTGCCGTGCCATGCTCAGAAGCCCCCGGCTGTCAACAGCCCAAGCAGCGCAGTCACCTCCCCGTGCCCACCGGGCAGGCTGGCACCGGGGCGTCCGGCACTGGGGGGTCCGTGCTACGGCACTCCTGAGTCAGCCCTCACACAAAACGCAAGCAGCCGCAGCAGCGGTGGTTCGGTGCCCTCCTCTCCCCAGCCGTGTGCACGGTGGCACGGCTGCGGTGGATGCTGCAGAGACATTTTCCCGTCCTCGTTGGAAGGGCAACGGGTTTCATCCGATGGCCACTTGTCTGGTCTCCGGAGCCCAGCCCGAGCCCCGGCTTTGCTTGCTTTCTCTGCACATGCTGGACCTCCTGGACATCATCAGGAAATGAAGCTCAGCCTCCAGTCTCGTGGCCAAAAAATTATTTTTAGGAATATAGACAAAACAGAGGCTTAAAGGGACCATGGTGCTGAGGCAGAAATGAGGTCCAGCAGGAATGCAGGAAAATGACCCACTTGCTTTTATTTGCCCTGGAGAGGACCACACATTATAGCAGGTGGACTGTCTTCCTACAGTCCCCCTCCTGCCATCCCGGTGCACATTACAGCCTGCTCTCCATATTTCATGGAAAACTGGTGCATTTCAAAGGAATTTTCTGCTGGGTCGTACACTAATCAGGATATATAAACATCTCAGTCAGTGTATAAATCCATATCTAAGTGAATTCTGTGTGCAAATGGCCATCCACCAATAGCTGATAGTTCAAAAAAATATCATTATAAACTAATAATAGTTGGAGGGATTTCTTTAGATTTAGTCTTGTGCTCTACCAGCCCAGTGAATCAGAAATGCTGACAAACCTTAAAACTCCGGAGCTGGTAAGCAGTTACAAAAGATAATCAGAATTTAAACACCTTGGCTTCTGAATATTCATATAGATCAGTAAATATTATGCATTTATTAAAAATCTATTGCCATCCTTCCCAGAGGCAGAGGACACACAATGCCTGGCTGGTTTAATCAGCTTCCCTACAAATAAATGGCTTCTTAAAAATGCAGAGTCAGTATCTCCTCTCAAGACATCACTGGGCGAGCTGACCTCTTTAAGCACACTGTTTATTATAGTAAGTCTGTACTGGTCCAATAGCCTAACACTCCGCTTAGCCAATTAAACTGTGCGTATAATAGGTTTCCCTTGAAGGCTCTGTGAAAGGCTGAGAATTGTAAGTGGAGATTTTAACAGAGCCTTTTAGCCATACACTGCGTCTCATTCCTGAATCCAATTTTTTTTCCCAAGATGTGTTCCCATGTCTCTCTCACTGTCTCAGGTACAAAAAGAATCTAATGACTGGGTGATATGCTAGCCTCAGCTGTTAGGCTAATTTCATTAATGCTAACATCGAGAGATATTTGCTGTTGAAATAGTTACGGGAAAACAGCAGGTGTATCAGGATGTTTTTCAAAATTTAGCATGCTTGTGCCAAAAAAACCAACATTGCTGTTTTCCTCAAACATCTAATTTTTGTATTTTATTTCAGCAGTGAAACAAAAGGGATTGCATGAAAGTCTCATAGTAAGATATATCCAAAAAGCTAAACAAAACCAAGAACTGGGTATTTTCTTTTAGTACCATGCTTTACTTCAGTATAAAAGCAGGATATTCACATCAAGGGAGCGCTAGCTTGTATCCACAGGGCTAGATTTTCATATTCAATGGCCTCAGCGACTGGCAGCTTACATTTTTAAAGAAACTGGATATGGTTAACACAAATTCAGTGAGAGATTTTAGTAGTACATACTGTTAATAATAACTTATTTCAAAACAGTTGTCTGCAAGTCTAAAGAGCAACTGGTAGCTCACAAGTTTTAGTGTTCATCAGCAAGGAAGATACTACTTTTTAAAAGAAATTGTTAATTTCAGAATATGAGATCCTCTCTTAGCCAATGGGATTACCATTCCTAGCAATCACCAAGGTATTTCAATGGTCCAGTTCTTAATGTGACCCTGTAATTCTCCGTATTAATTTGTTCTTGCTTAATTTTATTTTACACCATCACCTTTACATCCACTTGCCTTAAGTGTGTCTTCTTCAGAGAATTATATTGGAATGTAGGCTACTTAAATAACTTGGTTTCTTTAGAAATAATATCTAATAATATCTAGATATTAAATCTGACAACAAATATTTATTTGGGTTTTCTTTCAGATTTGTCCTGGCTTGTTAGAAAGCATCCCAGAATGAGTCAGAGGGAAGATCAGGGTAATTTAAAGTAATTTTCTTTTATTATGTCTGGTTCTTTTATGGGAAATCCTTTCTTTGGCGGGATCTGCAGCAGAGCCTTGCTATTCTGATTAAAACATTAGCTTAGACTGGTCAGTTAAGTCCTCAGTCCAAGATCTGAGATTAATCCTTTTTGCTTTATGCTGTTCAGTGAAAATAATAAAGTTATTTACTACATTTTTCAGCTGCATATGTAGAAAAAAGCTTAATGCAGAAGAAACATCTTAATGAGTGCATAATTATTTTTAGTGATATCAGAGTATTGCTAATGTTTACATTTTTTTTCTCTTATATTTAACTTCTATTTAAATTTTATTTTTGGTTTTAATGTATTTTAATTTTCTTTTTAATGTATTTTATTTTATTTTATTTTATTTTATTTTATTTTATTATTTCGGTAAGGCTTAGTCATAAGATTAGTGTTCTAACCATTTTTATAGTGATGGCTATGATGATACGAGTTATTTCTCTGTTTTTCCAAAGATGAAGTTATTTTTTCCATTACATCTTTTTTAGAAAAGCTGCTTAAGAAGCTCATCAAGAAAGGCTACTCCACAAGTAACATATAAAACTAGCTAAAATTCTTATTGTATCCATTTACAACAGCAGAGAAGAACAAAGGAATCAGAAATATACATCTTTTTATGAAAAAAGTTCTGCAACAAATGTAGACACAGCTAAAAATAGGTGCCATTTATCATATCTATTATTTTTCTGTAACTAAAATCCAAAACACATTTTATTTGGAAACAAGAACACTTTTATAAAACATTTTACCCAAACCACAACTGTCGGCTGATGTATCCTACATACATTTTATCTTTCAACAATTTGCAAAAATACTGGCACAGTACGTGCAAAAATTTTTTCACAGCTTTGAATATAAAGGTAGTATATATGCTCAAATTAGCACTTGAATTACATCTTCTGTTTCAAACAACACATTGTGAGCACCAAAATGTGCGACATTCAGAAAGCAGAAATACAACATGATTCCCAATATTAATAGACTGCTATACAATTTATTAAGAATTAGAACAAATAATGTTTAAACTTATCAGCACTGTCTTCCATGGAGTCTGGATTTTACCCATAACTTTTAGTAAAATATTTTTTCAGAGCTTTAAAGAATCCTTTTATAGAATGTATTTTAAAATTTTACAAAGAACAACTATTAATTTTTTGTAGTCTTCCTTGTATGGATAACCCACCTATTTGGTTGTGCACGCAACATGTCAAAATTGGGATATTTGAAATGTCCCATTTGCACTTCTACCCCCAGGAACCTTTGGAGCCTACCACATTATTATGTTTACTTTTTTTTTTTTTTTTTTTTTTTTTTGCTTTTGTTAGTGTATCAGCTTCCTAAGTCTCTCTGAAACACTTTTAAAAACTTTTTGTCGAATTGATTTCTTACTTACTTCCTGAATTTTTCATCTACTTTTTGCAGATGGCTTATATTTTCACATAGTGTTATAGAGGACTCAGGGGGCTGCATCTTACTCATTTGTTTCGTCCCCTAACAGCATGTGGTTTTCAAAGCCTATGTAAAAAGGATACACTTGACCTACTTAATACATCTGAATAGGCAGATGATTATAAACATAACTTTTTCCAATCACTTAATGTTTTTGTTTTTAACTTGCATTTGTTAATTTAGAAGAACATATTTTCCAAAACATGAGGACATTGTAGGGCAGGGTTTTGATTTATCTACTGATTTTGCTGTAACCATCATTGACAACAAATTATTGTTAGATTTAAAATGATCAGTTTACATAAAATATCTGCATACAATGCACTATTACTGTTGTTTGTCCTGTATCAATCTAAAAGCATCTTGGAAAAAAATCAAAGATTGATATTTGCATTGAAGATGTTACAATCTGTACACTGGACTTGAATAACTAATATGGCTGTGCTATAAGACAGAAAAGAGGTAGGAAAGGTCAGAAATTCGTTATGTGGTCACTGTTTTGTATGTCCTAGTGACATAAGACTTATTCTTTTTTAATTGTGAAAATATTGCTGTTTGTATGTGCTTACGTAGAAACTGGAATTTCAGAGAAATTTGAACAAGAAAAAGGAGGAAGGCTGACCAAGTTATATTGTGAGAGCTTTTTCAGCCTAGGTGTTGAATGGAAGAAATGATGGAAGCTTTTGTGAGAAGAAAAGGGGATTTGGAGATAAAAGCTGGAACCATCAGCAGAACAGGGAAACTTGTAATGAGTAAGTGTGAAAAGGAATTAGTTCAGAACATAAGCAGAGACTGCGGCTTCTAACCTTAAAAAACAATCTGAAAAAAAAATGAACATGAGATGAAACTAATAAGAGATTGACTTAAGTGACTCAGAGACTATAAAAAGGGAGATGACGTAGCCAGAGGACCTGGTAGGAAAGATCATCTTGATGACAACAGTCTGGACTAATTGAAGAGACAGAAATTAATATTTTAAAAAATTGTTTAGGTCTGTCACAATGAGACTATTTGTTCAGTTTAATTATAAGGTTCCTTACAGAAGGAAGATCTTCCTACAAACAACATGTAAAACAACAAAATACTTTTGTTGTCTTTCCTGATACTTTTTTAGATCCATAAGATATCATGTTTCAGAAAATATCAGTACAGGGGAATTATGGGACTGAAAGTTGATATTGGCAACATACAACAAATTATGCAATATAGCAGAGTTCTTAAAAATATAATTATGAGGTTCTTGGGGTTTTTCAATTTTTTATTAATTCAATCCAATCTGATATTTTCTGTTTCCTAGAGTATGGAGGTGTTCTAGTCCTCAAAGACTTTTACATAACACTGTTAAAAACAAATTGAGGTAAATATTTCTTCTCTATCTGGAAAAAACAAGCAATGGAATTAACATCAGTGAAACACACATTCCGAAGGACTAATTGTCCAAGTTCAAAATACCATCCCTAATTCCTGTAAACTACAGAATATTACATTCCCTGAATGGACACATCTCCCACAGTGGCAGTCTCCACCCCAAGACGGTCTCTCCACCTCAGCCTCCTCTCCCACCCTTACAGAGATTCTCAGACTCCTTCTGACAGCCCCCACCCCAGGTTTGGACTTTTGTCTTCCTCCTACTCCTGAGTCCTTGATGTTCTTGCCAAGTCTGCAACCCAGCCTAAGCCAGCAGGCTGGTTGGCACCTGCCGGGCCACGCTGTCTGCTTCTTTGCCTTTCAGTCATGGCTGTGTCCAGATTCTCCCTGACCACAAAGATTTGATTCCAATTCCAGGCTTTAATCTTGTCCTGAAGTAGTAGGAACCCCATTCTTTTTGGCGGGATAAGTAATTTCTCTTTTCTGCCTGGACCCAAATTATCTCTGCCATCAGTAAAATGGTTACCAATTCCCACGGTATTAGTGATGGGTGAAGTGAAGTCATCACTATCATATCCTCATGAAAGGCAGGTTGTAAACCAATACAGAATAATAACACTGGGTACAATGTGTAGTTTACACTTATTGGAACCACTGTTTGCCTTTTGTATTTTTAGCTTACGGGTAAAACCACACCCTGTCCTCCCTCCCCCGCCCCTTGATGGGCAAACCCAACAGAAACTCTGCAAGTTGAAACTCATGGAGCTTCCTAGCCCTTCCATAATTATTTATATCCCCAGTGTAAAGGATGATTCAGCCGTCAATTCTCTGAGGAGAGACAGAGATAAAGAGAGAGAGAAAGAGAAGAGTATGCTAAATTGCTGTTGAAAATAATCCTTTCCACGTGAACTAGGAGTGGATATTAGAGGACAGATGGCCAGTGGAAGCTGGAAGGGGGATGCTATGTAGAAAACACCGAGGGAACTAGGGCACTCCGCTAGCTGTAGCAGAACAGAAATAAACAGTGTCATGTAACCACTTAACCAATGCTAGGAGAAGGATGCACAGGAGAAGATAAAAGGAATCAGTGCTGTGTTGTTTATATTTTTGTTTTCCCTCTTTACAAAGGCAGGAGGTGGTAGTGATGGTATATATGGTTTACACTGAACATAAAGAGAATCTCTGCCTCAAATACTTTTGAGTGGAAGGAAGAGGGTGAATCAGTGAGCAAGATGTGATGTCCTGGACATGATACACTCTACTTAGAAGAACGCAGGAGAATCTCCTCATTCAGGAGGCAATCACCTTCCCCTGAGACATCTGTGGCAGAAAAGAAATGCAAAGGGCAAAGCAAATGAACATTTTGACAGTGAATAAAGAAAAACAGAGTTAGAGAAGATCTTGGGTTTGGTGTAAAGTAAAGCCAGAACAATATGGGGTCTAGAGCATGAACTGTAGATACTGTAAGATGCCTAATCTCCCTGAGAGGGATTCTCAAAAGTGACTAAGAAGCATTAGTCCTACTGACAGTTGTGTGGGTGTTTCTGCTTTGGAAATGTAATACTGAGACTGAAAGGGAAATGTGGTGGAACTTTCATTATTTTATAAGGTTTAAAACCCACTGCAACTTTCCCACACTGCTGTAGATGTGTGCCACAGTGGGGTGTCAAACTGCTGCCTCATGTGGATCCCTGTCTTAATAACAGGTCCACAGTTCCATACAAGGGGCAAATTTACATATTGCAGAAAAGAGGGAAGAGGTGGATTTACTTATTCTAATTATTTTTTTTTTTTCCTTGATCAAAACAATCCTCAATGGCAAAGTTTTCATTGATCCAGGAACTAAGTGCAATGGACAGTATACACATAAAAGAGCAGTTCAGGAGAAAACAGCAGAGACTTAAAAAAAACCAAAACAAACTGCTTTTGGTAAGCTTGGAGCTGTCTGTAAAAAGTTAATGTCTTGATCAGCTTATTACAGTTTATACAGTTTTCATACATGGTGTTAAAAGAACAGGTCAGCTAGTCAAGGGTGGCCTTTATGGAAATAACTTCTAACTTTGGGATCTGACTAATATGATTTGCCCCAGAAGGAGAAACTGTTTGTACGTAAATCTTCCTTTGGATTATTTCTTGTTGTTCTTTTAATCTTGCAATGTGGCAGATAGTCCCCTGAGTGCTATTAGGCATGGAGTGGCTTTCTAGCTTTACTTTATGCCAACTAGCCCTCTTCTTTGAGGACAATAAATTTTATTTGTACTGTATATCTCAAAAATGATTGATTTTGGCTAAGAGCAAATTAATTTTTGGTTTCACAATGGGGGTCTGGTCTCCTGGCTCAGTATTCTCTGAAAAAGGCCATACTAATTCCTCAACAGGTTGCAAGTGTCCGCTCCTGTGTTCTGCCGCTTGTGTGGGAAACCATCTACTGAACTTGGGACATGCTTGTCTTGAAAAGACAGGTCATTCCCAGATGATACATTGGTGAGATACTGTAGACATCTGGACCAAAATGTCACTGACTTAAAATGTATGCTTCACTGGTGGTCTTGGGCAAACCGTTACTGCCGAATGGTGTCAGCATGTCTGAGACGTCACCAGTAGCAAACACATTGGATAGACCAGCCAGCAGATGGCCTTGTGTGAGCTCTATGACAGTAGTGGCCTCAGCTGACCTATTAGCTCTACATTACCAATGTAATTATCAGAATAACAATGGCAACCAGCATGGAGCTCAATACCAAAATATGAATATGACCGTGCATGTCTCCACACTGGTAGCAACAGGACTTGACAACACTGAACCTCTGTACCGTGAATCTGGAATAGCCATTGCCTATGAAATGTCGACCATTGTTTGAAGTGTGGGACAGAGAGTAGGGTGGGGAAATACAGAAACAAGAATGCTCCTTTTCTGAGACAGTGCTAACTTGTCGCACAGAAGATGAAGGTGGTTATGCACATCCTGAAACTCATAGCCCACTGTTGGTCATCCCTTATCTGGAGGAAATGGGGTTTTGTGATTGCATGAGAGGGATGGAGGACTGGTGATGGAAAGAGGAAAAAATGGACCAGAGCTTGACAGTGGCAGCCATTAGCAGCTTGGCCGTATTTCCAATATGTGGGAAAATGTCTGAGACATACCAGGTATTGATAACCAGCATGGGATCCTGAATGTCCCTCTGATACAGAAAATAGGTGAACTTGAGTCTATTGAGGTGCGGTCTAACATGGCTGTAGGCTATGGCAGTCACCTCTGCTTGTCACACCCTTGGTGTGACCTCTGCTGAGCTTTCTGCACCTCTCTCACCCAGTTTCATGAGTGCAAGCTTGTCTAATTAAGCTGATGCAGCAGGACCAGTGTGGATGCTGAAGGGCAGTGAAAGGTAGGTCACCAAGGTGGAGTCATTAGATGATTACAATGCGCAGAGGTCAGGGTTTAAATGCCAACTGAAAGGGAGTGGTCAGGGGGACCTCAGGTGCTCTTTGGAGAGGTGGTAGAACTGCATCGGTGACATAGCAGTGCGGACCGCTCAGGGGACTCCACTGAGGATGGGGATGTGGAACCACAGTGAGGTTGCCTTCACTGTGGCAACCTGCAGACACAGCCTTGCTGGGCAGAGTTGGAGCACAGCCTTCCCCAGCCCCAGAGCCGTATCGAAGAGCAGAAGACGCTGATGATGATGCAAGGCTTAAGTCTTGCTTTCACAAGAGATGCTGAATCACAGTTTTCACTTAATATTTGTAGTGCTGACATTGGTCAGCATGGCCTCAGGTGGCCCCTGTGTTCTGGGCATCTTAGCCATTCTTCTTCTTGCATTACTTACTACATTTAGCAATAAACTGTATTTAAATAAATTCTGAGTGACCACAGCAAACCTACTTTATGTTATCTCTGTGTGTGTGCATATTCTGGGGAGACTGGCTCTGGCAAAGAGAAAAGCTTTAGGTAGAAATTTTGCAGAAATCTCATTTATTGTCGAGTTATACTATTTTATCCATCAACATTATCCCTCTGTTCCAATATGCTTTAATTTTACATTAACTATTTGTTTCATCAGCAAATTAGCGTATTACGGTTTCTCTTTTGTAGTCGCAACTAATAAGAGAGATGAACCAGTGAAAAGACTGAAGCTAAAACCGAACCCAAACTGAGTACCAGGTTAATGATATGCCTATTGGCTAAGGCAGAATACAGCAGACAAATGACCACATCAACAATATCAAGCTGTTTCTTCATCTATATTTTTAATTGTTGTTAAAACTTTTAGT
This sequence comes from Balearica regulorum gibbericeps, assembly GCF_011004875.1. Taxonomy (NCBI): domain Eukaryota; kingdom Metazoa; phylum Chordata; class Aves; order Gruiformes; family Gruidae; genus Balearica; species Balearica regulorum. The sequence goes on from NC_046185.1 coordinate 16,385,503, forward strand.
GTTCCAACAACTGACTGTGTCCAGAGGTTAGAAACATACGACTTGATGGCTGCAACGCTCAGATTCACTTTCAAGTGCTCAGCCACCCATGGATATACTCAGCTCTTAGCGAGGTGAAGGTCCCTCTAGGCTGTTAAAATGGAATTAAAATGGACATCAATAGGGGGTCCACAAAATCCAGCAGAGAGGGTGCTGCCTTAGTTGGATCTATCCACAGACAAGGAAGACTAAAGACTATCTATCTTGTAATCTATGTTGTGACCATTACTATTCTACTATTGATTTTTTTTTTTTCTGTTTCCAGAAGTCTCCTTTTTTGTTGCTTTTCATTCTCCATATTCCCTTGTCCTAATTTTCTTTTTCCTATTACAGTATTGTATTGTGTTTTAAATAGTGTGTCAAAAATTTGCTAATAAGTACCACTGATAGCATGAAATTAAAATGTCAACAAATTAATTAATTACTGTTATCAATGTCATAACAGTTTCAGGATGCAAGGTGAAACTGAACAACCACATCTTAGTATGGGTCCCAGATTCAGAGTTTTTCTTATCTGAATGTCAAAATGTAACTTTAAGAAGTGAAAATAAATAGAGGTAAAGAAAATATTCACTGCAGCTCTAGAGAGCATTTGATAGTTCATGATGCTACAGATTTACCACTGCCTCCTTTCCACACACACATACACACGGCTTCTTAAGGCTGTAACTTTTCCAGACTTGCTGTCTATGCTGAACAGAATTGTGGTCTTTTGCCTTTGGTTGCTTAAAGGAAACAGTTTTGCCTTTCTGGATGGAGCTAGAACAATAATAGTGTATAGTAGCAACCAGATACCAGAAGAGATCCAAATGATAGCAGCTCATTGGCCTGGAAAAAAAAATTAAGGAAGATACATTTGAAGAATGCATACTGGACCAATCCATTAAATATACCCTTATGTTTCACTGTGTCCAGGTACATTGGCATAGAATGAATTATCTGTGCATATCAATAAAGGCTATCTCTTTCTAATGTGGAGGTTGAACTGTGATAAACAAAGCAGAGCTTTCAAACTGTATCATCTCAGAAACATTATTTTCATGCTTTCCTTTTTTTTTTTTTTTTTAATTGCTTTTGTTGTGTTTTAGGGAAGGCCCTGCTAAATTTCAAGCTGACTGAATCACAATCTGCTACATTGCACATAAGCTGTAATTTCAAATTTTTTTTCCTCATTAAAGGTAAATCTTGCAGTTGGCACCATTAAGCTATTGACACATTCTGCTACAGTGTAATTACCTTTATGATTCTGCTCGTAGTGCTCCTTTTACTTAGAATGGGAAATACCTCAAATAGTCTGGTGAATTTTACTACTGCAGGTGGGGAACGTCCAGTTTAATGGCCCCACTGTATTACTCTTTGTTATTCATGTGTGCCAAAAAATACACAGGATATAGATGGAGCTGAGTTAACATTGCTGGAATTTCCTGACTTTTCTTAATACTTGATCTTGCATCCTTAATATTGTCAGTGAACTGGCAGAGGTGGGAGGACTGGGACAGCATACTTTCATTTTGGCACTGAACAGCAAGTGGGTAAATAGTTGGAAAATTAAAAGTAATTTAATCTGACAGGTAATAGGACAGACATCCACAATACAGTCATACATACACATTTACATGTGTATACATACTCTGCCTTGTTTGTTTCATAGTCAACAAAATGTGATTCAGAAATGTGGTTTAAATGGCAAAAAATGGCATTTGGGAATCTGAGGGAGGTATGTGTTTGTCAATAATTCATGTTTCATGCAAAGAGGAATCAATAAAACACATTTTATGAGGCTGGTATATAGGCTGTAACTGTGTTCAGCAGACAAGACAAGGTTTGAATTGGTTCCCACAGAAAAGAATCATCTTCCAAATGAACAACTGATACCTGGGCTTTTTCTAATGAGATGGATATTACTGGGGCTTTGGCTGGTTCAGAAGGCTAAAGAAGGCTCCAAGATGTAATTAGGAGGCATTAGTTACATTGGTTTCCCTTTTAATAGGGCACAACTCTTCATGCAGATGTTTAAACAAAAAAAAATCACCCTGATATTTTTTTTGACTCTGAGTGCCCAGAGGTGCATGGCCAGCCAGGGGAGGGAGGCATGCCAGGGCAAGCTCGATGACTCAAAGGAGAGGACTTGCAAAACAACCTGGGAACACAAGAAGGGAAAATATCTAGGCAGGAAACTATAGTAATAGTTTGGTCAGAAAAAGAGCTGTTTTCAAGATCTTTTCATATAAACCATTCCCTCTCTTTTCCTTTTCTTTTTTTTTCTTTTTTTGTTTTTTTTTTTTTTGTTTTGTTTTGTTTTTAATTTTAACACCTTGTCTGGCATTTGAAATGCATAAGCCATTTCTTTGGCATTGTTTTATTTTCCTCTATGTTTCAATAAGTCTTGAGTTTGAGGATGTTACTGGTATATTGGTAATTTGTCAACATTATCCCCAAAGGATTTGTGAATGTCATTAAGAAGTGCTGAGGTTCAACAGTTTCCTTAACCTCTGTGTCTCAGTTACTCCTTATTCACTGGTGCACATGCAGGAGGCATATTATATCTGGCTGGCTACATCCTTACTGGAGACGCAGATAGATGTAAGGTTTTCTCCTTGTTTCCAAAGCCATCCGACTGAGGCCAGATCTGTGGTTCTAAGCTGGAGCTAACAAGGCCCAGCAAGAGCACTGATGCGATGTCTTATCTCTACGTATTTGTCGAGAGTTCGATGTAGAGAAGATTTAAATGTATTTTTTGTGGCAATGCAAAACTAGATTTTGCTACAGCGTGCAAGATGCTTATTTAAACAGTAATTCCAACAAACCTGCCAGGATCAGCACCTTTGGTTACTATTTGTGGGCAAGCAGTGGTGATAAGAGTTGAACCTGCATGCGTGCTAGTTGACTTTTCCCACTGTTGCCTCACTGGCAGTGGAATGAATCAGCAGGTTTTTTCATGAATGTACTGTTTTCTGAGTTGGATTTTCAGTTCCCTCTCTGTACATCTGTCGACTGGATACAAGTATATGTTCTAGTGCCCTTTCATATGTTCTTGGCACAGATGCATTTTGTTGGCATGATCATTAGGCTGCGTTTGTTGGCATTTTAGGAAGTGAATCTGATTTGAAATGCAAACAGAAGAACAACCAAACCAAACAAACAAACATACCAGGAGAGTGTTCCTGCAGCGGAAGCTGTGCATGGCTCACAGTTTACACACACAGGCTTAGCCTTCCTGCCCTCTGTCTCCCAGGCTTACTCATCCTGTCGCAGAGCGAATATGGAGTTTCAAGTGAGCAGCATTTCACTGCTTGGATGACAGATGCTTTCTGTCTAGAGGAATTCTGGCTGATGAGGAGCTGGAGGATGTCTCTTCTGCCCTTCCCTCAGCAAGCCCAAGGACTTAAACAGCCCAGAGAAAGCCAGTAGTTAAAAAGAGCTTTCCAAAGTCCAAGGAAAAAGTATTTTCTCTAGATGATCCACTAAAATAATTTTCTTATGCACTTTTTTTAATGAATCACTGAATATATAGAAGTGCAAAATTATGGATGTGCTTAAAAGCAAACAACTCCCCACCTCAAAAGCTTTCAGAATAAGTTTCTTACCTACTAATGAAATTTATGTTCTTATGTGGGAACACTTTGACATGCTGTTTGAGGTGTTTGCCTTGATGATGTGGGTTTAGCAGGATTGCCTGAGCATCATACTTTACCATCAGAATGATAGCATGCTGAAATGACTAATACAGCTAGCACAGGATTTCATGAAATTACATGTCAGACAGGTACTATTAAACATATGGGAGATGCTCTAGGGTACTGTTGTATTGCAACCCAGTAATGACCGTAGCTCAGGTAGAACTGTAGATGGGATCTTGAGTAAGAGCACCTTAAGGAGAACAGAGATTTTTATGTTAAAAAAACCCCAACAAACAAGTTCTGCTACACAAAAGGACAGTAGGTCATGTTCATTTGAGAATATATATTATGTGAGAGAGAAACCCACAGTATGTAGGCCATGAGATTTTGAAATATCAATCCTTTCTGAAATCACTAAGTCCATAGGTCACCTTAACAGAGGTCAGGTAGTCAAACTTGAAACACTTACTTATACTCAGATACTTACTGTTTATTTGCTATCTTGATGCTCAATGGGTCATATGGGGATGGGTTTTACAGGAAAGAGGTTTTGTGACAACATTTTGATATAGAAAAGAATAGTAAATGCCCAAGAACTTGTAATTAAAAGTTTCATCACTTCTCACCATTCCTACCCTCATAAGGTTTCTTTCTTCAGTCTTGATTATAGTGAAGAATACTGTTCATGGCGGAGTAGAGAAAAACTGCCTGTGAGAAAAGTTAAAAACTCAAAAATACAGTATTTGGAACCTGATTGGGGCCTCTGATTTTTTCCTATTGACTTAAATTAATTTTAATTTTAAGTTCTTTTTATTATGTTATTAAAATCAGAACACACATAGAATAAAGTTTGCTGTCTGCTCTAGTTCAGAAAAAAATGAAAGCACAGCCTGTACTGAATGATAGAGTTGTGCTTTAATGTCCAGCCATGTGGTTTCTCCATGGAAAACTAATGAGTTAAAGATGAAATTCCTCTTCTAGTTTGCATATATCTTCTTGCAAGGATTCTGCTGAGCAGAAGTATAATTGGAGACTCTATACAATTGAGTCTTGTACTTTTTAATCCTAACATCATAAGCTATGAAACATCTTTTTTTCCCACAAAAACACGATGTTTTCAGTCCTAGACATGCTCAGTTATGGACATTTTTGAAATAAAGTAAACATTCTTAAAAATACCAGGACCATTCCCCTGAATTTTATTTAATACCATCTGGAAATATAGCAGGGTAAAAACCAGAGAAACAAAAAAGAAGTAAAACTAATGTCTCAAAGCTCAAAGAGTTGTCCCGAGTTTCTGTATTAGGGGCTTATTCAGCTCTTATTGAATCAAAAGAAAAGTAGAAGCAGAAAGCAGAGAGGAGGTTTCCATTCACGCTTCTCATGCTGTTTTCACTTATTAAACTTTGTTCTGAGTTCACAGGAGTGGGTTCACAACAGTCTTCCACATAGACTGTATCTGAAATTGTGTAAACTGTATTCAGAGGTACACTGAAGAGGGACAGAGACATTTAATTTGTGTTCAAGTATATGAATGTGTTTTTGAAATCCATTATATGACAAAGTGGCTTTATAATACTTGTGATGATTAAAAAAGTGTTGAAAACTTTGAAACTGTGACCCTCTATTGCCCTATTTTGTTGCAGCTGAATCAAGGGAAATGGGAAAATTCCCATTCTCAAAATACTTCTACACAGAAAGTGTAGAAATCTCTATCTGGAGTTTTTGAATCAAATTTAGTATCAGTAGGCTTTTTTTTTTTTTTTTTTTTTTTTTTTTTTCTGTTATTATTTGTATGTACTAGGTATAGGCAGAATCTTTGGGTTTAGGTCAGAAATCTTCAAGGAAGGGACATTTCGACTGCAGCTGGACAGCACTCATGACTCTTGGTTTCAGACACGAACTCCAGAATGCTTCTGCAATCCAAGTAACAAGGACAGTTTCCCACTGAGGCTGGAAGCCTTGGTCACAAATAGATGCCATGGAAGAGGTAGTTCTTGCTAAAAGCTTGGCACTTGCACAATTAGAATTAACCAAGTCTGGGAAAAGGAAAGAATGTTGCAATTATCAAACTGGCTGAAGTGAAGAATAAAAAAAGTAAACTGGTATTTTTCCCTTCCCTTTTGACTAACTGAGTAAAGGCAGCCAGTGATGCTCTTCTGTAGAAAAGTGATAGGCAATACACAACCAGTTACTTTTGTTTCCGTAAGTAGCAGTCTATAGTAGCTTGTTTCAACAGCTTTTTTTACAAGGTTGTAAAGAAAAGGTTCCACCTTGCTAAGCTGTGACACACAGCTAGCTTCCATTAGGCTGATCCTTTCAGCTCTCACAGACAGGCAGAGTTTTACCACCCCTATAATTCATGTAAATCCAAAATCTGCCCCAAAGGTTAGGAAGGTTGTTTACTTTGAATTTTTAAGTTAATTTAAACACTATTGTCATAGCATATAACTCCCAGTGAAGACATTCTTTCTCCAGAATAAGAATACTTTTTCTTCCTTGTATGTATTTTTTGGAATGCAGATTTCATCCCCAGGCATGGCCTTGTTATTATAATGATAATATAGTTACCCTCATCTAATCAGATTTGTCAAATACTTGGGTATAGACAAGCTCTCTATGTTTGGAGAACATCTTTTGACATCGGTTGAATTACATCAAGGATTCTCAAGATGCCAGCAGCAGCAGTGCAATCTAAGAAACAATTGGAATAGGGAACAAAATCTAAATACACATTTTGTATTTAAAATGGGGAGAAAGAGCGAGTGCACAGTAGAGAGACTTTAGCTGTGGGGAGCCGTGTTGTAAGCCAAAGGGAAGGTAACTGAGAAACAGGGCTATTCAGGGTTAAGATGCTCACAGGGAACACGAAAAACTGGGTTATTGATGTGTCATAACATTCCTGTGTGACCTTAGCAATCCACAGGCCCAGTTTTGTAAAGAATGTGAGGCAGATAACTCCTAATTTTCATATATAATTAGTTATAAAACTAATATAGTGTGTGGCTACTGCTACATGCTTAATTATCTTCATTCATGACTGCTTTTCAAGTATGAGTTTCAAGTGTTAGCATTAAATACACCTTAATTTTAAGTCCCAATCCTGCAAATATTTATTAGTGCTTGCTGTCATGAGTAAGTCATTGCCTAGAAGAAAACATTAGCTTCAGTGGAATTACTCATTGTATTGAGTGCTATCATAGAAGGAAATGTTTTCAGGGTTTTTACTGTGTTTGCATACATATATAGGTCATTATACATGTATTTATATACACACACATATATGTATTTTCATAAGGTGAATTATAACAACATTTTTTCTCTATATATTCCTTGCTGCCTTTTTCTAAGTTTGCTTTTTTTCCCACTAATGCATCATCTTAAATCTCACTTTCTTTAAGGTGCAACTAGCAAAGGAAAACGCTGTGTGTTCTCTTGTCATAAGTTTGAGTTGATGAAGAACAGTAAGTAGCTCAAGTCTCATGTTTTTGGGACAAGCCAAGTTCAAGTACAGCAGTTCATTGCTTTTTCTTCCTTTTTTTTTCTTTTTTTTTTCTTCTTTTTTGTTCTTCTTTTTTTCTTTCTTCTTCTTCTTCTTCTTCTTCTTCTTCTTCTTCTTCTTCTTCTTCTTCTTCTTCTTCTTCTTCTTCTTCTTCTTCTTCTTCTTCTTCTTTCTTTCTTTCTTTCTTTCTTTCTTTTTTTTTTTTTCTTCTTAAAGTCTGCATTTTTAAATTCAGCCATGCTATTTTCCAAAGCTGAAATGCAACCCGGAGGCCAGTTCAGACACGGTGTGATGCAGGCCAGTTGAATTGGCTGGTGGTTCTACTGTGGATGAGTTAAAGAAGGAATCACCCGAAGCAATGGTAGCTCTCAGAAGGGGGCCTGCCCTTCAACAGTTTAAAGCCTTTGAAGAGAGATTTCCTTTGAGCAATGTGAAGTCTTTGTGGTGATGGGAAACATACATTTATAATTACAGAAGAACACAGTGTACAGTAGGAATAGTATAAAAGCATGCGATTTACAGTGTCTAAGGAGAAGCTTTGATGTAGAGGGCCCCACTGACCTAGTTTGCTGCTGAAAGCCCTAGAAACATAAGGCTGACTGACTACAGTTATAGGGATGCAGACTGTGAAGAACATCCTTCTGCCTCCGCACTGCCACCCCACACTAGATGAATATTCTGTTGCAATACTGACTGTATGGAAATACTATCTGAATACAAACCAACTGTGCTTAAGAAACATTAATAAAGTTTGCTGTGCTCCCCTGGGAGAAATGTGCTAAAAAAGAACCATTATGAATCAGTACGCAGGCTGGGGAAAAGATTTATCTGGGAAGATTATTTATGGAAAAAATGTTGAAAACTTCATGCCAGTACAGCTACCCTTTGGGGGGCAGGAGGGGAGAGATGCTAATCTCTGCTAACAAGGGACAGAATGTAAAGCCCAAGAATTGATACTGATTCAAACTGGCTCTGTAAGAAAGACTGTGGTCAACAACAGCCAACACACCATACCTCCACTGCTGTGAACAAATCTGATATGAGATCCAAAACTAGATATTCCCCTCCACAGGAAGAATAGGAATGGTGAAAGGGAACTGAAGGAGACACTAGCTACTATGCTCCCAACCATCCACAAGCCAGTTATGTGAAGAGGGCAGTACCAGGGCTTCAGTAACATCCACCAAATGTCCACCAAGAGAAGAATTGCAGTTGATGGTTCACCTGACACAGGTGGCAAAAAAAAAAAAAAAAAAAAAAAAAGAAAGAAAAAAAAGGGAAATCACACCCTTGGGAGAATGAGAAGAGTTTCATAATAGTCCATGTAGTACTTCATATGTTAAAAATAAAGTTTTCTTTACCCCATGGATTCAGGCTCAGATTTTTAGTGAATCCACCTCTGATTTGGGTGCTTGTAGATTTGGATGTCTATATTCAGCCCATTTAATGATTACTCTTTTTGAGTTTCAGAACTGAATCTGGATGCTGAGTTGAGCTGAGGTGGGTATCTGGGGGTTTGTTTAGTGACCACATCTAAATAACATTATGCTGAGGTAGCACTGTCTGCCTTATAATCACTTTGCCTCAGGGAGAGGGCCAATCTGAGGGAGGTCATTGAAATTAAAATGGAAAACTTAATTACATAAAAATAATATGGGTGTATTGGGTGCTTTGATGGACAAGGATGATGTAGGAAAAGAAAAATATAAAAGTTCAGCAAGAGCTATTTATAAATCTTACCTAATGGGAGTAACAGACAACAAAGGATAAATCAGTGACTATTAAGCAATGTCTGTGCCAGCACAGATACAAACTTTTTAAAGTTCAACCTGAGACCTAGTAAACATAAGGTACTCAGCGAGGGATGGGAGAGATCCTGGGGATCTTGCTGCCTCTAATTCAGTTGCTGTCTGAGCCTCCTATAGTATCGTCTGACTCAGCAGTCACTGACCTGATCCTGGAGCAGAACAAGCCTTAGGCTTCTCTAGGTTTGCAGACAACATGCAAACATCACAGTGACCCAGCCACCCTCTGTGGCTTCACTGCAGTACCTTTGGTGCCTGCTGTGACACTGTAAATAAGTCTTTAGCAATAAAAAAAATAGTCAAATCAACTTTTCCAGGATTAGGTAATTTTTATTTTAAATGTGGCAGCCCCTTACCTTTTGGCTTAACGTGTTTTGCATTTGGGTCTGTTTCAGGGCGAGAAGTTACTCCCCAAATATAATTTCCAACCCATGGACATTACACAGCTGACTGCTCTGTGCCCTTTCCAACTGTTGTCCCCAGACCTGTCCCTGCCTTTGTTTACCTTCAACTAAACCTGGAGGAGTCCTTCTCCTATTGTCAACATCACCGCTGTCACCATTGCCACCAAACATTTGCCATTCATTCCTAGCTAACAGTGAAATGTTGGTGGTTGGTATCTGCCCTGCCTAGGTTAGACAGCAGCCTTAACCCTTTCAGTATTAGGAAATGATACAGCCTAAAGATGTAGAGACTAAAGTAACTTTAGTGAAAATAAAAATAGACAAAAAACACATTTTCCCCTCTGTCTCCCACATTTTCCTTCTTTAGAAGACTGGGTTGAGCAGGATCAGTTTATGTCAAAGAACATGGAAGGCTGGTCTACTTCTGGACCGGTATGTAAGCAAAGAGTGGTATGTAAGTCATCCACAATAAATGAAATTTCATGTCATGGTTCTTATTTTTAAATACACAAGATTTTTCCTTTCACAGGCAATTGGCAGAGCTGAAGGTTGCAGTCCTTGTGAGCTTTTGGCAGATATTGCCCCTGGGTGCTTTAGGTTTCTTACTCCCCTTTTTAAAGTCCTATGCTGGACTACTAACTACATCTGCATTTCTAGGAAACAGTCACTCTCTTTGTAAGTGGTATTGGATTGGAATAAAATGGTAATAATTACAGATAGAGATAAGAGATCCTATCACTTGATCTCAAAAACAGGTGTCTGTGGCTTTATTGCACCTGTGGGCCATACTCAAGGCCAAACTCGCCTCTAGTCAGATGTAAGTTTCAGACAAGCTTTGCTCATGTCCCTGCAGCATATCATAGAATCATAGAACATCCTGAGTTGGAAGGGACCCATAAAGATCATCGAGTCCAACTTCTGGCTCCACACAGGACCAGCCGAATCAGAGCATGTGACTGAGCATTATCCAGATGCTTCTTGAACTCAATCAAGCTCGGTGCTGTGACCACTTCCCTGGGGAGCCTGTTCCAGTGCCCGACCACTCTCTCGGTGAAGAACCTTTTCCTGCTATCCAACCTAAACCTCCCCCGTCGCAGCTTCATTCTGTTCCCTCGGGTTCTATCACTGGTCACCAGAGGGAGGAGATCGGTGCCTGCCCCTTCGCTCCCCCTCGTGAGGAAGCTGTAGGCCGCGATGAGGTCTCCCCTCAGTCTCCTCTTCTCTAGGCTGAACAAACCAAGGGACTTCAGCCTCTCTTCATACGTCTTCCCCTCTAGACCCTTCACCATCTGTGTTGCCCTCCTCTGGACACTCTCCAATAGTTTTATGTCCTTTTTGTACTGTGGCACCCAAAACTGCACACAGTACTTGAGGTGAGGCCACACCACCGCACTGTAGAGTGGGACAATCACTTCCTTAGACTGGCTAGCAATGCCATGCTTGATGCATCCCAGGATATGGTTGGCCTTCCTGGCAGCCTGGGCACACTGTTGACTCATGTTCAACTTGCTGTTTACCAAGACCCCCAAGTCCCTTTCAGCATGGCTTGTCTCCAGCGTCTCATCGCCCAGTCTGTATGTATAGTCAGAGTTGCCCCTTCCGAGGTGCAGAATCCGGCACTTGCCCTTGTTAAACCTCATGCGGTTGGTGATTGCCCAGTTCTCCAATCTGTCCAGATCTCTCTGCAAGGCCTCTCCACCCTCAACGGAATCAACAGCTCCTCCCAATTTGGTGTCATCCGCAAACTTGCTCACAACACCTTCTATTCCTACATCCAAGTCGTTTATGAAAACATTAAAGACAACTGGCCCTAAAATGGAGCCCTGGGGAAACCCACTAGTGCCTGGCTGCCAGCCTGATGTAACCCCATTTACCACAACTCTTTGGGCCCGACCCGTCAGCCAGTTGCTCACCCATTGCACTACGTTTTTGTCAAACTGTATGCTGGACATATAGCCTGTCTACCTTGGTGGCAATATCACATAATTGATGCTGAACAGAGAAGTCAGCCAGGGAGGCCCTAACAGAAAGACCCAGGTGTTGCACACTGAATGCATGGGTACAGTCTCGCTGGGCAGCATGAAGCTATGCATCCATAGAGGTGGTTATGCATCCCTAGAGGTGGCTATGCATCCCTGGAGGTGCCTATGCATTCCTGGAGGTGCCTATGCATCCCTAGAGGCTTGTGCTAACACCTAGGGTCACAGATCCTGAAATTGTGGAGCTGGGTCAGAAAATACACTTGATTTTAGCTCATCTTGTGGCTTGAGTAGTATGGTGAAATGCAAAGGGCAATACAGAGTGTAGACTGACCAGATGATTCACAGTCTTTACCCTTCCTCTGCCAAAATACTTCATACTGTCATATACGCATCTGTCTTTGGCCTCTCACTTGAGGTCTAACACATCAGTCTCCAGAAACAAGCACACAACATTAGGATTCGCATCTGTCTTTGGAGGGTTCTGATTTTAAGCATGCATAATTACTTAATAAGCCTGTTTCTCCACAAACACAAAAGTGCATGTTACAGGAAACCATCAAACCAATTAAGAGAGACACAACATGGCTTGCATGCCGACTCAGCACCTGGGAGTTTTGGAGGTGTGTGAATTGCTCAGAAATAGGTGTGAAGAGCATAATAAGACTAAGTAAAGAAGAATCTAGCCTTTATAATAAAAGCTGGCCAATGCATGACACAAAGACAATTTCAGGGAAACACCCTTTTAACAGTCAGTGATTCTACTGAGAAATGGCATATCTGTCCATCTGCCCATCCGTTTTGAACTGAATATTATGAAAGAGAAACTGCTATAAGGCTCAGAGTGAAGTGTTATTTTATGCTATGCATTTTATCTTTATCATTTCAAGTAATATTTTTAGCAACATGAAGTATCTATCTTTATTACCAGACACCAGAAATTCTCCAAGTGTGACCCTGTACGATGCTAGTGGATTATGGCAAATCTTATGAGGCAAGTATTACTTTCTTCATTTTACGTCTGAGAAAGCTGAGGCAGGAAACAATAAATGAGCTCCAAAATCTTGAGATACTTGGTCTGTAATACAGGAGCTGTGGGTCATAAACTCAAATCATTGAAAGGGTGCTTGAGGAATGCTTTATTTAAACTATGTAAATACATATATATATGCTCTCATACATAGGTTATTATTCACAACTTTAAAAAACCACAATAAAAACTCAGTTGGACCAATATTTTCAAGTTGATCAGTAGTATCAGGTGTCTTAGGTGAACATGCCCAGTTTGAAGTATCAAGCTGGTTGCTCTTCAGAAAAGAAACTTTAAAGATGCTTCAAGCTGCATAAACAAAATGTTGGTGCACCCAAATCTTTTGAAAATCCGGACCTAAAAATAGCCCTTATATAAATCAGCCTAACTCTTCTTAGATGCCCACTCTATTGACAAATCCTAGCTCTATCTACTTTCCCTGGTTTATCATTATAGGATACTCTTCACCTCCTTTTGGCTTTACAGCCCCTCTTAATATTTTCATAGGCACCACCAGGAATAGCACCACAGTCCACAACTCCATGAAAAGTAGCTATTGAAACATCTTCAAGGCATAACACAGTGCAAAGAGAGTAGCCAGCGTCTTTGAACAGTTAAGGCGTGCACAGCTCTGAGCCTAATTTAGCCTCATCACAGTGCCATAGTGACTGGAGTATATTGTTATTGGGTCTAGAGCTAATGCATTGCAAGTTAACGTGCATGTCTGCTCGACTAGGCATGGTACAAATGTTGCCTGGGTAGTTGTGCTCATATGGTGCTGTTTGAGGCTATTAATTGCATCTCTTTGGAGCTTTTCTGTATGATCTAGGACTGCATCCCTCTGCAACCACTGCTGAATCAGTGAGTCCAGGGGACTCTCCCATTCACAATAATAAAATGTTTCTTCTCAAGAATTTGCATTTTATAAACTGAGGAGACAGAAGACCCACTTTACTGTACTTTTCTCTTTCTGTATCTTTTCCCTTGGGGCTTTACACAGGAATTTATGGAAGGGTTTTAATTTTATTGGGATATTTTTCTGAGCTTACCCTTAAGTAACCCTTTTGAGCTCATTCATGTTCTCTGTGGTAGGGTGTTCTGTTGCAAATACAGACATACAGCAAACCAGTGAAGAGCTGAAAATAGAATGTACAAGTCTTTTTTCTCACTACAGTTCAGAAGGGAGGCAACGGTCTGTGCCTCTGCTCCATGGAGTCAGAAGAATCACTGTGGTTCCCCCAGCAAGCCAGGACAAGGTCTTACAATGCTATTGTGATAATGTCTGGAGGCCCCAAATAAAATCAAAGCTTTATTTTGCTCACTGCTGGACAGCTTCTATTCTAAAGCATTTTTAATCCAAAACTTGAATCTTGCACTTGCAGAAGTACTGCTTTTGTGCAGAAAATTATGCTCCAAATAAACAGGGGGAAAAAAAAAACAACAAAAACCCAACATTATTTTATTCTCTTATATATTATTTCCACTATTTGGGTATAGAAAACTAAGGTGCAAAAGGACTGGAAGATTTGCCCAAAATCATGTAGGCCTTTTATTGAAACCAAATCTTTGATGTTCTAGTCCAGTGCTGATCTACAAAACTATCCTTCTTCTTGCCTGCAGACTTTGTGATTGTTCAAACCTGTTCTTGTGTAAGCAGGTTGCTTGCTAGCCAGAGTAATCACTAGAGTTGTCCTGTGCTCTCATTTCAGAACTGCCTTGGGCACACAGGAGCCTGCAGCACATTTCTACAAATCTGGAGGTGTCCCTCCAGCCTCCAGCACAACCATTCTTCCATTCTTGTTAATACCTTTCTCAAGTCCTTTAGCAGAGATGCAAAATTCAAACAGTCACTGATAACATTCATCAGACCACACACTCATACACATAATATTTCCTTACTTTCCCTTTTCTACTCATATTTTGCTGCATTACAGTCCCCCTCTATTACTTTTCTCAATTCTTTCCAAATCAGCCTTCCAAAATGGGACTCTCAATATTTTTCTTCCAACTATTTGTTCCTGTGCCTCCAAGTAGATATCTTGCCTCTCATCTCATCCCAGAAGCTTTGCATACCATGTGTCTCAAGTCTCCTGCCCCACTGAAAGGGACGCCAAGGCATCACTGGGGATCCCAAGGAGTCACAAAGCCTCTGTGAACATCAGTTGTATGCATCTATAGACTGTTGCTGGCAGCAGCCACTCACACTGACTGACCCCAAGCGATAAGCATCTACAAACAGCTGTTTATCTGAGATTAAGTATTATCCAAGATTAGGCAGTGCTACCAATCTGCTGCTCCTGTAACAGGTAAGTACCAAAATCCAACACTATACAAGTGGTGCCTGCTGTTGGCAGATTGTTACCTCCGTCAATAAAAGTTTGCAAGTATCTCCTTCTATGCTTTTGCTGTTGGCAGATTACAACCTCTGGGAGTAAAGCTGTGCAAACATGTCCTTCCATGTATTAGCTGACAAACAATGGAGCTGTGCACAGCACTGACTCTCTGGCTGGTTTTATCCTGTCTTTGGTAGCAGTGGCTCACTTGAGGCTTGGATTTTCTGAACACAGTACGCTAAACCAGTTGCTTTTGTACTACAGGCCTTAGATTGTTTCTGATTCATGCCAATTGCGTCTACACTGTACTTTGGCAAGACTGGACTCAAGCTTAGCAGTTCTCCCACATGACATCCCCACATCCAGTTATGACATGACTCTCTAGCGCGCACAAGCTTCAATGCACCCTTCTGTGTTGTAGATGTCACAAAGCTCTCCTGCGTGTAACAGCACCAACTCCCTCATCTGCCTCAACCCTGTCAATTTTTTGAGCCAAGGTCACTGGGTAGATCCCCAAATATTAGGACAGAAAGAGCCAAGGAATTGTTTGGCTCATTCCTTCCTTGATTATATCTCCCCATAGAGGCCCATCACCAAAAGCAGGAAGGTTCTTCCAGGTCATTCATGCCCTATACAAAGGGCACAGGCTTGTTAACCTCAGAAAGATGTATCTCATAAACTTCTGCCAGACGCAGATGGACTGCCTGGTATTCTGAAGAGCCTTGGTAGCCTTTCTTTGTCCATGGGGCAGAACAGGTTCAGCAAATAATGCAGACCTCTGGAGAATGACTGTTGCTACCCCTTGCCAAAGCAGATACAACTTCAAAATTAGTGAAGTTTGCTCAGGGTTGTATCCAGCTGACTTTGTAGTATCTCCAAAGATGGAGATTTCACAGCTTCTCTGGGTCTCTGTTTCAATGTTTCACCCCTGTCAGTGAGAAGCATTTTTAATTTCTTTACTGCAACAACTTGTGCATATTGCCCTTTAAGCTTTTGCTGTGCACTGCCAAGAAGAGTCTCACTTTGTAACTCTCAGTAACTACTCATTAGGTAGTTAAAAACAGCAGTTAGATGTCCCCTTAACCTTCTCATCTCTAGGCTAAACAAACCCATTTCCTCATCTCCATGTCCTTGCATATCTACAGTTCCTCATATACTATATGCTCATTTCCCTTAACCATCTTGCTGACCTTCCACTGTACTTCATCCCATCGGTCAGTCTTGTACGGGGACCCCAGAAGTGGACATAAGATTTGAAAGGTGGTCTCACAAGTGCTAAAATGAGAGGAATAATCACTTGCTTCAACCTGTTGGCTATGCTGCTGTGATACATCCCAGTGTACTGTTAGGCTTTATCTGTACATGAAGGCCACAAATGTTGGCTCACATTCAATTTCTTGTTCAACAGGTCCTTTCCTGCCAAGGTGCTTTGTGGCTGGGCGGCCCCCACCCAGTCTGTAACGGCGCATGGAACTAATCCTTCCTGTGTGCAGGACTTGGCGTCTACCTTTACACATTATTGAGAGTTGCCTTAGATATAAGACAGCTGCTTTCCAGCAGCCACATTTTATGGTAGACATTGAGGGTAATCAGCAATGGGTAAACTGTGAGGACATATCCCTGCCCTTTGGAGGAATAGGAGACATCACATCTGGTTTAAGACAGGTGCTGAAGAAATTTGTTTTAGGAATACATATGGGACACGTACTTGAGCTAATCCCACAATCTCACACAAAGCCATTCGGATTCAGTCAGATTTGACCAAGTTGCAAAACAACACGTGAAAGAGTTGAGACTCAACAGAAGCCTGAACTGATGTGACAATATAGAAAGTAGGCTTAAAAACCCCAGAGAGCTGCTGTTGCCTCTCAATCACTGAGGCAATCAGCAGTAACTTCCCGATGGTTTCTTTGCTTCTCCCAGATTGTCAGCAGCGTTCCAGACACGCGTCCCAGCAGCACATGCCAGATGTGTCCTTTTACTTGAGCAGTAAAAAAATTATATTGCAGGCCTCTTGTTGTTCAAGCCCAGTGAGGATGCACCCTAGTTTTTATAAGCTTTGCTGCTTCTGTTCCCAGTAAGTCATATACATTTATTGGAAAATCACTTACTGGATAAAATTAAATCTGATTTACCTGATTTAGGTTTGGGTATTCTGGTTTTTGAATGGTGATGAGTAACATATATTCACTGCATATTCATTGTGATTAAGGAAAAGTATTTTTAAAAGTGTAAGATGAATTAAAATACCTTTCAGAGGCTTCCTTCCAGAGCTCCCAAAATTCACAGAAATGAGAAATAATTATCTATACTGATCAGTTCTCAAAAATTTGGGTACACTTACTGCTCTTTAATCATTATTACAGCTACTGGGTCTCTAGGGATTCTGACACTGTAGATCTCAGTTCACAAGAACAAGAACTGAAAGTTTCCTTTGTTTTCTCCTGTCTTGAGCATCCCCATGTTCCCTAAGTGCTCGTCTTCACTGCTGAAGAAGGTTACATTTTCTCCCTCTAGAAAACAAACAATAAATCTGCCCAGATCAGCTCTGATTTTTGTGAGTTTGGCTTATGATAAAACCTGAATACTGCATCCTCCTGTGATTACAAAAAGCAAGAAGAACTAAAAAAAGAAAAAAAAAAAAAAGAGGATGTTATTTTAGCATCCCAGCAAAACTTTGAATATGCTGTCAAGAATTGCTCAGCTTAGCAGGTCAATGAAAATTTGACGTTGTTAATGTTTACTTTTAAATTCTGCTTTGACTACCAATGCTGAGTCCAAGTATTAGAAAACTCATGTTTCTTGTGCTATTGTTCAAAATTAGGACATCCACTAACCTCCGTATTCAGTACCCAATAAGCTACAACTGCATTACAGACTCTTCATCTAAAATCTCACCTTGTCCATAACTATACTTTAATTTTACTACTGTTCTGTTGCACAATGTTTGTCTTTTTATAGTTTGGAGTATGCAAATTGTCCACACATGATCTTTTCAGACAGCTAACATCACTGATGTGGTTCCAATAGTCTGTTAAATTGAGGAATTGTACTCATCGAATATGCATTGCACATTTAGATCTGCAGACAGACCCTAATTATTCCTCACTGATAGACTTACCTGGAGAGGTATTATAGTATTCCTAGTCACTAAAATGCAATAGTATTTCTAGTCACTGTAAATCCATTGCAGTGTTGGATTCTTAACTGGTAAATGCTGTAAGAAAAGAAATTATCTCTCTAAAATGTACACTCAGAATTGTACAAAAGTGATGAAAGATCATTTGTATTGAAAGATAGGTGCTTGAGGCTTTGGTTTTGATATAAACGTTTTTAAGCAGTATGTGAACTTTCTCCAGGTTGATCTCAATTCATTTATATACATGTGTGTGTCTTTAGTAGTAGTTTAACACAAGTTGAAATGTTCCTGGAAAGTTGCTGCACAAAGAGTCAATTTCCTTCTGATAAAGGGCTTTTTACCATTCTATGTTCTTGGAGAAAAGGATCTAAATGCAGTAATTGGATTTGACACAATGGAAAGATTTGTAAGTAGAACAGGTGAAAACATAACCGGCAACAATTAAAAGGTAATTACCTGCAGCCATCAGCTGGTCACCAGCTGTTCTGGACCATATAAAGCAGCATACACTGCAAGGGAACAGCATATGCTAAAGGGAAAAGTGTTAGTAAGGACTACAAAATCAGGAGATAGGCATGAGATTCAGTTCTCCTAATCCAACCCTGATCCTAGCAGTTGTCCTGTCAGTAGCTGTATTCTACAGGTTCTCACATCAGGGCATAGAGTTGCTGCTTCTCCTGGCTGCACCAGATTTTAATCACTGTGCGCTGCTAAGTTTAGAAATGCTTATTGCTGTTTTACTCTGCTTACAGCTTTGGTGGAATTGCTCACTTTAACAAGCTGCTAATCTTAGACTTCCTTGTCGGGCCCATGTTTGTGCTCAACTGAGGAACAGAACCAGCAAACTGGGGGGGGGTGTGAGTGGGGTCGGAAGGGGATTTTGTTTGTTTGTTTGTTTCACATTGTCAGCAGAATGAAAGCAAAGTGAGTTTCCAAGTGCCTTCTCAGTTCCTTTCTTTTGTCTGGTTGCCTTTTATCCAACATTAATTAATGTAATTGCTACAATTTCATAGTCCAGTGGAGACTAACTAATGATACTGGAGCTGAGTGTTCTGTTTCTGCAATAAATCAAGAAAGTAGTTCATATAATACAGCCTTCCACTTCTTCCCACCACATCAAATTAAGAAGATAAATATATCTTTTTCATGGCTTAGGGTCTGGTAGTTAGATCACTCCCCAGTGACTTCATCGGAAGGTCTCATACAATACTTGTGCCTGGGAGGAGTTCAAATCCAACACTTCAGCCATTTGAGAGAGTACCCCGTGCTCCAGTCTTGGGAGGAACACTCTCTGCAGCTTCCATAGAATCTGTTCCTTGGTGTAGAAACCAGCACAAGATTTATGGCGTCAGAAAAACACAAGGGAAGAGGGAACATAAATAAGTATCTAGGAAAACTTCCTAGAATACAGTTGACCTCTTCCAGAAGTAGCTCCAGTAAGTAGGTTTTGGTTGAAAAGAAACAAACCAAGATACTATCCCAGCAGCAGAGACTGGCTAAGCTTCATATAATTAGAGGATTATAGGAAGCATAAATCTGTGTTCCCAGAAGTGGCCTCCAAGATAAAATCCTGAAGGAGATGGGGACCTGCTATATGAGGAATCAAGTCATGTCATCAGAAGACCACCCCCGTTTGCGATGACAAACAGCTTGCCTGGGAAGAGGAACTGCTGATGCTGCTGCCTGACCTTCCATGTGAGAGGATCAGAGTTGGCCAACCCACTGCTATTACTGCTTTCCCAAAGTGAAGCAAAGAAGGAAAGGGGGAACTGGAGAAGTGGTTTTTGTTAAGTACAGTTGTCGCACCTGCCCTGCCTGGTCACTGCCAGTTAAAATTATAATCTGAGAGGGAAAATAGTTAGAAAATCTGTAAAAATTCAGCAGCTATCAGGAAAAAAAAAAAGCTCTGATTACACATATTTACTTTCTCGAGTGCATAGATGTGTCTGTAGTGACATGTCCATGGTCTACAGCTGTACTTACACACAAAGGCCTGAGGTATTCCTAGTTTTTTCCTGCCTTTAAGAAACAGTGAAAATGGAGGGAGGAAGGGAGGATACTAAATTTAAAAAGCCCCAGAGTGGAGAGTTGTTTCTTCAAAAACAAAACAAATTTAAATAAATTTTCAAGAAAAAAAAAGTTCTTTAAAGAGAAAGATTATAGAGGAAAAATGGCCTTCTTACCATAGGGCTTGTCCTGTCACAAAACTCCAGTACTATCTATCCACCTAAATTTTCAAGGCTGCAAGCAGACATGGCTCTCACATGACATATTGAGGCAAGAAGATGTCATGCACAGTTCTGCATATGAATTCTTACTGTTGCATGACAAACTATTTTTTCAAGGCACAAGAGGTTAAATTGACTGGCACATTACCATGTAGAACTGAGAGTATGTAAATATTCCACCTGAAGGTAAATCCTGAGCCTGACTTCCAGCCAAGAGCATCTCTGAAGTGAGGCATGCCTAGAGACGTAATGTTTACCATTCTTTTTCAAGTCAAAAAGCTTGTGATTTTGTAGAGGAAAAAACAAGACTTGCCATGTATTTGATTTTATTTTTTATAAGCTGGCACCTTATTGTAGGTAAGAAGAATCATCTTCCTTGTGCTGGATACTAATCTTTAGGTTAAGGTTAAGCCCTTCAGAGTGGGATCCATAGTAATCATAGTAATCAGTAGGGAAACAAAAAAAGGAAGCTTACAGAGGGTAGCAGCAAGGGCAGGTAGCCTGGGAGAAGTACAGAGAAACTGCCCGAGCAGCCAGGGATCAGGTTAGGTAAGCCAAAGCCCTGGTAGAAATAAATCTGGCCAGAGATGTCAAGGACAACAGGAAAAGCTTCTATAGGTATGTCAGTGATAAGAGGAGAACAAGGGAAAATGTGGGTCCCCTCCAGAATGAAATGGGCGACCTGGTTACCCAGGATATGGAGAAGGCTGAGGTGCTCAATGACTTCTTTGCCTCAGTCTTCACTGGCAAATGCTTGAGCCACACTGCCCAGGTCACAGAAAGCAGGGACTGGGAGAATGCAGAACCACCCACTGTAGGAGAAGATCTAAGAATATCTAAGGAACCTGAAGGTGCACAAGTCCATGGGACCTGATGAGTTGCATCTGCGGGTCTTGAAGGAACTGGTGGATGAAGTGGCCAGGCCACTCGCCATCACATTTGAGAAGTCCTGGCAGTCTGGTGAAGTTCCTGACGACTGGTAGAGGGGGAACATAACCCCCATGTTTAAGAAGGGTAAAAAGGAAGACCCAGGGAACTACAGGCTGGTCAGTCACCTCAGTGCATGGCAAGATCCTCCTGGAGACTATGCTCAGGCACATGGGAAATAAGGAGGTGATTGGTGACAGCCAACACAGCTTCACTAGGGGCAAATTGTGCCTCACAAATTTGGTGGCCTTCTATGATGGGGTTACAGCATCAGTGGATATGGGAAGGGCAACTGATGTCATCTACCTGGACTTGTGCAAGGCATTTGACACTGTCCCACACAACATCCTTGTCTCTAAATTGGAGAGACATGGATTTGATGGATGGATCACTTGGTGGATAAGGAATTGGCTGGATGGTCGCACTCAAAGAGTTCTGATCAACGACTCAATGTCCAAGTGGAGATCAGTGACGAGTGGTGTCCCTCAGGGGTCAGTACTGGGACCGGCACTGTTCAACATCTTTGTCAGTGACATGGACAGTGGGATAGAGTGCACCCTCAGCAAGTTTACTAACGACACCAAGCTGTGTGGTGTGGTCGACACGCTGGAGGGAAGGGATGCCATCCAGCGGGACCTTGACAGGCTGGACAGGTGGGCCCATGCGAACCACATGAAGTTCAACAAGGCCAAGTGCAAGGTCCTGCACGTGGCTCGGCACAATCCCAAGCACAGCTATAGGCTGGGTGAGGAATGGATTGAAAGCAGCCCTGAGGAGAAGGACTTGGGGGTATTGATTGATGAGAAGCTCAACATGAGCTGGCAGTGTGCGCTTGCAGCACAAAAAACCAACTGTGTCCTGGGCTGCATCAGAAGAGGCGTGACCAGCAGGTGGAGGGAGGTGATCCTGCCCCTCTACTCTGCTCTTGTGAGACCCCACCTGGAGTACTGCGTCCAGCTCTGGGGGCCCCAGTACAGGAGAGACGTCGAGCTGTTGGAGAGAGTCCAGAGGAGGGCCACGAAGCTGATCAGAGGGCTGGAGCACCTCTCCTGTGAGGACAGGCTGAGAGAGTTGGGCTTGTTCAGCCTGGAGAAGAGAAGGCTCTGGGGAGATCTAATTGCAGCTTACCAGTACCTGAAGGGGGCCTACAGGAAAGCTGGTGAGGGACTGTTTATCAGGGAGTGTAGTGACAGGACAAGGGGTAATGGGTTTAAGCTGAAGGAGGGTCGATTTAGATTGGATGTTAGAAAGAAATTCTTTACTGTGTGGGTGGTGAGGCACTGGCACAGGTTGCCCAGAGAGGTTGTGGAGGCCCCCTCCCTGGAAGTGTTTAAGGCCAGGTTGGATGGGGCTTTGGGCAACATGGTCTAGTGGAGGGTGTCCCTGCCCATGGCAGGGGCGGTTGGAACTAGATGATCTTTGAGGTCCCTTCCAACCCAAACCATTCTGTGATTCTACAATTCTACGATTCTACGGTATGAAATCAGATGGCTAAGGTGTTTGGTGATGACCACCTGGGAAACAGTGAAGATGAGCAATCAGCCCCTCAGACATGATGTTCACTGGTGTTGGAGGAGCTGCTGTTCATTAAGAGTCCATAAGCTGTGGTCCACTGGCAAGGTGCCCTTCTCTGCCCTGCTGAAACACTGTTGGTGTTACCCTCATTGATGCCACTAGAAGTGTCCAGGCACTGGGAAACAAACACATTAGTTCTTCCTCAGGCTGGAGTTAGGAAAATCAAATCCACTTCCGCTCCAGAAAGTACGGAAGTATTCAACCTCTAAACTCTTTGGGAGAAGAAAAGAACAGCTGAGGTATGTAGAAAACATTGCATCCCCTGAATAATCCAACCAGCTGATCCATTGGACAGTCTGGGATCTGTGCTCAGTGTGGATCCATCAGGCAGCCTGGGATCAGTGTTGGATGCAGGAGGCCCCCATCCACTCTCTATTCCCACAAGAGTCAGGGAAATTTCTTTTAACAACAATTCTGCTCAAAAATATTTAAATTGTGTTATAATAACTAATTAACATGCAAGACTCCTGATGGGTTGAGAGGGTGTGAAGAAAAGTGAGCACAGCTTTTTTAAAACTGAAAATGTGACAAAAGAGAGTCACAAGATGAAATCCAGGGACGACACTGGGCATTCACACGAGAACCAGACTTTCGTTCCTGTAGGAAACAACTTCCATCACGAAGCTGTAGCATGACGCATGATTGATAGTTCTCCCCTTCCATCCAGTGACTCCTAAACTGTTGTCTGCATATGGTCATGTAGGTACTCCTGTGAAAGGTGTCTAACTTCCCATTATCCTGAGTAAATTAGTCTCTCACCTTTAGGAAGAAGGGAGAAATGGATGTTGAATCCTCCTTTAGCTGAATCCAGGTCACCTAATTAAAAATTTCATTAGAGAGCAAGAATATTTCTCCCTCAGGTCTCCCACTTCCCTAGTATAGAATATTATCCAAAGAATAGCAGCAGCAACTGCATGTTATGCAAAGCCTAATACAGCTGGTATGCGTTAGGTAGGCTTTGACAACATCTTCCAGATCAAAGCCCTAGGGACTGGGTGGGGTGGGGGAAATTGATGAATGCCTGATTTTGGATCTTGGTTTGACTTGGGCAGGAGTTAAGTACTGAGCTGTTCAGTTCTCTAAAGGCAAGGAATTTGGGGTGGACATGGGGTACCACTGCTTGAGAAACACAAAAAGTAAACCAATTAGGACTCTCCAGGTGGTCCTAGGATATATAAGAGGAGGCTTCAGAGTCACAACTTTGGGTGTAAGCACTTAGATTTCTTCAAGCTCTATTTAGCACAGCTACAGTGCATGTTCTTTACTCTCTCTTCCACCAATATGGATCCCTATTAAGTGAGAGGTAGATCACATCTAGGACTGAGAAGGGAGGCTAACCTGCAACCTTTCTGTCATTGATGGTACTCCTTGAACCATCCATCACTTACTTGTTACATGTCCAAAAGAGTATTTATATTGAATATTGTGATGTGTCATGCTGGACTAGATCAAATTGGTTTCTGTCAAATTTATTTTTGTCTCATCAAATAAAATTCACTTACTTAAATTTCACTCTAAAGATTGGCCTTTTGAGAATAGGAATTTGTCTATGAAGGACAACATCCCAAGATATTTTATCTGAAGTTTATTGACCTGATATGTTTCTATAGCATCTATTTCTTCTAATATTAGTCATGAAAGTTGGTACTAAGGAAATGAGGGACATTCCTTCTTATGCTTAAACTAGTCCATATTGTAAATTCTGCATAGATACAGACACATTTCCATCTGCTTTAAGCTTTTTTGTTGTCAGACACATATGCTCTGAGAAATACTTCTTATATTTTAGCACTCGACCTTATCAGATAATTCACAGTGAATAATTTATTTGAACAAATTTAGACTTTTCTGTTTGTTAGCTGTCCATGAGCTGCTTTTGATTTTCTTGAATTTATTCATTATTCAAAAGTATTTGCTTAATAACTTCTATGAATAACTTAATGAGCAAAGCTTTATTTGTGGACTGTTTGTGAGCAGTTTCTCATGAGCACTAGGAGCTTGGTACTGTTGATCATTTTTTTTAGATGCTGAGGCTATATAGCATTTTTCTACTTCTTTATTGGATGAATAAATTGAAGCTGTCTTATGTGAATACTTACATTCAAAGGTTCCAAATTTGCTTTTCATGACAAGTAGTGGTCAATTATAATGTGCTGCAATAGTGTACATCCCTAAAGTAAACCTTTCATTTCCATACTTCCAGGATTGCCAATAGGCCATTCCCATCTAAAATTTTTGTATAGGTGGGTCTAGATTAATAGAATTTTTTTACGCAGCCAGCCTACATTTGCTAGATGTCTGCTCTTCGACTCCACACTTGGAAGAAGAAAAAAGCCAATAATTATCAGTTGTTTTATATAAGAGTATTACTGCAGCTAGAATATAAGCTACTGCATTGACTGTTTTTTTTTAATTCTTTCTTCTGTTAGCACTATTGCCAGCTTTACATTTTAAAATATAGCATTTATATTGTGTCTACGAAAAGCTAAGTATTTGACAACAAAACATTTTGAGCACAGGTTTCCTCTTGGAACATTGAACAGATTTATATGAAATAAAAAATGTCCCTTTTGTTATTTATTTATGAATTACAATATCAAAGACTTTAGGCAGTGAATGTTAAAAATGGATGTTCATAGGAATCTTCAGAATTCAGAGAGTCTGATAAAACAAATGGAATAATTCAGTGATGGAACTGTTTATTTGTGTTTTAAAGCTGATTAAGTTAATTTTTGTTTCTTTTAGTAAATGTTACAGAGGCTTTGTCTGTAATTATTTTAATTAGATGCATTAAATCTGTCTGAGACATTCAATACAGAAAACTAAATAGAAAAAGCATGGTTGTTTTATGATTTTAGTGCTGTTTAAAGCACAGTAACCATGATCTTATTTTAAATTTTTATCATCACAGCACTTGTGTAAGATTGATGAAAATGCATTAAGCAGGATATATTTATCTCCCTTTCTATTCCTTTGGAAATGTCATTTATATAGCACCAAAATGCTCTGTTTTAGTAAGGCTGCTGCATATTTGACATGTAACTGACAGATGATGTCTAAGCATTATGCAGGGCTATTAAAGATGACATAGAATGCACAAATGTATCACTACATGAGGAAGAAAGCTGGTGAGATTTTGGGAAAAATCTAACATCACTGGGTGAAAGTCACAAGGGGAATTATATGAATTAAATAAAGGAGAAAAAATGCATCAGTAGCAAGGTGAAAAGCAAAACTCTATGAGGTACTGTATCAGGCCTGCAGTAATAAAACAAAATGGGAAAAAAAAAAAAAAAAACAAACAAAACCAACAACTAAATACGGGTAGCGCAGAGTAAAATAACCTATTTCATATGCTTGTGCAGATCTGATTTAATCTGAGAGCAATAGATTTTTCTGGTTGAACATTCAAATGAGATTTAAGAGAGAAGAATTCAGATTGTGTACACGAGAGGCTTCTCATCTCCTATCTCCCACTAGATTTCAATATGTTTTGAAATTCAATCCCCTAGAAATTTCCACTGAAAGTGCAGATCCCTAGATAAGAAATTTGAATGCTTCAGTATTCTGGTGTTAATTTTTCTTATGTATATGCTTAAGATCTTTTAAAAATAGCCCATGAAACCTCTTCCCCCTCCCAGGGCTTCATGGACCATGAGGTGGTAACTACCATGTCCTAATTACTAGAAGAAAGAGATTTTTTTAAACAGAGGATAATCCCAGCCCTTATTATAGAGTTTGATCAAACGAGTAGAAAGAAACAGCCATTAAAAGGGCTCGAGAGATGCAAAAAGAGACCCAATGACTGAATATGAGTACAACTCAGCATAAAATGAAGAAATGCTTATCTAGCTGATAGTTCATATATGTCTATACTTCCCTCACTGACTAGAATTTATACAAGAGCCTGGAACACAAGAGAAAAATGTGTCGGGATGGTAAAATAATTTATCTCCCATTTGTAGTCTTGGATCTTGCATCTATATTGCAGAAATGTATGTCCACACTTGTGCTTTCTGTTGGAATGAAGTAGTCCCCTCTGAAACAGAGCCTAAATGTGATTCTGGGAACAGTTCACTCCAGGGACTGCTCCTGTTAATAGATATGGACGTGACTGCACGTGGCTTGGTGCTTTCTGGTCTAGCCTGCTCCAGTGAGCTTTCCATCCCGATGAGCCTTCATGTCCCATGTACACCTAGTTGAGTGCCATTAAAGTACTACTTTGGTATATAGCCCTCATATCTCTCCTAATATTCTGACTCAAAATCAATCATACTAGCCTAATTACATATTATATAGCCAAAGGGATGTCGTATAGGACTTAGAGGAGTCTCAGAGCTGAACAACGCGAATGCACATCTCTAGAGTGGAATGGATATGACCACCTCTGTCACACAGCCCAGGGGCTGGACACCACTCCCTGGGGTTAAGTAACTCGTTTATCCATGTGATTACAGCACACAGACCACAGCCTTCTGGCTCTCAATCTCCTACTCCCACTAGGCATTTGACAGAGCAACTAGGTGCTTGAGTTTGGGCTGGAGATTTGAAGCATCGAACTGATAGTCACTGAAGTGTTTTGCTTGACAATATCTGAATCCACTTTGGGGTAACTGGCCTGCTCAAGCATGTCACAGGGATATGAAGAGTAAAGAATTAAACCAGAATAATCCAAGTTGCAAAATAACACTTCAGCTATGGGACAGTCTCTTAAACTTTGAAAATGTACTGATGGGCAATGAACTGATGGGCAAATTTACACCCAAGCGCACTTTGGTCAATGGAGCTGCTTGACTGAAGCTTGTGTCACCTGGCCCGTGTCCTTGACCCTGTCCTTTCTACTCAAGAGCTTTTACTTCTTCAGCAGCAGGCAGGGAGAGAGAAATGAAAGTTCATTGTTATAGCTGCTGTGGAGAATCTGGAGCTCCTGTTGGAAATTGTAGTAGTGACCAATTTTTTAACGTACTAATTTGGTAGTACTGCAGTGCAATAGTCCATGGGTATTACACACTGAAAGCAAAGGGAGTTATGCAGTGATGTGTTTTAGAAAATTCTAATAAAATGTCTCTTTTTTTACATATATGTAAATACTTCTTTAAATCCCTGTTCGTTTGTGACTCATGATAAATGAAATAAATGGCTCTTCCCTACTTCATAGGTGCTGTGAGGACAAATGAATGTTTATGAGAATCTGAAAGTTTAAGTATTTAAGGACTACAGCTTGTTAAGCAAATATCTCAATAGATAAGTCTGGTTTCTTCCCATCTAGGTCCATTTTACACATACAAATGCCATTGCAAAGGCCATGGGCCTAATCATTTTTTCTACAGATATCCAGGACTGTAAAGCTGGGGCTATGGGCTTCTTCACCTTGCGTATGGTGTTTCCCAATGAACATAGTGACTTGGCCACTTACGTCAAATGGGTTTTGTATTTCTCTCATTTGCGCTCGTCATGTCAATGTTCTGGTGGCTGCTGCAGACCTTGGGGTGGAACAGGTCTTCTACCCTGTGAGTCACAGCATAGTATCCACCTTGCCTTGGGATTACATCTCTTGTTCCATGTGTGTTCTGCACCACTACCCACAGATTTCACTTTCAGGACTGTGTTAATCATCAGTGTATCTTTTCTATTGGTTATCCTCCTTTAAGTTTGGTCTTTTCAACTATTTTGCAAAGAACTCATGTCAGACACCGTGTCCTGCAGAAATAGTGGATGTGCTGAGAGTAGAGAGCACTATGAAAGTAGAGAGAGCGGTGATAACCACTGTATTGAATCATGTGCATGCATATACAAAAGCAACAAAAGTTAATCTCTCAAGTAGGATTTGTTGATATTTTACCCAGGTCTTAGTTTGAATGTTAGTATAACTTGCAGTAACGCCTGTATTTTTCTTTTGTGATCTCATCTGCTTGGTTTTGCATTGATCCATTTTGTTTTGCTTTTAGCTTTATATTCCTTCCTCCCTCCCTTCTCAACTTGCTCTGCTTTTGTTTTTCTTGTGATATCATAGCGGCAGCACGGTAAAGCCCCACAGAGATCTTCTTGCTTCAATTGAATTTGGCTCGCATGTATTGCTCTGTTTCTTCCTGAAATTGTATTGCCATTTCCAGAAATGACACGGCAATATTTCACTTGAGTTCACTTGCCATTTTAAGTGGACCTTCATGGATTTGCATTAATGATATGAAACCATGCCTAATAGAACTACAGTGTGGAGAAAGGTAAAATGAAATTAGTTTAGCTCGTTGTCTGCCGTGCACTGAATTGGCAGAGAAAATAAAATTGTAGATTGCTATAACATCTATAAAAATCCTGCAAGATCAATCCTACACTATCCTCAAAATCAGTGCATGCTGATAAGCAAACTACAAATATAAAGTTACTCTACTTATCTCTGAGAAAAAATTAGAGCTGGTGAAAAGAATGAAAAAGTTATATGCAAAGATTTCAAAACTATTGTGGAGTTTTCTCAAAACATAGCTTGTTCTGTTGTTCTTCAGCAAACAACAAATGAACTTCTGAAGATGTCTGACTAAACCATTTTGCAATGCTTTAAAAATTTCAAAAATTGGTATATTGAAATAAGATACAAACAAACAGAAAACCCCGTCAACTGTCTGTGATTCACATTTCTGAGCAGACAGCAGCATTGCACAACAGCTTGAGATTGGAAATGAGAGGGATCCTACATCCAGATGAAACTTCATGGGGATTTCAGGCAGAATATAATTATTTCATATAATTATATTATATACGAGCAGAATATAATTATGCAAAGCTGGAATTTTGTCAGGACACTGTGGTGAGCACCTATGCTTTGTGAAAAGCTTATGGGGATTTTTAATTACAATAAGTGGTCAGAATCTTAGTTTGATGTCTCAGCCAAGAGATGAATTGATACTGAACTACTAGACTCTCAGTACATGCCTGGGTAGTACGAAAATAACAGAACCATTAGACAGCTTGACTCACCTTGTAGTGATGGCAGAATGGGCTGTATCTGAAATCTGGAACAATGATTAAAAAATACTGTTGCTATTCCACAGAAGAACAGTGATTATAAGGGATGTAACTCTGTATTCAAGATTCTTTCATTCTGCGGAAAGATATGCATCTGCTAAACATGCAGATATGTTATCTGTTCACTTCAGAAACACTTAAACAACCGAGCATCTGTCCTTAAAAATTACCACAGAATGGAATAACTTTTAAGAAGTTATCACGCTATGGAATGAGTCTTATGATATGAACTCATTATGAGTTGTAGAGCCTTCAATCAGCAGAGTGGATATTACACTGGATAGCTGAATACCCAAAAGTTTCTTAACTGGTTCAGTCCTATCTGTCTAATCTATCTATCTTCTCATGTCACACCCAGCTCTACTGTATCTGAATGTCTTCCAAGTCTCTCTGGGGCAACAATATTTTTTTTCATTATTTTTGGTAATGTAATATAAACTGGAGGCTACAGTATCATTATTTTATTGTTACCCCTGAGATATTTTTGTCAGATGTTAATTCATAATGTTGCAAAGTTCTTTCAAAAGAACAGAAATTAGAGTTGATACTTTGGGAAAATGGATTTGCAATGCTCATTAGTAACTTTTTAACTTTTCTATATGGGTTGTATTAGATATCTCAAGAAACATTTTAAAGGGTTACTAAGTTTCCTACTTTCAGAATTTCTAGGAGGTTTAGGGTTTTGTGGGGGTTTTTTTGTTGGTGGTGGTGGTTTTTTTACTTGGTGATACTTACATCTTGATTAAGATCCTGGACTGAGCAAAGGGTATCTGATTCAAAATTCTGACTGACGTGGTTTTCATTTTTTTTAAGGGCTCATATGGTAATATTCTTATGAGTTTGCATTAGGTTTGTAAAGTGATGATAATCACCTGCCTCGCAGATTAAAGCAACACAGTCCTGCCTGAGTGGTGCCTAAGGAGGATTATGAATTGGGGTGCCTTGTGCATTTTTTGAAATGTTGGAAGGAGAAAGAACAAGCTGACTGAAATGCTGTCCTGGTTTTTCTAGAGCTAACAAACACACACAGATGCGTATAACAGGTAATAAAATGCATTTGTCCATAGGCTCTCAACATGAGGCAACCAGATTGCCAGAAACTTAAACTCATGCAAAAATATGATCCATATACAAAAAGTCAACTTAACTTTAGCAGAGCTGCTACTGGCTTCACTGTAATTAAGTGCTAATTGTAGGGGTGTGCTGTTTTGCAAGGCAGTAAACTGGTTTCCTGAGCGGATAAACTCGGAGGTCAAAGGCCGGGGAGTTGGCTCCGTCGGGGGACCAGGATCACTGCTGAGAAAAGCAGCACACCTGTCCTGTTATTGTGATTATGAGACAAATGTGAATAAAGCCAGTAAAACATAGTAACTTGAAAGTCTGGGAAATTTATTGACATAATTGTAGAGAGTGGCATATCGTACGCGCAGTGAGCAGGGAGCTGGGCTCTGCTGGGTCCCACGGGACGGCGCTCAGCTCTCCAACGCCAAGCAGGCGGAGGGCAGCTACTCACAGGGCTCTCGGCACGGTCTTGGAAAAACCACTCGGGCTTTCTAACATTATGCTTTCCAAGCTATAAAATGAGGATATTAGTTAGTAAACTTCACAGAGGGGTTTCCAAGTGTGAATAACAAATTACATATAGCTCTTCAGTACAATAGGATGGAAAGTTTAATCTATAGTAAATAAAAATGGCATCTGTTCCATATGTTTCAGGAAACAGCAGTATGCATAAGAATTTCAAGAATAGATGTACTTAAAATCAAGAAAAAAGCCATGTTTCATGAAAAAGGAGGAAAAAAGCCTTTGAGAGTAAATTAAAATGACCATGCGTTATTCATTGTCTTGGAAAGAAAGGAAAAGAGAGAGGTGCTGTGATTTTTATCACCAGAACAGCACATTTATCAGTAAGCATCACTAAGTAATTGGACTGTTAGTAAGCACTGGTAGGGAATATCCATCCCAGCATGAAATGCTGGGACCTGACACAATGAGAAGTATAGATGTATTGTTTCTGCATCATGGAATCCAAATTTCTGAGGCTCATTTCTATGGCAGATAGACACATATAGTTTGAAAACCAGATCAGTTTTTGATACAGCAAGAATTTTATATGAGCAAAGAAAAAGTAGCTTCTTCCTCAAATACCAAAAACAAGGGAAAAAACCCCAAACCCAAGAGCTGATATTTCAGCACAATTACATTAACATTCAAAATGCTCCTGACATATGGAGAAATGACCTTCTGGAACTTATGCCACAGGTATGAGTGAAACAAAGAATTTAGTTGTTTTACAAAGGCTGAGACATTTCTAATCATAAGCAAAAATATGCATATGTGTAACTCCATATGCAGATGTTTGTTCCAGCGGCACATACTGTTAAAGCCTTTAGGAATATATCTGGAGGAAAAAGAAAGGTGGACTGGTTTGGGGTCTGAAGGAACATAGCTCTCTCCTCTTAGCCCTTGCACTTGTCACAAGACACTTCCCAAACGTGGGCAGCCTTCTCACATCCCTCAGGCACAAAGCTCCTGCGGCCAGCCATTGAGTAGATTGGAAAGGGAGAGAAGACACCCTCCTGCCTGCACAACTTATTAAAAAAATGACATTTTCCCTGCCTCCTATGCTGAAGAATCTGATACCAATGGTATTAGTGAAATGATATCGCAGAAGCTGGATTTAAGGTCTGACCCCACCTCACAGTCTTTACAAAAATGATGACTGTTAGCCTGCAGTGCTCACCCCACATGATGAGATGATCACTTTTCTCATATGTATGATATGAATCTTACCAATGTGTGTAAATACCTGATGAGGGGATTAAAGAAGATGGAGCCAGACCTTTCTCAGCGGTGCCCACTGACAGGACAAGAATCAATGGACACAGATGAAAATACAAGAAATTCTATTTAAACATAAGAGATTTTTGCTGTGAGGGTGGTCAAATCCTGGAACAGGAATGGAGACTATGTGGAGGATATTTTTAATAACCCTGTAGATACTCAAAACCCAACTGGACACAGCCCTGAGCATCCTGCTCTTGCTGACTCTGCTCTGCACAGTGAGGCTGGACTAGATGATCACTAGAGCTGCCTTCCTACTTCAACTGCTCTGTGAGTCTGTCAAAATAATAATCAATCATATGACCATCAGGATGATTATTCTGAGTAATCTACCTGTATCTTTACTGAGGAAGAAAATAAACTGTATGACTTTCACATCCCCTAGACAGAGTATAGACTCCTAATGGAAGACGGTAGAATTGACTTGTAATTAGATTTTTTTAAAACCTAGATGTTAGTGATTTTCAATGGTGTAAAACTAATTTATGTACAATGACTCTCCACTCACATACATCACTGCAGTAATACTATGGGGTTACTATAGAAGGCCTTTTATTTATAGATCTCCAGGGACATTGCAGATGCACTGTGCTGTTACACCTGATTTCATACAATCCTAGAAAATCACACTGGAAAGGACTTTAATCCCAAAGCAAATTAGACTAATCTGTTAGATAAAGCTCTTAAGGTTCTCCAAAATGGACACTCCAGGACTTCCCTAGGCAATCTGCTACCTTACTTGGAGGAAGCTTTCCCTTACAGCAAAAGTGAATCCCACTTTCTGTAATTCTTATTTTATCTACCTGGCCATGAAAAATAGGCTCTTTTCAACAGTCTTTTATGTACTTGAAAGGTTGATGTCTCTTCTCTTGACTGAACTAGGCCATGTTTTCTGGATCTGCGATCACTCTCACTGGTCATACCTGGACTCTTTCCAGTTAGTTCACATCTTTCTTTAATTTATACAAATGACATAAGAGAAAGGTCTGGCTTTATAGATGGAGTTCCTGCACACACAGGGCTTTTTGGGAGTAGGAAGAACAAACCAGAAACAACACTGGCTTTTGGAACAAAAGCAAGCTTTAAAAATATTGCAAAAAAAAAGCCTTAGAGGAAAAAAATAATATCCTAGAATATCCTAAAGGTCTCAAATCCTTGTTCTCAGAGCAAGTACTTCTAGTAGTTTAAGATGCTACTACTCTTTTGCCAGAGGTTTTTGCCTGAGTAGCAATGTTGAATGTATTCACAGAAATTAAGTCCAGATCATGAGGAGCTTCCAATTTAACCTGTTGTACAAAACCCCTGCATCAAGCCCAAGAGTTGCTGGTTGAGCTAGGCATATCTTTTAGAAAGACAGTTAATCTTGATTTAAAGACTGCCAACGATAAGGAATATACCAGATCCCTAGATAAATTATTCCAATGGTTAAATACCCAAACAATTGCTAGTTTGAATTTGTCCAGCTAAAGCTTCCAGTCATTGGATACTGTTATGCTTTTGTTTACTAAACAAAAGATCCCTCTACTATCAGAAATATTTCTTCAGCTGCTCACTGTAATGCAGCTGTCTCAGATATTGGCTCACTTCTGTACCCCTCTTCTGTAGCCCTTCTAATATGCCAATATTTTATGTAGTGTGTTTAGTGTTCATTTAGTTATTTAGGATACCCATACCCACTGGGGTTCAATAATCATCTAGTGGTGTACATAAAGGTAACTACAACAGCCAAAGCTGTTGAAGCTATTTGATAGTGATTCAGATCACATCTTCATTGCTTGGGACTCATTTTATGGAATTCTTAGATCACACGCAGAATGTCCCTTGCATCGATGTCTTCCCTTTTCATCTAGTAGAAAAGCAGGTGAGAGGGTTGAGCAAGTGACTTGACAGCTCAGTTCCACTTCTAAAGAGTGACTGAAGTAACTTAAGTCTGTTGACTTAAGAAGGCTTGTGGGCGTTTTGTTTGTTTGTTTGTTTGTTTTTGAATGAGTTAGTTGCTTCTTAAAGTGGTGTTTTGCAGTTTTAAGAGTCTTGAAAATTTTCCATATGGTCTTAGCCATAAGAAAGGTTAACAGAACTGTAGTGATCTGTCCCCATGAGGGGTGTGAGGAGGTCCCATTTAAAATCTGCAGCTACAGTTTGTCCTCCAGTAGCATTACTGAGTTGTGTCTTCTTCGTGAGATTATTTTGTGTCTGGTTTCCCTGGAAACTTTGAGCATAAACAGAAGATGTAGGTCTTTTGTCTGCTGAGAATTTCTTGATACTTGGCAGATTGGATGAGTAGCTACTGCACATGTGCAGACTGATTCAAACATGCATGTGCAGTGAGCTGGATTATCCTGGTTATGTTGAATTTAACCTCACAGGCACTGGAAGTGTGATATTTACCAGATGCATCTAGTCCTGTGTCTGTGTTGTAGAGTCAGTCTGCTTATGCACAGTTAATTTGCCACACCTAGAATGTGTCTAACATACTGCATGTTTGTGTGGGTCATTAAGGTCACTTGAGTCCTGAGCACACTGGGCATTGGCGTTGTGCAAACGGGTGCGACTCCCTCTTTGCCCAACGGACGCATTGCTAGCCGCTGCAGAGAGGCTTATGCACTGGTCAAAAATATGTAATTAATCAATTTCATTTTGTGGAAATTCCTTAAAGAAGGAATAAGTATATCTTGCCTTGTGATTTTAATTCAAACTGATTCATCTAGAATATATTTTATCTCCAAGATTCTATTGTCCTCCTTTTGATTAATTTTTCAGAGTTTTAAGATAGCATCTTAGTGAAAACATGTAGTGTTAGCACTGAAAGTCTTTCCATCTCTACTTTTTTTACCTAGCTGTGCCTTTTCACTGTAAAATCAGAGGAAATCTATTAATGTAGGCTCATTAACAGGACATTCCACAAGCCCTGAATTGTTTAATTCCACAAGTTCCGTACCATTGCACCCAAAACAGAATACAGACATTTAAATTGGCTATAAACACTTTCTCAGACGTTTTTTATTGCTCTTTTACTGTTTGTAGGTGTTAAAAGTCAAAGTGAGAAAAGTAATAGATAAGATCACCTAGTCCTTTTTTGTTATTACCATTCTTTAAGGCTATGTTAGATAGCACTTCCTTCTAGAATGGCACCATCATTACAAATCCTATCACATAAAACAAGGAAAGGAAAGAATCCAAGCAATGTTGAGAGTAGGCCATATGATGATAAGCATCTTTGCTATCTGTGCCATACATAGTTTGCCTCTAAAATTACTTTGATCTAATACACAGCCTTTGATCTAAAGAAATTAACCATCTTCCCTTCTCTTGGTGAGATGAAGGAGAGACCATATAGACAGCTTTAGTGGCAAAATACTTTTTTAGCTTCGTTCACTTCCTGTTTCACTCCAAGAAGGTCCAAGTGTGTGTGCTGCTTTGTTCTTGGTCTGTTCTGGGGCAGCCAAATGTCTCCTTTCAAAGCAGCAGCCAGTTCACTCCAGGGTCTGCTCCAGATGGAGTATTCAAATCACGCTTAGTCTGGGTCCCCTGACTCCAGTGGTGTAGTACTCTCTAATGTCTTTCTGTACTTGTGTCCTGCAACCTGCATCCTTGGCATCAAAATTACCATGTGGATGTCTACAGCAGAGCTTTGTCATTATCTATCTCAGGCACTCACAACTGAAAAAGCCCATAAAATTATCCATCGTGTTTCAAGACCAGAAGAAGAACTGTACCTTACAGTTCCAGCACTTAATAGGGTGGGTATGAGCCTGACCCCACCAGCTGAGCAGGGAGCAGAGACCCAGGACTCAGTGAACAGACATAGGTAGCTGCCAGAACCAGCAGTGGCCAGCACCAATTACATCAAAACAAACAACTAAAAAATTAAATCCACCTATATGTAAATGTATATGTATATATGTATGTGAGTGGATTTATATACTTTTATATATATATATATATGTGATTTCTGGGGAAGGTTTTCCCATTTAAAAGTTCTTCCTCTGTCACCAGCTATGACATTTGGAGCAGGACTATGCCACCACAACATTGCACAGGGTTAATGCTTCTGTAGAGCTCATGACTCACAGTGTGTATTTCCTTGTCTCTCCTACGTGGAGATTATACAGCTTTTGAGCTGATAAGTACTGTTTGTTTAGCTCAAAGAGTAAAAGCTTTCACTTTTTACATTTTCTAGTCTCTCCCTGATTCATAATGACTGTTCGCTCTTGTATAGTCTCTTCTTCTAGCTGATGTCAAAGTGCAAAACAACAAATACATTTGACTACATGATAACACAGTGGGTTGGTCCCAGGATATGTAACTTTATCTATTTAATTAGGTAGCAATCAATCTGAATATGTTCGATATATTCTCTCATCATCGTAGCATTTGTAGGAGCCAGTGTGTTACCCAGCTGGTTGTCATTCCATAGTTCAAAGTGAATGGGAGATCATAGGACATAGATGTAGCTGACAGTTTTAAACCAGACCTCAGACAGAAAGGAAGATCTTTGAAAGAGAATTATCTGTTTACTCTCTGGGAATAAGTGAAAGGTTATTAACAATCATATATTGGCAAATTTTCTGATTTGGGGCTGCCTGTGTATATCGGTCTGTGTATAGGTTTCATCAGATGGTAACTGGACGGTCATAATTGAACGTCCTGATGACATGCAAAGTTCCAGATAAGCTACACACTCAAAACCTAGAATATGGACTGGTTTCATTTCAACTGTCCTTCTGAACAGAAAAACTTATATGTGAAAATCATCCCTGAAATCCTTTCTATCAAAGAAAGAGTACAATGGTTTTTATTACATTTTTATATGAACCAGAAAGAAAAATTAAACAGGCATGAACAGGTTCTTAAATAGAGCAGCTAATGAAATGAAGCTCTATTGCTTAGTTTAACACTGTATGGGCATAGGTGTTTGCTCACTTAGTTAAATTCATTATCCAGTATATCTTATCAACTTCATGAATGTTTTCAGTTTTCTCCTTGGGGATCAAAAACCATGCCCAAATAAAATTCCCACTGAAGTCCATAGTAGTTTTGTCAAAACAACAACTGTATAACTTGGCAAGAAATAGGAAATAAATACCAGGGTTTTTTTTTTTCTCTTTTTGTTAAGGCAAAAAGATGGGGTTTTTAATGGATTTTAGATATGTGGTTTATAGATTAAATCTCTCTATATATATTTTTGAAATAGCCTTCATTAAAAAAATAGCTGCTTTCCATACAAATAATGAAATGGTAATGCTGAATGGTCCTGATAGGACCTTGTCTGGAATACTTTCACAGTTTTGAATATCCCTCTGTACAAAAGATAAACCAAAACTGGACATGGTGCAGGAGGAGTTTGTTCAGTCCTCCTCTGATCCTCCCTGCAACTTACAAGATGTTGAGACTAAAAAGGTTTGGGTTTGTTTTACCTAGTAAAGCAAAAGTTGAAAAAAGAGCTATAAATAGATTAAAAGTATAATACCAGACCTGGTAAAGGATTGTTTAAGCTAAAGGACAAGTACAAAACAAATGGGAATAAATGAGCCATGAATAAACTAAGAATGAAAATTAGAATATGGCTTCAGATCAAAAGAGCGGTAAGGTTTTCCTTCACCTGTCCAATGAGAGCGGTAGGACATGGCCAGGCCTCCTGCTGTCCCCTGGCACAACACATGGGCAGCACCAGTGGGGTGAAGTACTTCCTCCACATTATCTAACCTGTGCAATCTTAGAACAGTGTGGTTAAGATTAGACTTCGGCTCTGGAACCATTGAAAATCTTGACACTTTATTTGGCTATTCATAGACTACTTTTGTTTAAACCACAACATTGTCAGTAAAATACTAGCACCCAAAACTTTGTGGATGTGGAACTAGTCTACAGGTCTGGTGGTGATATCTGTGTTCATCTCAAATGGAAAGAATGTGGTATTGAATTATCCCTATATACTCAATGACATATCACCAAAATCTCCACCAAATCTCACCAAAATCTCTGGGTTTGCTGTGTATCCCAAACTGTAGCAACTAGAAGATGTGATGCCAATTTTTTTTTTTTTCCATTTTTTGTTTTGCCAAACATGTTTGGTTTTCATATTTATAAAGACTTTATCGTAGCCTGCTTAGTTTGCTCTGATTATTTTCAGTTCTTATCCTACCTCAGATGCTTTTATCATCTTTCAGAAAAATTACTATAAACCAGTCTGTCTCTGGTATAATCACAACATAAAGTATATTTTTATGTTTAATATAAGGAAATTATGCGTTGAAGGGTAAAGCAACATATAATTAATAGCAAACCTGGCTAATGATAGCTAAAATACATCAAAGCATCCTCCAGCCCATTGGCTAGTATACATGCTTTTGGCAAACTACTAACTTCCAAGCAAATTAACTTCTTTTCTAACTAGGGATCTTTTTAAGTTTTATAGTGGGAGACGCTGATTGAAGCTTGGATTCATTAATAAAATGATAAATCCATGTCATTAACTCATGCAGTTGATGCATAAGTTGATGCATGATCTTCCTATAGTACTTTATGACCACTGAACATGTGGTACTCTTACATGTGTTCAAATACAACCATCGTCATGGTAGCTGTGTTTGTGTCATATATTTGGGACTTGGGTCAAGGGTTAATGCAACAAAACGAAGCCTTTTTTGGGAGTTACCTTGGCTGTTGATTCCATCAGTTTGTTTTACTCATCAGTCAGAAGCAAAATAAAGGCTTAGATGCTTTGCCTGTAATTTTTATGGATCTGTGGATGTTTATTGCCAAAAGACATTGCAAGGACTATTCTACCTTTCTGCATAATACATTAAGTTACATTGACTTCCTTCACTGAAGAGAATCGCTAGGGTCTGTTACCTAAGTAAATTCTATCAAGTGAAGTTAGAGTCAAATTACAGCTTATCCGGCCTAAAATTAGGTTGCGATCTTCAAAGAAAATCACAGAGAGCTTGCTAGTACAGAAAGTCTGCTCATCTTCCTACTTTTAAAACCTTCACTGTTGAGTTGACTTTGTAGAACTGAATCTGCATGAGAAAATTATATCGAGACAATAATTACTGGCAAAGCTATATATAGACTTTGAGAAAGACCTTGCACAAGTCTTCATTTGTTTATAAAGTTCTCTCCTGACTCCTGTCTGTGTGATGGTTAATTGCTAAAAGTGAGTCATCAGGATGAGGCTGCCATTTTTTGTCCTATTATCAAATGTTTTGAAGATGGCTGTGCCATCCCCTCTAACTCACTGGGTCTTTCTTGCATATTGATTGTTTATCTCATGAGGATTCAACGACATCATGCTTCCTTGCCCTTCAGGGTTGGGCCTAAACTGAGCATAGCAGAATTACAGGGTTTCAAGGAGCCCTCTGTTCAAAGTGTCCTCACAGCTGTGAGTCAACTTTCCTTCATTGATGCTGTATTTTCATAGCATTGTTCAGCTCTAATGATGAGAAGCCAGTTGCACAATTAAGATAGATGCAGTCTTGTTTCCCTGCTTACTAATCTCAAGAAGCTGTTGTGCTTTATGTTTCATCTAACAAGAAGTGTAAGGTGGAGCTTTGAGAAGATGAGAACATGTTCAGACCCATTTTCTGATGGAGGTTTTTCAGGCGGCTCTGGAATCATGTATGGCCATCATCCATCATTAATAGCTAGTTTATTATAGCAACTCAGTTCTTCATCAGCTGAGTAGCGTTTCGGTTCTGTGCTTGTACTGAAGTACAGATGGAAAGAGAGGGAAAATAGTAGAGAAAAAAATGAGAAAGGCGATGTGTTTGATTAAAAATTCTAGTTCAAAATGAAGAAAATTCATAATCTCGTACTCCGTATATTTGAAAATCTACATAATATTCACATCTTCTGCTCAGAAAATACTCTTATCTCTCTGATTATAGAATTATTTCTCTGTATGCCCCTTATTCATCACTATCATTACACATTACTATGTTCTCATTTTTACACCTGCCTTCAGAATCACTTAGTTCTGCATTTCTGATCAACTGTTTCCTACTGCCCTGTAAGTGTTGCAGCAAAAGATATTTCTGAGGTTATGGCAACAAATCATAAGGATTCTTTTATATTTGTCTAATTCACAAAAAATGCAACTAAATAGAAATAAGAATTACTTGCAGCCTGACTTCACTCTAAACACATTTTCTTCACTTGGAAAGTGTTACAGCAATTGATTTCTTTGCAGATCTTCTGTAGGTGTTCCTATTACTTCTGAAAAAAAGGCAAATCTCGGTACCTTTGAAAAATGAAGCAATCACTTCTATCATTTGCACAGGTCTAAATCTGGAGTCATAGGTAGACTTTTAGGTAGATTTTAGTTTTCATCATATTCCAACCTGGAAACAGTAGTGTTTCAGGAGCTGATTTGTGAGCAAATCAAACAGCCCGGCTCTACAGGCAGCAATATCCATCAGAGAGCTAGGGCAGGGAACTTCACCTTATTTGATACTAATCGATGTGCCATTCCTAAAATAGTGTGGTCTAAATGTTTGATTTGTACAATGGTGAAGTTAAGAATTCAAGATGAAGTCTGTCTTTTGTTGTTGATAAAAGGGTGAGTACAGCATGCCAGGGTGACAATAGAAGCTCTAGATCGCCAATAAGGGAATTAAAAAAAAGAGGGGCACAGGACAGCTTGTTAAAGACAGTCCTTTGAACCCCCATGTGTGGGACATGTCAGAGGCAAGGAAGAGAGAAGAAGATGCAGGGCAGAGAATAAGACACACACTTGATGCCTGTAGGGATTTGGGATAGTGCAGAAGCCCATGGCAGAGTCTGGGAGGAGAGCTAGAACTTACCTGGCAGGAGAGTTGGTTGGGAAAGGGGAAAAAGGAACAGCCATGGCTTCCTATTGAGGACGTGTGGGAAAATGATGCCATCCCAAAGCAACTCATAATGACTTCCATAAGCTACCGTAGCTTCATCCTTCCCCTACATAAAAGGCACAGTCTGCCACAAGTGTTTTTTCTAATTAAGTTTGTCAGGGTTTTTTAGTACACTTTTTTCAATACACTACTTTTTTAAAGCTAGCTGAAAAATGAATGTCTCTGTTCATGTAAGATTTCAGAGCACCAACATCTGTTTTATTTCTAAATCAGCACAAATGCAAAATTATGCTGACATTTTCCACATACAGGATTTTCTGTAAAAGAAACTACTTTTTTGGAAAATTGAAAGAGATTAAAAATTTAAAAATCCAAGGAAGAAAATAGGCAGATAACCAGGTGACCAGGCCAAGAAACTGGCTGCCCAAAGAGTGCGCCAGGCCAAAAGAGCCATAATAAGAGCCTGCTTACTGTCAGAAGATTTCACAAAACTACTATGTCTCGCTAACTGTTTCAATCCCAATATATTAACAATAGGTGCATCAAATAAATAAGTGAAATTGTATTCATATTGTTAGGGTCAATATTTTCATAAACTCCACGTGCAGAGACACTTTCCTGCCCATTGTCCCCCTCCTGAATCCATGTCTTTTCCACAAATAGAGTTAAAAAATATTTACTTCAGAAATGGATTGCACCAGCATACCCTCACTGCAGCTGCTTTCAGGTGGCAGGTTTTAGTTGTATCTAGAGTTATATACTGTGAGCTTTATGGGTACTTTAAATATAGAAAGAATTCAATAAAGCAATATGTAGTACAATAAAGCTCCTATGTAAGGAGGTGCAACAGACCTCTCCAGTAAACCAAGCACCAAGTGCAAAACTTCACTTGTCAGAACAAGATTTTTCAGTTTTTGTTATGACGTCTCATCATTAGAGTCACTTACTCATTACTGCATGGAGGCAGTGCTAGCTACCTGCTCAACGAGACAACTGGATTTATCTGTTTGCCTTCGCACTTTGTGAGATCCCTTCCTTGAGCTTCCATGTGAGCTAGACCTGACTTTTTATAAATCACTGCCTCTAACTATTCAACTGTTCTTGTGCTGAGGGACTGAATTATTCACACAGAAGGTACCACGCTGGGATTACAAATGCATACCTACTACCCACTAGGCCACGAGCTGGAAAGCATGATTATTAAGTATCAAAGACAGAAATTTTTATGGAGAAGAATGAGTCACAGAAGCAATATATTCTTTTCTTTCTCACTAAACAAGTAAGACACTGTCAATTAAAATCAAACCAAACCATCCCTTCTTCTAAACAATAATGTCCATAGGTGCTAACCTAGTCAAAAATATCTTTCTCTATGTCCCCTCACTGTCAGTGTGATAATACTGCAGTGGCAGGAATCACAAGTGT
This sequence comes from Balearica regulorum gibbericeps, assembly GCF_011004875.1. Taxonomy (NCBI): domain Eukaryota; kingdom Metazoa; phylum Chordata; class Aves; order Gruiformes; family Gruidae; genus Balearica; species Balearica regulorum. The sequence goes on from NC_046185.1 coordinate 16,428,207, forward strand.
GACACGTTATAATAAAATTCATCTATTAAAGACTGCTAAAAATTTGGTAAATAAAACTGTCATTATTTTCTGCTGTTCATTTACATAAATTTGGGATATCTCCCACATACTACTATTCTCATGATATTTCTCTTTCCTGTGAAAAAGTAATTTTCCTGTACATTGATAGTTACTAGAAGTTAAATATTTCTTCTGTATCTGATATTCTTTAAAAACAGTGTGCAACAATCCCTGATGGTTTGCTCAAGGTTTGCATATATATTTTTATCATATCAGAACAAGTGGAAATCCAGAAAAGGATTTGAAATTACAGACCCTGCTAGGCATGGTTCTACAAAAATAAGATGAAAACACCAATCTCAAATGATAAGACTTCCAGACTAACACCATGCTGAGGTTGTGTTAGCAGACCCGTGGATGAATGGTTCTGATACTAACCAGTGGTGATCACTCAACCAACGTTTTGCACACTATTCCTTTGATTTAGACTTTATTATGGTTATCTAACTTTTTAAGAAGCCCCAGATGCATCTTCATTTCCTGCAAACCGCCTTGCTAGAGAAATGTTTTTTCTTTCTGCCTTCAAACATCTACCTGCCCTCAAAGCTTCTAAATAGATACATGCAACAACTTACTTTTTCAAGCCTACGATGGACATTGTTTCAATCCTGCATCCGTAACTGGTTTTCCACAGCAATGTATAGACTGTTGCTGTCCTATTTGTTGACCTGTAGCTCTAGAGAGCAGTGTCACTGTTTTGTATTCTGAATATCAGTTCTAAAGCAGGCATGTAAAGATGGAAGGGTTTAAAAGTAGCCGCTCTCTGCACATGTGTATGTACACTCTCCATAACATTTGTAATGCCATTTTATAGATGTAGCATAGACAGATTACAGAATGCCAATATAAACCAGGACATGTTTAAATGATCTAGGGGTCCTAGCAAAGTCATTTGACTGGCTGCCCTGTATGCAAAGCATATGACTCAGCGAGAGACCGCCTTCCCAAATTCCTTTCCCATTAAGGATGGGGTGTGGCAAGGGAAATCATGTGTGATTGCTTTGGTAAAAACGTGTTAGCCATATGAGTTTGGGATGGCTGTATTTTTTGGGTGCCAAAGCAAATGAGTAAGTTATGTTGGTCATCCTGAATATGTATCAGCGTGGCCTTTGTACCACATCACACAGGCATTTCTGTATTGCTCCAAATGCAGCAAGAAACCCAGGCCATTATTGGTTTTTTTTTAGGAACAAACAGTTTTTAAATTCTTTGTTAGCACAGGTTTTCCTCATAAAAAAATTGTTTCACAAGATACATAGAGTGGAAAAAGTTACTTTGAACTTAACATAGGCTTTATTGTTTCTTTCTTTTTCTGGTTTTGCAAAACTAATAATAGAGAGAGAAACTGGATTCTACCCCATCTTAAGCATCTTCAGCAGAACTCATGTCAACATCCAGTCAGCTACATGTGAACAAATTTGCAGAAGACACCAGATTTGCAGAAGTCTTATTGAGAACTTCTATTGCTCTAATGATATTCCCTCCCGTGAGCAGTACAACATGCAGTTCCTGTAAAATATTCTTCAAGGCTAGATGACAGAGGTATCCACATCACAGTCCTCTCCTTGGTAGGCATCTCATAAGCTTTTCCATACAATTGTATACCCACACAGGGGGTACCAGTTCTAGGGATTATTTTCAATGAAATTTCTGAAAACTTTTCATGCTTGAAAAGCAGACTTCTCTGTGAGATATATATACATTTTATCAAGAACTTAGCAGGCAAAGGCTAAGGGTTTTCAAAGACTTCAGGGATTTCTGGTCAAAATGAAAAGAAATTCACCCAGTAGTAGTCAACAGCCCAATGTTCAGGACACTGGCAAGGCCTAGAAGATGAAAATTCAAACATTTTCTCTGCTGAATTCACTGCATGAATGAAATGAATGATGAAAAGCCATTCACAGCACTTTTACATGTGCCAGGTGAGTGGTTTTGCTGCCAGACTTTTTTATATAGGTGTTTGGCAGTTTCACATGTTGTACAAAGCAAAACAATTCAAAATTTTATCAGTCCTGAAGAGAACGTGTGACTTGTTGACTGGGCTCTCTATTTTTTTTCCCAGCAGCCTGTACTCCAGCTAAACTCTAATGTTCATCCTGTGCTAAAACTTGGAAGGAGATGTTACCTCTGCAGTACTAGAGCTGTTTCTCCACCAGCCTCTGCTCAGGACTCACTCGAAGCCATTTCACTCTGGCCTAATTGATTGCTACAAAGCAGAGGACATGACACCCTGAAGACCAGCCAGATCCTGTTTCACAGACGTAGATTACATATTCACAGGATAATAGAGCAGCTTAATTAACCTTTTGGAAACTACTTTAAATTAGCTGTCTGACCATTTTACCTCTGCAGGCAGCTAAACTGCAAATCTGCTACTTTGTGATTATATTTGCAAATGCCCCTAATGGGCGACATTCACCTTCACCATACAGGAGGGAGAGTAAACACGATCCTTCTCCAATGGTTGCTCCATCATCCATCTTCTGCTCCCCCTTGTCATTTGAGTGTCTGCTTTGCTGACGGTGCCGGACTTGGAAAATTTCAGTATCCACTTAGCCAAAGGAAAGTTGATGAATATTTCCTGAGGATATGATTATTTGCCATCTGAATGTCAAATAACAGGGACAATATAGTCCTTTAACATTTCCTAATGAAATCTTAAATTGTGAATGAAAATGGAGTCTGACTGCTCCTCCTTCAGAGTTGTGCCTATTTCATTGGTCTTCACAGTAACTCCAAAATGTATTTCTCTTCATTTTAATAAAATTCCCTCCCATCATCTTTCCAACACATACTCAGAAAAAAATGTATCCTCAGGTGAAGGGTCTGCCCAGCACCTGCCACGACACCTCACAGTACCCTCAATTACTAGGAAGGTAGCTGCAGTAATCATAAACTATTTGGATCTTTAATATCATTAGAGATATTCTTAACTTTTCCACTACAAACATATTACTATAGTAATTGCAAAGCAGAACGCAAAAGGTTTGCACTGAGAAATGTTTACTCCTTTGAAATATTTTCCCATAGCATGTTTCAAACTGGGAGTTCTCTCAAAACAGACCCGTTGCAGCAAACAGCTCCCTTTCCACCAGTCCGTGTTTGTCGCTAAGAATACGACTTACCTGAAGTTTCTCCTTCAGTGTTAACTCTGTCCAACATCTTACTGCAGTGACTGAAGTGGGACCAGCCCATTATCCCTGTTATGGTTGGACTCTGGTTATTTTGTCTAAATGCTTCTTTAAAGGGTTTATAATTCCAGTGACACTCTCTGGCAGTTTACAGCTCATACTACAACTTTCCAGTAGTCACGCAAAAATTTAATATATTAACAGAGAGAACAGCTCCATCACATGCCAGATTTGGCTCTAGATGAGTGATAATACCAATTTCTGTACCCCTCTGCCAGACTGCATACTCCTGCTTTCCCTACACCTTTTCCTGACAGTTCTTTTCATGCCACTGGAAAAATCTCCCTTTCTTTTCAGTTTTTGTAAGAAGTGAAAGTACATTACATCAATTTTAGCAAACACGGTTTTTTGTTGTTGGTTTTGGTTTTGGTTTTGGTTTGTTTGGTTTTTTTTTTTGGTAAAGCAATAAAGAAGAATAAGTATATTTGGCAATCAATTAAGACAGCTAGAAGAAACCTATCAATTTTAGCCCTTTCATCTGGCTCTTGAGAAAAGGGATACATCCAGATGACAAGCATGGTTAAGCTATCCTTTCTTCCTGATATAGAAACATAAGGTTTATAATATGTACTTGGGAAAAAAAAAAAAAAATCTAGTCACAATCCCAGGCTAATATGTGCAATGAATCAGGCCTATCCTTCCAGAAGCTTTAATTTGTATGTCTGTTTTCTGGAAACTTTCCTAAGTCAGCTAAGAAAATGTTCCAGATTCTGCTTGTGTGAATGCACATACAAGTAAATGCTTCTTGGATCATAAAATTACTCCTGCACGCCAAATATACTCCTGTTAGAAGCCTCACCCCTGATTCTGATCTCACACCACTGTTACACGAACCCAGCTGAGGGATCAGAAACAAGAAATTAGAAATTCCTTGTCTTTTGACAGTAAGTAGCTTTTTTTTTTAAATGAATTCCACAAGTCTCAATGGAAATTATCCTGATGGACAAGTTATTTATTGGCAAAACTGCATTATTTTATGGCCCTTATCCAGCGGAGGACTTAAGCATGTGCTTACTTTTTAGCATGAGAGTATTCCTATTGGTTTCAGTACAGCTTCACATATTTAAAGCTAAGCTCTGTTTAAGTGCTTTGCTGGATAGTGGCCTGTTTCTTCTGTCAATAACAGGAACTCAATGGAGATTATAGCTGCTATGGAGAGATGATACAAGTTTAAACAACTGAAAAAGATCAGACTGCACAGGACTGTTGAGTTCTATCAACCCTGTATATATTTTAGATCACAGTACACTGACTCTTCTTAGAAATTGCAAGTACAGTTTTCTTATTTCCTGAAATTTATTTACTTCTTTCTCACAAGTATCCTGGATGGTCACTTTATTCACAGGCACATCCAAACTGAACACATGTGACCATTTCCGTTGTGGAATAGCTGTTCCCTGGCCAATCTTGTAACTGATGAGGACTGAAAGATTCAGAATGAGAACAATAGTGGGGGTTTTTGGTATTTCTTTAATGTAACAAAGTGAAACTTTTCTAGCTCCTCGTTTATCTCTACAACAGGACAACAGGTCTCCAATATGCCTTTAAAGTAAAAGAATACTTCTTGAGGAGATAGTTTCCGTGTGAATTTCCTAAGACAGAGATTTAATAAATGAGCTTCTCAGCTGTCTTTCCAATAGTGACTGAGTGCTTTAAGCACTTAGGTTGAGATTTGCAGCCTGAGATTTGCAGGTAGTAGCTGTGCTATTGGGTGACTTTGTTCCTATGATCATACTGTTATCTGCTTTGAAGAAGGACTTGGAGATGGACTGGTGAGTACTGGCAGATTACCATTATTATATTCTTTATTCTAACGTGCTTTAAGATTATTAGAAAAGGCAACACTAATTCACTTAGACTTTCTACTTCATCTTTCCTACATTGCCTCCCAGGGACATTACGAATTGAAGCTGTACAGTTATATAAATGTCTATAAAGACGTCTAAATTACCAGATACTCTTATCTGCCGTAACTAAGTTCCTGAAAAGACACATTCCTGTAATGATCATAGTCATGAAACCTCAGAAACATCATTGGATCCCTACACCAATAAGCACTTTATAGGTAAGTAGGAAAATGCAAGTATCATTTCTGGTGGCTCATAGCAAATTTCTAAAGTAAAATTACACCTTATATACCAGATGCAGGATATATGAGCCCATGCAAAAACCTCTGCAGCACTGCTGTTCTGTTTCCTTTACTGCCAGACTATCTATGCATAGGTAATATATTTTATTGGGAAGGCTTTCCTTGTAGTCATAGAATCATAGAATCCTAGAGTGGTTTGGGTTGGAAGGGACCTTAAGGTCATCTAGTTCCAACCCCCCTGCCATGGGCAGGGACACCCTCTGCTAGACCAGGTTGCTGTCATACTTGCACTTTGAAATTATGTGCAACTGAGAGGCAGCTACAGATATCTTGTATCTAATGAAAAAGCCTTCTGTGTCAGGCTTTTGAGGCATACAAGACTGGGTATGCCTGAAAAGTTAGGTCACTGTGTAATCTGCCCAAACTGCTGGCTACTGAACATCTTGAGGCCAGATTTTTGTCACTGCATCATCAACTCAGGTGATGAGTTTTCAGGTCTTGACATCCAGACTGTAAAGCCATGCCTGCACTGTTGTGTCAGTCCAACTGTGGCGTTCATCTGTACATTGCTGTGTTTCATGTGGGCACGTCACATAACCCTTGTTGTGCTGCATGAAGATAAGCATAATCCATCCCCTGTTCACTGCTCAAGAAGTCTTCTGGGTCTCTGAGTGTGTGGGGCTGGAGCTGTGAAAAGGCACTGGAGAACTATTACATCTCCATGCATTTCTGCTGTGTTCTCACCAACAGTTTTGACAAAAACTCATTTGGGCTTTTAATATATCCCATTTATAAGTTGAAAACATTGCTAAAACAGTGTTTGGCGAAGTGAAAAATTAGTAGCAAATACCTGAGTCTAAGTTTACTCTGAAGTGAAATTAAGTGGAACCTTAATTCTTGAGTTGTTTAGGGAAACGCTGCCACACCAGGCATCCAGGCCACCTGGCAAACGCTGGCCCCTGAGTTCTTTTTTTAATACTGAAAGCTATAACGGTGCAAGAGCTCTTCGTTGTCAACAAGGACAAAACAGAGATTCGGTGCTACTTTTTATAGACTTTTCAACTTGGCTTGCTGCTGCTCCACAAATCAAACTGATGGTTTGATGAAAAATGTATTTTTGGTGTCTATAAATCTTACCTCACTAAGTTGTTGATACAGGTACAATTCAGGGATGGAACGGGAAACTGGTAACTGAAATGTACTTCTGACCTTCAATATTCAAATATCATATCTTTTTCATCATTCATATAAAACAATTCTTCTTTTGATATGACATATAATGGATGGAATTAATTTAAAAATACATACACTAAAGATTATTTGTAAGACAACTAAAGCAATACAGCTGTATGCTGTATAGTTACCTATAGGGCTTAACAACAAAGTGGTGTTTATAGTTACAATAACTGTTATCAGGTATCATCATAGTTTGATGGCTCAGGTAGAACAGGCAGAATAAACATCACAGTATCACAACTTGTTAACAAAGGCAGCAAGAGAACAGCTTGACTATCTTTGCACTGAAAAAAAGAGAACCAAATTGTAAAATACAGACCAACACTTACTACACTTAAGCAAGAATATTTTTCTTATGCAGAGTATATTCCACTCATGCTGGTATTGAGTGAGAACAAATGGGTTGTGTGAAAAGCAGCAATAAGAGCAAAAGGCAATGCAAAATATAACTTCATTTTCTAGAATTGTTCATGGTATATATAACAAGTAAAGGAAAAGCAGTAATCTGCAAAAAGAGAATGAGAGCTTAAACTACATATGCACAAGTTTTTGATTCAAAAATAAATTTACTCAGCTCTTAAGAAAAGAAGTTTTTAACATAGCAATGCTGAATTCTGAATGGAAACAAACACAGATCTTAACAACTTTCTGTTCTATCCTTATTCCAGGAGACACAATTTTCAAGTGTATACAAATTTGATAAAATAATTCTTAAGATTCTTGCCAAAATTGTTTTGAGCAGTCATTGAATAAAGTCCAAGAGTGGAGAGGATTCATTCAAGACATTTCTGAATTCTCGTGTTGGGAGCGTAACCTACATATATTTGATAAACCAATGAAATGTGCAAAGTACTTGAGGATTGATTTGTACTAGTGTTAATGATTAATAAATCCTAAAGGTTTAATACATTGTTGTAAAATATTACAGATGAGAAAGAACCACATTCCACATGCATCCTACTGCTTGAAGATAGTTTAACTTTCTCCTTGCTTCTGTTTTTATTTTGATTAGTTGCTGACAAATAATAGCACAGAGATCTGACTCATGAATAGTTCTTTGCAATGGGTACACGCTAAAATGCTGCGCCTTTCACAGAAAATCTACACAAATTTTATGCTGGTGTCTGAAGTTTTTGTGAGAATATTGGCTTTTCAGGTTCTTGGCAGAGCTGAGGTGTGAGGTTTTCTGATGAAGAAATCAGAAGAAATTAAAAATAATTTTGTTCCCTTGGATGCTTTACCTACCATTTTGATGCTTTCATATACAGACTAAGAGACATTAATAAAATTGGCAAGATTCATGTTACTGCTGGTCAGCCAAACGTGCCCTTCTACTGCTTGATGCAGAGGGTTTTCTCCAAACTCCTCCCTACGTGCTGTTAACTGCTGTTAAGCATGAGGTAGGAGGTGCTGACATTTTGATCATTCTTATCTTAGTGATAAATGGTATAGGATATATTTTAAATGGCTGACTTTTAAGGTAACTGGTCCGTGATATAAATTATCTCTACCTCTCTTTAGACTGAAACAAGTTACTTACTTAATATAGTAACGTGATTCAGTTTTTCTTAAGAATGTGTCACCAAATAATTGGTCAAATTTTTCTAATTTTGGGGTTTTATTTTGCATTCTGTAAATGACCAAACATAACTTCAAAAAATCCTAGTAGTCATTCTGCATACTTTTTCATAATGTAGTCCTCTCTACATCCTACAGGCAAAATATGTTGCAATTGTGTTTGAGTATTCCTCAAGCCTTATATAAAAAAAAAAAAAAAAATCTGGACTAAGAGAATGTACAAAACCCCAAATTGTTGGAAATATATAACAATTCTGTATCCTTAAGAGAACTCAGAGACGTCCATGGTAGGATTCATCTCACTGATCTTTATATGCCTGGAGTATAGAAGTTTGTGTTTGAGCTAGCTTTCTAGACTCACCTTATAGTCAATGGCAAAAGAAAAAAAATAAAAAGGCATTTGAGTTCAGCAGTTAACTCACCATGGAAGTAATATTCAAAAGTAATACTGGTGGACTTGGCATTGCTAGCCAGTGGATTTGACAGTGCTAAGTTAACGGTTAGACTTGATGATCTTAAAGGTCTTTTCCAAGCTAAATGATTCTGTGATTCTATAATATAGGCCAGAAGAACTGTGCCTAGAACCGTTTCTTTGTTGACTGGAGTCAGTAAGATTTTGTAAATGAAAACTAGTTATTTAGATCGAATGTATAACTCTATTTTTTATCAAATAAATTCCACTCCCATCGTCTCTTTAAGTTCATCATTAAGGCAACTTGTAATCATAGACATTAATATTCAACTACTTGGGTTTTTTATTCCTAGAACATTTGATGTACAACTTTTGTTTGCTGATCCTCCTAATTTGTCTCTGTTGCTGGGAGATACTTGGATATATTGTTTGTAGGGTATCTCAAAGGCTTTTCATCCTAAACTTTGCATATATTTCTTCTGGGCAGATGCTATGTTGTCAGGGTATGTTTTCTCTCTTTCTGTTCTCTTCATTGTGGAAGCACATGAAGGAGAAAAAAGAGGAACTAAGTGTAGAGAGCATGGCCTCTGAATGGATAGCCATGAGTCAGATGTGTTTCGTGCAGAGTCTGCTGTTTATTTTATGATAACCTTATGACAGGAAAACAATTCCTCATGTATATACAATTCAATTGTAGTAATTGTATGTTTGAACAATTCCTTTCAACCTTGTGGGTATGGGGGTAGTTTACACTTGAACAGCCTATGTGAACAAGGCATGGCAAATGGTTGAGTATAATTCAAGCATACTTAAAGGTATAAAGAGTATTTCATCCTACTGTGCTCACACACAAGATAAATAGAAATGAAAAAACTCACAGTGCTTAGCGAAACCTTTCCAGATCACCTTTCTTTTTTCTCATTTAGGAACTCATTTAAAAATGCATCTCTTCTCCTAGTAGTACCTGGAGGGAATGGAGAGGAGAGAAAGGAAGTGATTCTGGCAAAAATACTAGTCTCACAAAAAGAAAAAACAACATAAAAAAAGTGTTTCTCATTATAAAGCACTATACTGAATATCACACAGCCTCTTTGTTTTAGATACCAAAGGAGCAGCACCTTCAGTGTGCTGTGACAGTCTGAGCAGGTAGGGAAATGTCAGTCTGTATTATGGGTTGAAGAGTCAACTAGATGGTTGGCTTAAGCATATGTAAGGGGCCTGTGTGCTATCTATTTGCTGTCTTGGTTGTAGCCTCAGTATAGCTTGGTCCCAAAATAATCACACTGTTCCTATAAGGTATGAAACCAAGAACTGGGATTGTGGGCTAGAGTAGATTCATCTCTTGAGTAAGAATTTGGACATGATCTTACAGCATTTAGTTTCCTTAAATTTTCTCTCCCAGCACGCTCTAGATTTGAGAAGAGGCTTGGACCTGTGATGAACTGACTCTGTGGGTACATTTTCACTCTCTCCAAAGTACTAATTCTAATGATGTAGAGTAGTATTTGCAAAAATTTGAAAGATGAGTTATTAATGATGGACAAAGGCCTGTTTAACTGGCGTGTTTCTGCAGACCCTGTTAGGACTCTGTTGCAATTTCTAAATTCCTGAATATCTTTGCAAAACTGTCCTTGAGCAGTAATGCAAAAACTAGTCATGATAATGTCATATTCTACTTTTTCCAGAGGTGCAAAAGGAGGCCCTTTCTCAACTTTACACATAAATGGTGATACTAGTAAAATTCAGAAATATACCTGCACAACAATTTCCTGCTGTCAAAGAGCATATGACCTTGCTGAGGTTCAGAAAGTCATTAAAAAGAAGGACTGTCTTAGGGTTTGCGGGTTTGGTTTAAGATAGCCAAAGCTGACATTAATCATTCGAGTTTTCAAGTTACATCTACAAGGACATAGGACCCACAAGAATACTACCATCTCTCTTCTCTGCAGTCAGCTGCTCCAAAACCCCATTCATTATTACTTTACGATATGGATCTAAATGCTGCTGTTCTGTGTGCATAAAAACAACTCCATGAGGAGTTTCCAAATCTATCCTGCCATTTTTGTCAGCCCTGTGCACAAATATATTCAGGCTGCTAAAACGCCTTCCGCTCCTCTCTCTGGAGAGAGTGAATTGCTGCTTCCATTATTAGCTCTGAGAAAAAACGTCAAAACTACAGCTAGTCCTGAATGCAGCATCATGTTCACTCACAGGATTGAGCAGCCATGCTCTTATTACACCCCCCTGAGCCCTTCATGTTGGCTGCCTATAAACTAGAGGATTTATTTTAAGCGGTCCCTGCTGGTTTTCAAAGCTCTTAATGCTAAGGGACCTGGTTTTTGCAAGACTTCCTTCTTGAGCCTCCTCCCAGTGCATATCCACGAGCTGACACCACATACTTCTGCGCTGCGCCACTTAGACTCGCTCACAACATTAGTATGAGCTTTACCTCCTGCTGTGATAGCTCAGAGAGCACGCATTTCACTTCTCCAGACTCCCCATCTTATCCCGTGTGATCAATAGTTGTCTCCATTTGCAGTTGTCCAGTTAATGCATCTCACTATGAAATTAGATCCCCTAGAAGGAATCTCAGGCTGGGTATCTGGAACCCTGAGACACTTTAAATGGGTACTTAATTTTGGAAGTTTAGCAGGTGATCATATTTTATAGTTTATAACAGCATTTTTCCTTTCATATTGCATGACAACAAAAAGGTAAGCACATATATATATATATATGTAAGCACCAAAAATAGCACAGGGGGTCTTTCAAGAGATAAAATATTAGTGTCTGGTTTCCTATCACTGGTAACAAGAGAAAAAACCCAACCCTGAACACTCCCCAAAAGCTGCTGAATAGAGAAGAGTAATTTTTGGATAATAATCCTGTAGCAGCGTTTGCTTTTACAGTTTACAAAATGTTACAGGCTGGTACTCAGTGGGCTTCTCACGTGTTTGCAACAACTGCACATTGTAAAACTTGATAAACACTTGCAGCCAAGCCATAGACTTGCTGAGTAGGTGGACATGAGTTTGGAATTATTCTGCAACTAAAATCAAGAAATACGTGGTATTTTCCAAATCGGAACATATTGGCACAACTGCAGAAGGGTGGAAGTCCCTCCTGTTTTCTCTTTTCTGATCTGTGCTCATGCAGTCAAGTCACAGCTCTTAGCTGTGAAAGCCCTAAGAAAGTGTCACTATGGCGTTAGTTTATTTGCATGCTGATAGTCCCAAGCTTTGGGCTCTGGTCATCTTTTTACCACAGATTTCATTTCCACAGGTTTGTGGAACTGGCCGCAGGGACAGGTACCCAAGAGGAGCGCACATCTCACTGTCAGATCCAGACTCCAGTATATTAACAAATCTCTCACACCACTGCTAACTTCTGCTGTCCCCGATCGCTACACACAAGGCTCGCTCCATGCCTGTTTCAAAGTCCAAATGAAATTTGCCATTGAATTTAGTGGGAACAGAATCAGGCTCCTAAGCCTTTTAACCCGTAGCCTGTCTGGGCTGCACTGAAGCTGCCTGCGTTCAAACAGCCTGGCAGCGCTCCATCCTAGGATCCCTGAAGCTTAAGATCACTTCATTTTTCCTCTCTTTGTGGATCAGAAGTAATTGTTTTTGAATGTGTTTTTAGTAGGAAACTTTCCATAATATATTTTAAATTTATATACATCTATATATTTTTCTGCTGTATTTCCTTATACTGTAATACTCCTGAGGAAGCTTTCCAGTCCAAATTTCCTTTGGCTCTTCTTCTTTGTCATTTTTTCCTTTTTTCCCATTTCTTTAGCTTCTTCCCTTCACGTCCCCCATCTCCCCCCAGTCTTGGTGCAAGATGATTTAAAAGGGTGTTTTGTTTTGGTTTGGGTTTTTAGCAAGCAAAACCCACCCCTGCTTACTTTCTCAGTAATTGACTAAGCTCAGCAACAAAAAGTCTGCTCAGCACACAAAAAAGAGCACTGAGATAAGTTTTGGAGAACTCACTTTAGATGGCCTCAAAGCAAAGAATAAGTAAAGATGTGCCAGGCTTGGATTACCCACTGCTACATCTACCCACAGACTACACAGACAAAAAAAGCCTTCTTGTGCTTGTGGGTCACTGTATTAACCCACAAGGTTCACTCAGCAAACACGTGTCCTTTTCAAAAGCTGCCCTTTTCTCAAAGCCATGGTTTCTCTATCTGCGGTTTTGAGCAAAGTAAGCAGAGCTCTCTGCCAGTATTTCAGGCTACCCATCACACTAAGACATCTTGTCAGGACTCAGCCATCTCTGTGGAGCAGGCTGGTACCTCAGTGAATTTCACAGAAGGAGGTACTTTTTGTTGGGTTTTTTTTTTAACCAAACCATAGATCACATTCTTGCTAGTGAGTTGGGACAAAACTTTCCTAGTTACTGTGTTTCTTTTTGCAAAGGGGAAAGGATTTTAAATGGAACCCCCTGCCAGGTCTCTTACTTACAGCTCTGTCCCTAAGCCAGGAGTAGTACAATATCTGCTGCTAATCCAGAAGCAATATGCTGCAGTCATTAAGGTAGTTACTTACTACTGCACTGATGAATGCACAAAAAAGAACAGAGAGGAAATTTGGCAGAGCAGATGGTGGATAATGATAGTGACAGTGAACAAAAATACTGTCGAGTATTGTGTCTGTTGGGGAGCCCGTTCCCCAATGTAAATATAAAGTAAACATGACATAGGTATTAGGTAATTTTACAATCTACTGTTTTTGGCAGCTAGTTTGGCACTGGTCATTGTGTCTATTTTGGGGATCAGCTGTATGGTCCCAGATTGCCATTTTTCCTCTGCCTTTCTTTCTCTTAAATTTCCTACAGTATATTATCACTTCATTTTAGTTTCACTTATTTCCTCTGACAGTAGAGCAGGCCAGGCATTGACTGCAGAGTCACTTCCTCCCTAAAACTCAATCTTTCTGAATGTTGCAAAAACTTTTCAAATTAAATGCTTTATTAAAACACATACATATTCAGCAGTTCACCTTCTCAAACATTATTTTCCCCTGGGTGCTGCATACACTAAGGATGCTTGTTCTGTTCCAAGGTGGAAGATCTTTCTGTCTTAACAGCTACCCTGCCTGGCATACAAGACAAAGCTGTGACACTGAAAGTGCAGTTTGGCATTCAAAAAGAGCTGAATGCAGGCCTTTTTTGTGCATTTCTAGGAACTTCCTTTTTTTTTTTTTTTTTTTTTTTTTTTTGCCTCTCCCCAATTCCAGCCTGTTCTGCTACATGTGCTTTTCTGACAGATATCAGTGGAGTTTTCAAATTCGATTAGGTCACATGGGTAAAGAAATTAACTTGGCATCAAAGGTTATCTGCTCTCCTTGGTTTGCAAGCATTTCCCTCTCCCTCCTTTTTAGTGCAAACTTTCTAAAGCCTTTTAAAGGTAAAGAACAAATCTCAGGAACAAGCTTTACTGAAGGTTTCTACACCCACCATTCAGGGAATGTCTGCTTGCAACAAATTTTTTCAAGCTATTTTGCACATTCCTAATTACAGGCTATTAGGGATCAAATTAACTAGGTCAATTAATGAATCCCAGCACTGAGTTATACTGCATACATATATGGGGGTAGTAGCTGGGATTAATGAAGTGATTCTGTACTAAAAGCATCAGCAATTAGTATTTTATTTGGAGGCTGGGGGCCTGAGGGGAGATTTTGGAAAAGCCAAGTAGTTCTGCTGCTAGCTTGGTGATTTAAAACAGAGGTGTCTGCACATAAAACTTAATGATTCTCTCACAAAAGGTAACAGGATGTGTCAGCTTTTCTCTGAATTTGCATAGATATGTATATTTACATATGGCTGTGTGTGCAAAGCCATTCTATTCAATGGAAAATCCAAACCTTTTAAATTATCTTAGCTGATTGTTGTGATTTTTTTAATAATTGAGGTGATTTAAAGGAAATTTAAAGAGAGAACAGGGTAGTGTACTCTTCGCTTCTCAGCCCATGAGCAAGCTTCATACATCAATGCCTGAATTATTTTCAGATGATTTCGTTTACTCCTAGACTCAGGTTGTAACGCAGAAGCGCAGCAGTGGAGGCCTTATGCAGCAGAAATGATCCGTGGCCTCACGGGGCACATTAGGCCATCTAAGTTCATGGGTCTGGCTTGGACACCGCTCTGAGCTATTCAGCAGCAACCCACGCTGGGCAGAATAACCATTTCCTCTACATTTCCTCTGATGTATGGGGTGACTATGAAGGCTGGTGTGAGGGCAACAAGAGATTAGCGAATACTTTCTTGTGAATCTTCTACGATCATCAAACCCACGCAGGTCTGGACAGAAAAATGCCAGCCGTCTTTGGCTTCTTGTAATATTTTTGGTGGCAAGGATTTAGACCTAGATAGTTTGGTAAACCAGACTCCCTCTTCTTGGAAATGGAGTGGAAATGGGCATTTCATCACTACAGAGCAAGCTTCTCTAATACATGCCAATATTTTCCAGCATGATATTTGTTTTTAAATGCTTTCTTTTGAGAGAGACTTCATAGAGTCAACATTTTCCAGGGTATTTATTAACTGGAAATAATTTTCTTAAGAAAGAATATCTTTAAGAAATTATAACAACAGCTATTTCTTACAGCCATTGTTCCTTGAAACTAGAATTGTACCGATGTATGGTGAAATGAATTATGTTGTCTCAGTTTTGGAGTTGATCCATATGCCAAGAATACATATTAGTTTTATTTAGGTTATTTAAACCTTTACTTCAGTGTTTTGTGACTGAATGTTTAACTATGCATTTTTCATAGTTTTCTCATTTTTTTCCCCTGAAATTCCCTAAGCCGCTTAGACAGGGGATGGAAGAAATGAATAAATATCACAAAACTGATTGCCTGCAAAACATCACTGGATTACTGATTCACACATACCATAATTGTTCTTTCAAAATAGCACATAAAACTAGTAATCCTTTAGAGCACTCCTTCCTCATTCTGCAGCTGATGAAAGATGCATGCTCACCAGTTGTGACCCTACAGAATTCCTAAGAATGCACCTGAATTTAGACCACGGATAGACATCCGGACTTCAGTGTATTCATTTCTATATCCATAGAGCTTTTGTGTAGCCCAGATTACTTTGCAAAGGTGGGTAAATATGAGCGATTAGGTCGTGGATAAATCATTATTGTTACCCAGTGACTGGAGTTAGTCTTACTAAGCACAAAGATTCAAGGGGAACTATAAGCAATGTTTTTACAAAGTCAAAAAATCACATCCGACAACACCAGATGTTATAGTTGCGTTTCCAGCTATATCAGAAAGAGTTTTTTTTAATAATTTCCAAACTGCCAAATCATTCCATTTACTCAGTTTCTTTGTTTCAGTGATTCTTTCTTACTTATCCTTATGGCTAGAAGATGGGCAGCTTAAAAGAGAAAGGAGAGAAACAGAACAGGAAAAATAAAAAGTCCACAGAGCAGAAAGGAAATGGACAACAGCAGCGATAAGAAGGAAAAAATTCCTTCTCAGTCTCTTCCTATTCCTCAGGAAGATAGCCTTCCCTTCTGAAGGGCCAGCCAGTTATCACTGCCACTGCACTCGACAAGCGCTTCAGCTGTTAAGGGACAGGTGACGTTACAGACCCTGGGAGGTTTTCACCCTCAGCTTTGCTGAATTTCTCTACTTCTCTTTCCATACTGAGCTTTCTTCATCCCATCACGCTTATCTCTCTGAGGCCAGAGCACAGTGGTTTCCTCAGACTGCTGAGCGGGACGGCCAGGCGAGCTCTCCATGCCTGCCTCCGCGGTGTCTGTCACCGATGGACCTCACTGCCACACCACTTGTCCCTTTCTGCTCTTTCAGCCAGTTTAATTTTGTGACTGCAAGTTTCTCTTTCCCAGTGGCCAATGCAATTTTCCCCAATCTGGCACTCATCTTGCCTTCCCCAGACACAGATTGGAAAATAAGGACCAAAAATAAGGTCTTGGAAAATAGGGACCAAAATCCTGAAAAAAATGAAGGTGCAGCTGCAAAACAGATGACAACTGATCACATACACATAATATCATGGACTACTTACTTTATTTTTAGTTAGAGAATGCTATATCTTCCAAGTGCCTGTAAGTCCTGTAAGTATCATATCAGAGAAAATAAAGAAATTGGAATTATTCAACACAGAGTAAATTAAGAATAAACATTTTTATTTGGGAAAACTGTCTCCTTTTGTGGTTTTTGTTGTGGTCTTTCATTTTGGTGGGGTGTTTTTTGGTTTTTTTTTTTTAGGGTTTGGGGGGTTTTTTAGGTTTATTTACAAAGTTTTCACTACTATTAAAAGTTTTTTGAGGAAATACTACAACATTTTTTTTCTGATAGATATATTTGCTAACTTCTACAATTCAATTGAATTTGTAAGACTGCAGAAAATGACAGAATGTAAAATTCCAACTACAGTATAGAAATGAGACTGAGCAGATGAATGAGAACAGAGAATACTGAAATTTTGGAATGATCCATTTAAGCCATAAAATATAGGACATATAATTCTAGAGATGGTGAAGTCTATTGACATGAATTTCAAGGAAGATAAAGTTTGGATTTTTCCCATTTTATAATAGTTTTCCAGGCTATTTACTTTTAAAATTGCAGGTTACAACTCTGACAACAAGTCATATGCAGAAGACCTGAATATAATGCAGCATTATGTCAGCAAATTATACTAATACAATACAAGATTTGACCTAAATATCAGTTACAAGCTTGCTTTATGACAGATGAACTGAATCTAGAGAGTCCTTGACCCTCCTACAAAATTCGAGGGTGCAGAGAAGGAGCAGAGAGGCTCTGCAGGAGAGTGATGGGCAGGTGTTATTAATTGGCTCTGGGAAAAGTAAGACTAGAGGGATGTGTGGCGTAAGATGAGGGAAAGTGTCAGATGGTTTGGGGATGAGGTAGGCTGGACTAGGAGGATAGTGGGAGAAAGACTTTGACATGTGAACGTGCTTACTGAAGGGAGTCAAAAGAGGTGTGTCTTTTTTCTTTTTTTTTTTCTTCCCTCCCCATAAGAAAGCGCTGGTTTGTTTAGTTTTCTGGAAATTCTGGGCAAATCCCAGCTTCTTCTTCCTGAAAGAAGAAGCTTCTTCTCTACGTCTAGAGAGTTTCAATCCGTGAAATTTCCACACAAATCTAATGATTTTTAGACAAGCATATGAACTTTAGATTTGAAGATTTAGAAAAAAACATGTATTAATAAAAGCCGTATAAGAAGTTCCTCAGTGAGACACAAACCACTCAGCCAGGAAGAAGATAAACGAAAGAAAGTCACAGTATTTGCACTGCACCAGACACAATTCTAGTGACAAGGATTTTTGCTGTAAAAAGCCTCCAGATGGGTAGGTGTGTAAACAAGAAATGTGTCATCCTTGAGTTCGGACTAGGTGATACTAGGCTTTCAGACTTGTGAATTATAATATTTAACATATTTATGCTTGTTTAGGAATACAGAAGTAGCAAGAATTATGGAGTATAGTCATTACTATAGCTGGTACTGTGTTGAAGAATTTATTGCATGGGAACACTGAAGTTCTTGCTAAAACCACAAAGTTAGTGTTTGGGTTTTTTTCTCTGTCACTAGAAACCTTCTGTTAAGTTATAGATAAAATTTATTCTTAGTCAGTTTATTCCCATTGTATCAACTTTCATCAAAACCACTAGCCTTAAGAATCTAGTACTTGCTGATGTTTAACCGATCTGTATTTACAGATAGAAAGTGCATCACCTTTCGGTCTTATTTTTTTAACTTAGCAGTGCTCTTTCAGTCTCCATAGTGCATGTGTCCCACTAGCTTGATCTTTTAGTACCTCTTCCCTACAGTTGTTTAAGTTTTAAATCATAGCTCTTGAATATGTATAACAAGAAGTTTGAAAGTATTGCAAGACCTCACCCAGTGCCTAGGGTCTTCTCAAAATACCTCTGACACAACCATAGACCGCCAGAGTCTTTCCTAACTCTTCATTTTACTTGCAACTCATGTAATTCTGCAATTAACTAGTCTACTCAGGTCATTCTGCATCTTTTTCAGCTGATAAGCTCTCACCTTATAGCAGAGCTTTTTGTTATGAGCTGCTATTCTGTTACTCCTCAAGAACATCCAGTTCTTTTATATGATATCCTAGTTGCCCTCTACTGATAAAAGTACAAAGTTGAGATGTGTAAGCAAATTAGCATTTTGCTCTCTTGCCTCCTGAATGAAAAAAAATCATTGGACTATTAATCATCACTTATCTCAAAACTGAGCCTTGAAGAACTCTACCAGTAACTCACCTCCAGCTCCTCTACCAGTACTGCCTGACAGTTTCGTACTTACTTCACAGATTCTTCATTCCTTTCTTTGATTTTAAATGACAAGCTTCTTAGCTGGCACCATTTCCTGAAGTCTCGATATACGAAATCCAGTGCACTTCCTTTGTCTAGAAAATCTGTCTAGGATGATCTACATTTGATTAAATCCCTGTTGTTTTACATCCTATTAAATTGTCATTAAATATCCTTTCCTTCAAAATCTGTCCTAAAGCAATGTACAGAGTTACAAGCTTACAGATGCCTGATTACTTTCTCTTCTTTTAACCGTAGGCACGGCATTTGGTGTTCTACTGTCATACCAAATATGACTTGAAAGGTGTGTTTAAAAATACTTCTTATAAATCCTGCAAGGGAGACCACCTAATCCCCCTGTTTCCACTGCAGTTTTGATAACAAGGGTGTGGAAATGAAAGCTGCCATTAAACATTCTGCTTTTCCTCCCAAGTCAACATAATTGTCCTTTTTGAAACCTGAGGCAAAGTTTGTTTCATTTTTTGGCCACACCTAGATTATCTTTAATCTCTGCTTTATCCTGACTGCAAAACTGCCCTACTTCTTTCCTTGTGCTTTTTTATTTCAATTTATATGGCTCAAAAAGGAAATACCCTATGGTTCAATATCTTCTTCAAGGCCAAACTTAGTTTCTGTTTTGGCAATTTTAACTTTCATCTTTCATTTCTTGATTCATAGCTTTTTTCCTACTAAATATTTTTCTTAGGTCTCTCCTACTTATTTCTAATAGACTTCTTGGGGTTGTTATTCTTGCAGGTAATTTGAGAGATCTTTCAAAATTTTCTGTAATTTGAGGTACAATGCTTGGTAAGATTAAATACTTTTGACTTTGAAATTCCAGGTTTCTTCCATGGCCAAATCCCTTGGAATTCTCATCTTAACAGATTTTATTGAACAGTTCCATTAGTTCACCAAAGTTTGTCTTTTTGAATTGTAAATGCTTAGTTGAATATCTGGTTTTTTATCATTTTATCTTAAACAGAATGAGTTGCTATTTGCTTGATTCCGGTTCCTTTTCTATGACCAGCTTTTATATAAAATCTTAACTCATACAAGTCTAATAGAAAGTATTTTCAACTAGGTTCTGATTTTACATTATTTTCTGATTCTAGTAGACTTAGCATCCTTCCACAAAACAATCCCGACTCAAACAAGGTATTTTTATTACTATTCTCATTATTTCTTAAAGTCCCCACACACTGAATTTAAAGCTCCAACTTTCTTTTTTCTTTTTTTTTTTTTTTTTTTCCTTGAAAACTGATTCTCCTTGAATATCTATATTCCATTGCTGTTCTTTGGTATTTTTATCTCTATAACATTTGGTTTAATCTCTAATGGGTGTAGTTCAAAATACTCCCTTTCTCTGAGGAACACAAAATAATTTATAAGCATTCATTAGCTTCATAACATACCAATGAAATAACTAATTGAAATGGTGGAAGATGAAGGTGCATTGCGTGTTGAGAAGGCTGAATGTAGAAACACCAAGATTCCATGGACAAGTCCACCCTTGTTCTATATAGATTCTTTTACTACACTTATCACCATAATATCTCAACAGCTTCAACAGTGTGGTAAGCAATATGACTAACATCTGACAATTGCACTTTGTTTTCTCTTTCTTCTATCTTTCCCCTTAGTGGTAAAGCATTTTTGTTTTAATTCTGAGTATTTTTATGTCTCTTTTCTTCATATTTGTTGGACTGAATGAGCCATAAATAATGTCATCTGCCACCTGTGCAAAGGAGAGAAGGTTTTAGTGACTGTGTTAGACCAGTTCCAGAGTCCATTGGGCTTTAGTATCTTCTTGGACCACTGTCCTTCAGAAAAGTTCCTTGATGCTGAACCTAACAGAGGTATTGCAGCAGGGAAACTCACCTGCTGTTCGAGGATGCTATCCTAACTTTGATTGGCAGGTAAAAAACAGAGATTAATTCCTTGATGTGTTTCTTCTGCAGCACCCTTAAGATCTTGCCAGCCTGCACAAGAGAAGAAAGTCTTATGACCTGAAGCTATGTCTTTCATAATAAGCATTGGCATCATGCCAAAGTTCCTTATATCATGATTCCATATTCATTCTTTGCCAAAATTACCCCTATCTTTATACTTTACTACAGAAAGAAACCAGCCTTTCGGCCATTTCAATGTGGTGGTGATGGGAAGGAGGGAGATGAATAATGACACCAGTCTCTATTTTGATACTGGTGTCATTTGTTGTATTGCATCCAACTCCAATAGCATCGTTAGGAAAACAACTTCCTGAGTTAATCAGTGGCCCAAGCGGCTCTGTTGTTAGTTTCTATCATTTAGTGGGTGATTAGGTGCAGACCAAATCCATTTGGTTTTGTTATCATAAGGCAAGCGGATGGGATGAAAGGATGCAGAGCAGAAATTAGGCTAGACAGGCTGAGACGTTTAGGAGTTAGCATTGAAAGTTTGTTTCGTTCATCTGGCATTTGAGGATTTACAGCTAGCAAAGCCCCATTGAAGGGAAGAGACAGACAATCTTTTGAGAGGCTGCCGCCTCCTTGGAACATGCCAGTAGAGCCAAACCTGCAAAGCACAGGTCTGCATTCAGCCTCATGTGCCCCCTGACTCTTCCCTCTCAAAACCTTGTTTTGCAGTGCTACCTTTAGCACCTTGAAAAGCTCTATCTTGAAGCTGTAAATAGAAATCACCTCACCCAGTGGCCACAGTTAGCCACCATGGGCTTTCACAAGGGGCTTTTGAGATTTCTGATGATCTTTCTAGTAAAAGGAGCACCAGAGTGAAAGCTGGCATATTTTTGGAGGTATGATGAAGGCTTTTAGGCATCTCATCACTTAAACAGAGATAATTATACTGACTTTCTAAGAGTCAGAGATCTGCTAGAGATAGAATGAACTACCATTGTATGAATAAGCCGATGCATTTATAATTGGAAAATGTCTCTTTGCTGCATGGGGCCATAAAAATCACCATTTTCTTGGTGTTTAATGGTTCAGCACGATTGTGATGATAGCATTGCAGCAGTCGTAAGCAGTGCCACCATTATTATTGTGTTGTCGTCTCTGCTCTGCCATGGACCTTCTCTTTGATCCTAATTTGCAGGACAGCGTTTGGAGGATTTTTACGTTCCTGCTTCTCTCTTGATTCTTGGGTTTCTTAGTGTAGTGAAATAAATGAGCTACTTCTCTATTTTTTCTCCCTGACTTACTTACAAGAAATATGATGATGTACCCAGACAGCTTTTGTTTGCTTGTTCTTGCTTTGCATGCCACAGGAGCACCATGAAGAACACTCTGTGATTAGACACAAGAGCTGAAGAGCTCCAAGGGGGGCAAAGTACGAGAGAAAAACCTCTAAGTGCAGGAAGAAGCGTGTAAGAATAACCTTCCTGTAGCTAAAAAGTCAAAGGCTGAGACGTGTTAATTTGAAAAGGCAGATGGAATTTTTGTGCACATTTAAAAAGCGACAACTCCAATTGTGCTTTCAGGTGAAATTTCAAATGCATCTGCCTGATTTAGAGTTCCAAACCTAACTGGAATCTGAGTATTTTAAAAATCTCATGCCAAAATTACTTTACAATAAAAATATGCTGTAGCCTTAAGAAGTAGTATTTAAAATATGGCCATTTTTGTGCCCACAGTCCACATCTGCAAGTAATTATGGGTGCAAATGTGGATATGTCAACATCTACATACATTAATGTACCTGTTAATCTGATAGTTAAATGTCTGTGTGTTATCAAAAAACATACTCTATGAAACTGTGGCCACAGTTATTTCTGAGCGTAAGAAGGAAAGCCATGTCAAGATTTAACCCTTACAATTCTAATATTGTTCTTTTTATCATGCACAAATGGAAATCACATTAATATTCAAGATAAATACACTTATTTGGGGAAGACATTAGTGCCTGCCCGCATTCCTTTTTTATTAAGAACTGTATTTTCCACCTATGTTGTTCTTATCAGTCCTCTTTTTCTTAGCGACAAATAAATAATGTACATGTATTTGAATGAACAGAATTGTCAGTGGTTAATTTTTAAAATATTTCCCAGTTTAAGAGGATAGACAATGATCTTCCTGATTTTTGAAAACTGTCATTTAAATAATCCCTTATATACTGAGGTGAAATTTAAAAATATAATTGTGAACCCCTCTACACAAAAACTTACCCAATGAAAACATCAGACTTAGATATCTACTGCCCAGTCTAAGAGGACAGATTTACTTTTTCCTTTTTCTCTCACAGATATATATTGGCTAGTTACTATCCTGAGCTGAGAAATTTTCCTGACTAGATTGTCATCAAAATTCTTGCCTTACACTAAAATAAAAATATGGTTTCAGTGAACTGGCTTTCTAATGAGATTATTTTGCTGTGTTGAATGACAACCATTCTAATTATGAGCTACTTGCTTTCAGCTAGCTTTGTAGCTTTTAGGGTGGAGTTTTTCATTTCAGATGTCTGGCATGCACATGAATTTTTTTCCTGGAAAACTTCAGCCATCTTTGGGACTACGATTAAGAGTGTATATTGTTTTGCTGGCTATTAAAGTGTAAACTACCAGCTACTCCGTTAAAGTCTGGCACGTTCAAAGTCTGGCTCAAGAACCTGCTGGTTGAGAAAAGCTTAGCCTCAGTGCTGAAGAGGTGCTTAGTGATATCCTTCTGAAAATCTTATCAAACTAGTTGTAAACCTCTGAAAAGCCACCTTTTGCCTGTGCCAGGAAGCTTGTCACGACCTCGAAGCGAGCTCCTTTTAGTATCCCTTCTCCGCCCTGAGAGAGCTCTTTAGAGGTCTTGCAATCTACAGCTAAGAGGACTTCTCTGATAGCTTTCTCCCACTGAAATCTGCAATGACTCCCAGTAATCACACATCAGGGAAACAAAACTTTCCTGCTTGCCTCTTGCCACCTTAAGGAGTTCAGTATTGTCCATACTTTGGCATTTCTGGCTTTTCCTTTGTTTATATAAACACACATACACACACACACACACACTCCCCCCAAGGAGAAACACATTACATTTGGAGATAATACATTAAAAGAACATTATCCTGAATTCTTGCCTCCACCAGCCTTTTGTGTAAGCACTGTGATGGAGGCTTTCAGTACCTGTACACATTCAATATTTTTTTCCCCTGCCAGTGTCCTTACCTCACTCATAACACAGGATGGTCTGAGTTTGGGACTCAGTCAAGATGGTATAATGAGTTGTATTGTAAACAAACTTTCATAGGCCTCTTACCCTATTCATTGCAGAAGTTCAAGGTGTGTGAGCAAAACAAAAACACCGTGGGATTTAAAAAAACAAAGAAAACCAGATGGTTGCCCAAGAAGACAGGTTCTACTACAGTCTTTGACGCTGTGGGTATGTTTACATTGAAGTGTATAATGCAGAGATCACTGAGCAGTTCAGGTATCAGGAGCAATTCTGCAGCAGCACAAGGTAGCTCATTCTGCTGAGTTAATCTCAGGGCTCGCTGGTGCTGCTACAGCCAGGCTGCTTCACATAGTTGGGTTAGCTTGAGTACATGACAGATTGCAATGTAGAAAATACTCAGAGCTTTTCTGGGTTGCTTGGTTGCATACATTAGATTTTACTAGGATGGTCAGTCAGTAATTCTGCATTCCCATTTCCCTAACTCACGGTTTGGGATATTCATTTTGCATGTGGGCTCAGCACGCGTAACCGCAACAGAACTGGTGGGAGCCGTACGCTGAACTGAGTTGTTATAAATACTAAGTGATCAGCAAGCAAACTGAGTGTATTACTTTTTTAGAAATACATTAAACTAAGAATCTTTACAGAGAATTTCTTATGCAAAAACAAGGTGTCTGTGTCTTTCAACAGACGTGTCTTTCAATGTCATCCTTAAACTTTGAAGCCACAGAATAACAATCATAGTCTACTTAGACATAGTCACATCTGTGCAATAACCTAATATTATTTTGAGGAGTACCATGAAAAAAAAATAAAATAATTGAATATAGTAAGAAATTTAAATATGTAAGAAATAAGGAATGGGACCCTGAACCCAAGACTAAGTGAAAATTCAATTCTTACCTGTATGTACAGTGAGAAAGTTTCTGGGAAAGATTCTGTTTGCTGTGTACACCGAGACTGCAATCAGGCTACAAAGCTAACTACCATTTCGATGCTTCCTAAAGACTGAATGTTGGCCTGCACAATGTTGGTGGGGTTTTGGGTGGGGTTTTTTGTTTTCTTTTCTTTTTGTTTTTAATATGGATACTTTTAAAATGCAATCAATGCTGTCTGCATGATGGAAATGAGAAATAGCTGCACTCTACTTCTTATTTTTCTAGATGAGATGATTTTCATTCAGAGCCTTTCTTCTTCCTCTTAAGTTTTCCCAGCCTGTAGCCTATATGGGGATTTTTGCCGAACTGCTCAGAAACCTTGCTGCCTTGCATACTGAAATCATGAAGTACTGTATATCTCTCTCTAAAAAGGAAAAGTAAATATCAGAGTGTTCTAACTGAGGTCATACTTTCTCCATGTCTAGACATCACTGGTAATCTCTCCCTTTTATAATACTGCTGTGCTTTCCATGTACTCAGCTGTGAGGAAAGTGCTTTGCGCTTAGTTGCATAAAATATGCCAAATTTCCAGACAACTTTCAGTACAGCATCTCAGATTGTTTAGGCTGATGTGTGTGATCTTCTATGAAATCAGATTTTTTTTCCTCTGGAGAAGCTTTGCTTAGTAAACCAATGGCAAATTTGGAATAAAAATATGACTGATGTGGTTCCTTAATGCCCAGCTTGTTAAGCAAATGCTGTTGAATCCAGTCCCCAGTAAACAAGCTAAACTTCTTGTTCCACTAGAAATATATTTTACTAAGAATCTTTGTAGAACATTCTTTATGTAAAAAATAATGTCTCAAGTGACGGTTTTGAGCAGAATAAAGCGAACGTTTAATAAATGAAAACATATGCTGAATCAGTGTTTGCCCTTATAGTTCCACTTTTTAAATATTAATACTCTTTTCTAACTCTTTGTACATAAATAATCTTTTAAGAGAGTAACAATGAAATATAGACAATCCACATCAAATGAATGTGAACTTTTGATGTAATTATCAAAGGTCTGTTGGATTCTGTTTAATTTTAATTAGTATTGGATTCTAACCAACAAATTCAGGTCTCACATGGATTTTTAAAATCCAAACATTATGCCCCCTTGCACGAAGGATTTTGGCTTAATTTGGCCCATTATAAAGGTACTGGTTATTCATAAAATTATGTCGAAGTTCAATTTTTGAAAACTAACAAGCTGAGGATTTGCTTTAACATGGAGCAATGAACTAATTGGCCTATGCACTAACTGAAACTTCTGTAAAGACTTTTGGGTCTGGATTTGGAGGTTTTTTTCAATATTAGCTGTTGGACAAATACTTGAACATTTAAAAAGAATATTCTAATCTAAAATTCTTCCTCATATATAAAATCTTAACCTAAGTAGATATGAAAAGCTCTCGTGACTTTCACTGTCTTGGAGAGTTTAAGCATGGAGATACTAGCTGTTGCAAATAACTATTAATAGGATTGCTACATATCCATTTGCAACATGTTCCTATGCGCTTTTACTGATTCCAGTCTTTTTTGCCTGGGGAGCACCAAATCCCATTTGAACAGGAAAAGAAACACAAAATTAATCAGACTACGATTATCAGACCTACAGGGGCACTGAGTTCTGCAAAGAAATTATAAATCAACTTTTCTTTCCCCACCCCCGCCCCTAGACCTTTAACCAGAGAGGAAGTGAGGGGTGATTCATGGGCTCTGAAGCCAGAAAGGATCACTATTACCATTTAATCTCTCACCATAGGACCTGTATTTTTTGTTTCTCCCAGAAGGTCTTTAGGAGGGGGAGGCTGATGCCCCGGTGGTGGCAGCTGTGCCCTCAGGGTGGCTGCCAGCCCCCTCCCCTGCCCTAGCCGCTGCGGGGCGAGGAGCAGAGGATGGCTGCAGCAAGGGAGATGCCTGGGTTTCTCCCGGAGCAGCCATAGTCAGGCACCCGCAGGACAGCGGATGGGCTCGAGGTTGATGGAACGGGGTGGGCTGACACCAGGAGCAGCATTTCAGCAGTGCCTGCCTCCCCATGTCGCGGGCCCATCTCTAACCTCCTCTCCCCAAAGATGCTCTGGCCCCTTATATCTTCCTACAGGCTCCAAATAATCCTGTCAGCCCTGTTCTTCTCCACTCTCTTCTCCAGGGTTTTCTCTGGCACCACCTTCACACCCGTGCAACCTTCTGTCACTTTGCCCAATGAGAAAGATGAGGTCCCCCCCCCGCATCCATTTGGGATGAGTTTTTCACGCAATCAAAAGCACACAGGTTCTTTTGCCTGAGGCCATGGGCTGGCAGCTCTGCTCTGCAACATGCTTTTGTTCCTTGTTCACAGTATTTGAGTATGTTCAAACTCTTGCGCTGAGTTAATTAATTAATCACCTATCCAGGTGATTCAGCGCACTCCATAAGAGCTAACTCCTGATCTCCTGATTGCTTTTCATAGCATCAACTTTGTGTCCCCTGCAAACTGCACCCACGGTTCAGATATTGTTTTCAAAGAAGGGTTTAAAATAGTTTAAGACCAAAGGTCTTGCAGTGTCTTGTTAGTAATGGCCCAGCTAATTAATACCTTTCCGTTAATGCATACATTTTGAGAGCTATCATTCAGTAGCTTTTAAATCATTTAATGTGTGCTCTATTAATTACATACAATGCAGGATTTTAAAACACAGTGTCATGTGTAGTATGTCAAATGCCTTGGAGAAATTTAATTACACTGTAACAACACAGGTACCTTTATCAACCAGACCTATAATCTTGTAAAAAAACCCCTAGAAGATAATTTGACAAGAACTACTTTCTGTAAAACTGTGTTGAATGATATAGCTTTATTTTTAGCATGTAATTCCCTGTTGATAGAGTGCTGAATTTGTCTGGCTTCCCCCCCCCCCCCCCCCCCCCCCCCCGCCTAAGATTAGTATCAGGATAACTGATCTATCATTTCCTGGGCCATTTTCTTTAAATGCTACAATTACTTTGGCAAGTCAGCAGTTCTTGAAATATCCCTTCTTTCCCAAGACTCAATAAAGAAAATTAACTCAAGTGGTCCAGAGTGCTTCTTGGCAAATTCTTTTAAATTTCTCAGGTGAGAATTATGAGGGTTTCAAAGTTTGAAATATTTTGTTTTTAGCAGAAGAGATTAACTATTCAGATGGACTAATTGTTGGGTTTAATTCCCTTTAATCCTTTATTCCAGTTACTTAGTTAGTTCTTTTTTAAAAGAAATCTGCTGGCCCATATTGCCATTCATTTATTTCTGAAAGGCAAAAATGCAGATGTCAAGACCCCAGTGGGACCTCAAGGAAGATACGTGGCTGAACTCAGGTCTGGTTCTGACCTAAGGGTGGGAGTGTGGGGAACCCTCAGCAAGAGGCCAGAACAGTAGATGATCACAGAAGTACATGAACTTGCAGATGAGGGTTCATCTCAAGCTGGGGCAATTAGGTAGCTGGATGGCTTATCTTTGGTAAGTATACCAGGAGAGGCTGGAGGGAGTGATTTAATGAAAAGGATGATGAATCTGCATGTATGCCAGGTCTTTATCTGCCTCTTTCATTCTTCATGCAATATGGAAAGTCTTGAGGCCTAACAAGAACTGTGGGTCTTCCCACAGCAAGAGTTGTCTGTATGGTGATATGCCTGGAAAAAGCATTGCCTGTGGTGAGCATCAAAGCACTTCTGAGGAACTGCCTGCCCTAGACAATACCACAACTTTTCTTGTATCTAGTGGTTTACCAAGCACGACAACAGCTGCGGGTGACTTGTTGCTTTGTTGTTTGTTTGTTTGTTTTCACTGTATACTTGGAAGATGTTTTTGTCCTCCTGGTCTTTGAAAACTCTTGAAAATGTTCACCCTAGAGGTTGAAAACCTAGAGGCAAACACAGAAGTTGAGATTTCATTGTCTGCAGAACCTAAGTATTACACAAACCGGTGACTTTCTGGGACTTACCATTGTCAGACTTTGGGTCTGGCACAACTGACAAGTTCTAAATAACAATTTTTGGATTATTTCAGACCAACTGTTCCCAGAAGACTAGGAGTAGATGTCTGGAGAAGGCTCACACTGTTTGTGCTGGTTTTCATCTTCTTTCCGTCGCCCCCTCGTCCAAGGTAAGGTACAGTGCAGCACAGACCTGTGGTATGAACTAGGGCAACGGTTCTCAGTAATAAGGGGTTAGAAGAATTGTACACAGAATCATAGAACGGTTTGGGTTGGAAGGGACCTTAAAGATCATCTAGTTCCAACCCCCAGAAAATTACTCATTACTTATAAGGAAAGATCTAACAACAACATCATAAATGTAACAATTTTGTTTGTGGAAGTATGAAAATCAGAACTGAAGCTGATATTATATGTGAACCTGAATGCCAGAACCAAAAAATTTTGCTCTATTATTATTGAAATGGCAAAGTGTTCAGTGCGGTTCAATTAGTCTTTGATGGAGATTAATTTAAAACTAATATTCATTATTTCCATTTTTTGTTTTAGCACAACTCATTAAGAAGGATGCTCAGTCAGTGCTTAATTACAGTAACAGCTTCAATAAAATCCATGCATTGGTACCTAGATCTCTATCCATTGCTCTTCAGCACATACTACCCTATAAAAGCACAGTGAATAAAAACAAGAAATCATGAACACCCATGTTAAAATGTGAGTTAGTTAACCTACACAATGAGCACCATTTGGAAAAAAATGTAGCTCCAATTCTATCAATATTCAGTTGTGAAAGTTGTTTTCTTTGTTTAATCATGTCTTTGACCACAGCTTAAAAGTCAATATTCTGCTGTCAGATGCAGGCTTGCATGTGAGGAATGGTAGGGAACTTAACTAGGAAGCTTTGTGAATAGGGAATTGATTTGCATCTAATTCACTAAGCACACATGTTTACATGACCTTTAAAAAAGAGAATTAAAGCAGTTTGATCATGAGCTCTAGGCAGTCCTGACTTACGGAGGGTGATTGAATCAAGAGGCTCAGGTACTCCTTACAAGAGAGCTGAACTGGAAGAGAATGATTTTAATTTAAATATAATTTCCTATCAAATTCATAGCTGTGTTAGCACTATGAAATGAATCCAGAAGCACTGCAAATGACTGCCCAGAAACTTTACAGGTAGCAGCAAACACTCTCAGGCTGTCAGTTCAGCTGACACCTTCTTGCTACCAGAGCAGTAAGAGTATTGTGGAGATTTGATGTCAGAAGGTGGCAACAATTAGTTGTTTTTATCACCAAAAAACCCCCATCATTGGGAAAGGCAGACTATACCATGAATAGAATACAAAACATTTGTTATGGCATCCTTGCCAGCGATATTTGGGCAAATATCTATTGTTTACTGAGGTAAAATGTACTATAACAAGAAATTCTCAAAGGAACAGAAAACTTGTTTAAATTAGGTGGGAACATTTAATTTCTAGATTCCTTTAATGCTAAACTTTCATTAGACAACAAGTATGCAAAGCACAATTTTGATTATATGACCTGTTCAATGTCTAAGAACCAAGCATCTCTGGCTCTGTGCAAGCGCTACATGCCCCTACATATCTAGAGTACTGGGTTTCGAAATATGCAGAGAAAAGAAATACTTTTCCAAACGGAGAAGAATACTAGAGTTTCTTATTTACTGTCCAAATGCTCAACAACACACTTTCCAGAAGCATGTCAAAACTTTGGCTCTCCTTAGCCCATGTGGGAATAGAAGGTGTGTGTCTCAGTATGCCGCACATTTCCAAGCAGGGTAATCCATTACTTACCAGGGGGAAAGGGAGGGTGCTAAAACCAGCGTGTCTACACAGTCTCTGCCAGAAAGCCATGAGCTTACTCTGCCTGTGTTTCAAGCTCACTAGGAGCTTTGTGTGCGTGTGTGGCTCTGGTCAGTGTGTTGTTAAGCCCACCTAATAGGCACTGTCCGTTAACTTATTAGTTGAGCCTTGGACTTAGCTACCCACTAACACAACTGTTTAGTCCTGTTTGACTTGGGAGTGCAGGCAGCACTGCCCACAGCTACCTGCAAAACCAGCTGCCAAGTCATGCAACACGGGCGCTCTGTGGGGCAGATTGCCATTGGTATTAGGACTACCTATGTCATGCCTGTGATAAATGTGAGGTTAACACACAAATATTCCCAGCCCAAATCTATTGCGATTTCACAGGGTAATAAGCACAGAGGAGTAGAACAGGAATGTAGGCTTTCCTCTCCTTTTAACGGCCCATTAGTACTAGTTATAAATGCTTAACGGATGATTACATCTTCGTCTTGTACAAGACCCCCAAAATGTGTGTCAACACATGTTCATCTTGTTCTGTAGGTTACCTGGTTTATTAACTGTTCCATAATGCAAAGGCAGCCCCAGCAAGGTGACGTCCCTCAGCCCTGCTCCTGGATTTTCCTAGCTGTCCTTCAACTAGGCAAGTTTCTTCAGCATGGCATGCCAAGCCCAATTTGAAGAATAGGCTTTGTGGCTCTCTGCTGGGACAAATAAGGAACATTTGAGATAATGAATAATGATACAAGATAGATATTTAATGATGGTAATCTCATCTAGCTTGTGGACAAATTTTAGAGAGTCTTTTATAATTCATTACCATACCAGATGAAAAGTTCCTTTTTATTTTCAGTTATCTGAACCACATTATCCGTAAAATTCTCTGAAAGTTTTAGTAATTCACTTGCTATTCATAATCCTGCTAGTTACGGCTATGCATGATTTTCTATTGGTGAATATCTACTTTCCAGGTTATAACAACACTGAAGAAAAAATAGTTTGTGAAAGTGTTGCACATATATGTAGTGTACAATTTTGATGAAGTTGGGCACAGACTGGGGACTGATTATGTCTCTGTAATGCTTAGTAGACTGGGGAAATCAAATGGTCTTAGCACCTGGGTTTTAATGCAGTTTAAGTAAAAATATGGATGTTACTGCCAGACCATATACAGCCCTGTAGTGGAGGAGCACAGTGGAAAGATACTGAAGACATCCCTATTTCTCCATTATGTTCCCATTCTGCATCTCAGCTGAAAGGTCTAATAAGGCATCTAACATCCCTTAGTTCTCAATAATGGCAATTTATGGTTTATGGATTATGATTAAAGTACCCTTTAGTGTTTCTGTATTTTTTAAAAGGAAAATGTTGATTTTTTTTTGGAAGAACAAGTTCATGGTTGTATCAGTGGAGATGTGATCCTGCTTAAGAGTCAAGCCAGAAGAGAAGAATGGAAATGTGAAGACCTCAGCCAGTGCTTCAGCTGCTTTTCAGAATCCAAATGTTTCACAGAATCACAGAATGGTAGGGGTTGGAAGGGACCTCTGGAGATCATCTAGTCCAACCCCCCCGCTAAGGCAGGTTCACCCAGACCAGTGTTGCACAGGATCGCATCCAGGTGGGTTTTGAATATCTCCAGAGAAGGAGGCTCCACAGCCTCTCTGGGCAGCCTGTGCCAGTGCTCGATCACCCTCAGAATGATGTTTTTCCTCATATAAAGGTAGAACTTCCTGTGTTCCAGTTTTTGCCTGTTGCCCCTTGTCCTGTCGCTGGGCATCACTGAAAAGAGTCTGGCCCCATCCTCTTGATACCCACCCTTTAGATATTTATAAGCATTGATGAGATCCACTCTCAGCCTTCTCTTCTCCAGGCTCAACAGACCCAGAGCTCTCTCAGCCCTTCCCCATACGAGAGATGCTCCAGTCCCCTCATCATCCTTGTAGCCCTCCGCTGGACTCTCTCCAGTAGTTCCCTGTCTTTCTTGAACTGGGGAGCCCAGAACTGGACACAGAACTCCAGATGTGGCCTCACCAGGACAGAGTAGAGGGGGAGGATAACCTCCCTCGACCTGTTGGCCACACTCTTCTGAATGCACCCCAGGATACCATTGGCCTTCTTGGCCATGAGGGCACATTGCTGGCTCATGGAGAGCTTGTTGTCCACCAGGATTCCCAGGTCCCTCTCCGCAGCTTTGCTTCCCAGCAGGTCAACCCTTAACCTGTACAGGTGTTTGGGGTTATTCCCCCCTAGGTGCAGGACCCTACACTTGCCCTTGCTGAACTTCACTAGGTTCCTCTCCGCCCAGGTCTTGCAGTGCAGCCTTTTGGTGTATCAGCCATTCCTCCTGGTTTTGTATCATTAGCAAACTTGCTGAGGGTACACACTGTTCCCTCATTGAGGTCATTGATGAATGTGTTGAATAAGACCGGACCGCGTACTGTTCCAGTTGCAAATTCGAAAATTTCCACTGATGATTTCAGTGACTTTTCTTTTTCTATAAATATATTCCATTTTTGTGTCCAAACTCGTGTATAACACTATCCAGAACATTCGCATGTCAGTACTTCTCTGAGTCTCTGATCATTTATATCTGCTAATTTCTGTGAGAAGAGTCCCTGACATGTTTCATGACAGTTATATTTTGATGTGGTAGTCCTCACCTGAGACTGGAAGGAAGTTTTTTGACACATTTAAAAACTTTTCTCATTAGCTAAGAGGAATATGTGAGGGATAGGTTTCAGGTCTGGCCCCCATCAGCCATAGTGGCTGATAGGATATATACCATTGTTTTGACATAGAAGCAAAATTTATAGTGCGTGCATGAGAACATACAGACATTATACAATGTGCATGACTGGGACAAGCAGCATTGTGAATAACTGAAAAGCAGATTTGCTAACTTTTTAGCTTTATTTGTTTGGTTTGGGGTTTGTTTTTTTGGTTTGGTTTTTTTTTTTTTTTTTTTTTTTTCCTGTTAAATACTTCACAGTCCTGACCTTTTACAGCCAAATTTCATCATGTAAAATAACCCAAAATGTCTTCACTTGGTCACAAGCACATGCTGCTTCTGTATCCACTCAGTGGTTATTTGCTTTGGATGAATCAGTAAGTCACACTATCAGAATCACAGGCTTTCTTGAAAAGAAATGTTTTAGCAATATTTGTTGCTGTTGTTGCTTTGTGTGAATAGTTTCATTTACAACTCTGCAGTGTTCAGGGACCTTACCAAGTTGTTCTCTTCCCAGCTGGTTTACTGAACGCTCTGTACTCCTGCAGAAAATGGTTGAGTCTACATAGTCTGCTACGGATCTCAGCTTGCTTAGGAGGGAAACAGAAAGTCACACATTCACTCTCCTCCTGTCCTTTATCTGACAGACCATGTGCACATTGCTCAACACCAGTCCGCAGTCTTCTCCAAGACCTTTATTAGACAGCCAGAATTCTCCACAGAGGAGGAAGAACAAAAGATTCCCAACTCCTTTCACCCTGAAACTTGACTCATTCTTTTCCTATCTATCTATTTCCCCACAGTCACGGGGATTTTTATCTCTGACATTTTGGGCTTGCAGATGTTCCAGACTCCACCAGAAGGGAAGTTTCTCTACAACTGTGTCCCCTGCAAGGACAAAATATCTTCTGTATCACATCTTGGAAGAGCTATGCTTTCTAAACAGCAGCTAACTTCTCGTAAGCTGTCACCAAATACCAGGACATGAGTTGTCCCTGCCAGTTTCCCACACAGCAAATATGCAATCAAGGGTCTTTAACTGATTTCCATCTCCTACTTTGTTGGATTTTCATTTATGGTGTAACAAAACCTTGGCAGAAATCCCGAGTAAGCTTCCAATCACTTGAATTGAGCCTTTCCTTGGTCTGATTTACTGTAAGGGTCTGATGCAGGATGTTCAGTTTTTCCTCAAGCTGTTTCACCTTGGAGAACCACTCAATGTTTCTCTGATTCAGTGATGATAAAACCCAATCCACCTATCAAGATGAGTCAGCAGACCAGGTCTGCTCACATCCCTCTCCCCACACACATACACAGCATTAAAATGCCAACAAGTTGCATGTTGAACATACGTGCAGAACAGCTATGATAAGTTAGAACAATCGTTAACTTATTCACAGTGCAATTCAAGTACATCTTGTACATGCGTTTCCAAAATTATTTTAATAACAATCATCTTAGACTACAGAGTTGAAGCTAGTTGGATCACTTCCTGAAGGCACGTTCCCACAGTAATATCCACGGCACATCCATTGCAGACAGTGCTGTTAGTTCTCATTAGCTAGGACAAACAAGGCAGTGAGTCACAATCTCCCTGCATAAAGGATCCCATTGTTTTAAACTGATAAAACAGAGATTCTGCTCTGTGCTGGTGTAAACCTGACATTGATTAAAGTTTTCTGGGATGTTATAAAGGCAGCCTTTGAACGGACATGGACCTGAGGTGTCAGGGAGAGAAACCTGTTACAATGATACAGCCGGTTTGTATCTTTTCCAACAAAAGTGATTTGGCTTCTGTCATTGTTGGGAGAACCTGTTACATTTGCTGCAAGTATTTTTCCAAACTCCTCTAAGAAAACTAGGCTTAAACTAAATAGATTGTACCAAATGGTTCCAAAGCTTACCCAGTAAAATAAGTTGTATGTTTATACACTATTCACTTAATAGCCTATTTCTGGTAGGTGGCAATTGTTTCCAAAGTATGCCGAAGTGTATGTAATTTACTCTACTATGAGAAAGTATTCTTCCTCTTATGCTTTGGCTCTTGTTTTGTTGTTAGGTTTTGTAAAATCTTAGCACTAATGGTGAAAGCTAAACACAGAAATATTTTTACCTGCGCTTTGCCAGTAACATCAAAAGAGGTGCTATTATCTCAACAGCAATTTGGACTGGTTATCAAATGATAATCTTGGAATAAGTGAGTATGATTTGTGATGGTACTTATCTTTTGTAGGTGTGGTTGGCATTTATTAAAATGTTTTTTTTCCTGCTGGATAGCATGCCAAAGACTTCAGGCAATAAGTAATTATTCCATGTAAAATATTTATTCTCTGCCAGTCATATGTCTTTCTCAAAGACCTGACTTTGCAGCAACCATTTAAAACCATGTAAAAGCTTAAACAGGGGGCCAGAATGAAATCTGATGTAAGCAACTACAACAGAAATATGTGTTGTGTGTGCTCAGTTGCTCTTGTGAGCACAGACCAGTTGTAATTATTTCCTACATTTATTTGGAACCTTAGGATTAGATTACCCAATACTGGCTACTCAATTGGTGTTCTAGCCACAAAACTGTGACCCAGCTAGGAACTCACTAAGGTTTCTGAAGAAGATTTTTGTGTTTTAAAACTGTACATTAAACTTCTTTTCCTTTGCATTCATTTATATGTTGTAGTTTATTCCCCTCCTGAAAATGTTTTCTGTGTGAGAAGGGAAAGCTCCAGAATATGTGCACAATATAAAGCCAGGTTGACCACAGCAGTTCCTAGCAGATGAACCATAACTGTGGCCCTGAGCTCCCCCGCAGTCACAACAGCTCATTCCACACAGGAATGTGCACTGTGCGCCGTCATGTACCAGAAAGACTAAAATGAACACATTGGGATAAATTGTACTAGTCTGAACTTGCACTAATTTATTTAAAGCTTTATTTTCTCAAATCTAGTGCTAAGAACTGAACTCATAACCTAAGACCTATTTCACCCTTCCAAAATCATACAAGAGACGCAATCAACAGAGGGTAATAAATGTGCATGTACAGTCTGTATTATCTGCCTTCTAAAAGTAAAAAAAAAAACTTCAATATTTACATGTCTAGTCCATTTACATCCTCTTTTCCTGAATGTGACTTCAGCACCTACATACAAAGCTTGCTTTTTTTTTTTTTTTTTAACTCTAATTCCTTGAGAGAGTATGCAGCCAGCTGCTGCTGCACTGGTGCTTGCCTGCAGAACTGGCAGGTGGTTGTACTTCTGAGAGGTTTCAGGGCACCTCTTGAGAAATGTTGGAAGGCACAAGCCTCTCCTCAAGTACAATGAAAAATCAAAGGAAGAAGCTTCAGGAGGTGAAATAAACTTCTGAAAGAGACAAAACTGTAAAGTAAA
Organism: Balearica regulorum gibbericeps; assembly: GCF_011004875.1. Classification (NCBI taxonomy): domain Eukaryota; kingdom Metazoa; phylum Chordata; class Aves; order Gruiformes; family Gruidae; genus Balearica; species Balearica regulorum. Next base: position 16,465,079 of record NC_046185.1, read on the forward strand.
CCACAGTTGCAGTAGCAGAGCAGACATTACCATTCACCGTTGTATCTCTTCAGTAAGCTATTCTCAATAATAAGTACATCTAAAATCCCTTTATATTTATTTAAATTTTGCATTAGGGAGCAACTTTCTGCTAAAGTTAGTGTAACTCCAGCTACTTACGAGCGTTACCTCTGACATCAGCCAGTGTGACAGGTAATTCAGAACCTTGGACATAACTTCAATGTTTTTTTGTCTCCTCTGTGGTGGTTATGAAGGGACATTCACAACAACAAAATCTCTAGATAATTAGAAGACAATCCCTGTCCTTATTGCACAGTTAATCTCTTGCTAAGCCTTTAATATGCTATTGCATTTCAGCAAAGTCTTTCTTCCAATGCTGAAAAACAGTCTGCATAAGTAATTCCCATTCATAACAATATATTGGTACCAATTATTCATAAAATTCTTCTGTTTTGTAAACACAGATACACTGCTAGAAATTTCATCTTTAATTTTGACTTTGTTAAATGGCTAGTTAATTTTTTTGAGGTAAAATAGCATGTCAGTCATAGAGTAACCTTGACCATTCTTGGATGACTTATAAGACCCATCTTCAGATATTTTGCCATGGAGATTGGCCTGTACCAGGCACTTCACAAGGTGGTAAAAGCCAGGGAAAGGGTAAATATATGGCACTTGCTCTCAGTATTCATCCTGCAGAGAAGAGATTCCTGTGAAAGAGTAATTATGATATCTAAGAAACTTCTAAAAAATGTTGCTGATGAAGCCTATTGATAAGTCTGGATATTTCTGATATTAGTATAAACAACGAATGATTCTAGTAAGACATAAGAAGAGAAGGGTCACTGCTGGTTTAATGATATTAAATTAATTGAATGTGGTGTGAAACTTTGTAGCTATTGGAGTCTGAAGGTTGTGTCCACATATAGAAAGCAATAAAGGTTTTCCTCACAGGAAAAAAAAAAAAAACCAAAAAAAAACCCCAAAAAAAACCAACCACCAAACATGAAAGGTTTGGGTTATTTTATATTGATACTTCTAATATCAAACAGACAAAAAATTTGTCTTTTTAAGATTTAGTCAGAAAATACTCAAAGTCGGAACAGCCAAAGAAGTTGCAGGATACAGCATGCTCTGAAGACAAAGCAGAACCATTGGATAATATCCCTACTAGTTTATTTATCATACTCAGAATAAAAGTAATGGTTTATCCTTTAAATCTGGCAGAAATTCAGTATTTCTCCAATGCAACTCTAGTAAAGACTAAACTAGAAAGTCAAGTTAGCAGAAAGGCTGGTGTAGAAATATTAATGTGGTGTAAAAACATAATGGCATGGCTTACTTTCATAATCTGACAGGCATGTATTATGCTGATCAGCTTTTTAAACTGGTATCTATCTTGGAGATTTCACTGATATGTTAATAACAGCTTCTGAAGTTTAGCTGATAATGTCATTTATATATTGGCTCAAAACTGGTAGATTGACAAGACCTAAATTCTGAATTGCACATAAGGAACAGTGGCAAGATACAACAAGACTTAGAAGGGAAGAGAAGGAGTTGGAAATGTGGTGAAAGAGAGGGATGGGAGGAGATCAGACTGCATCCTGGGTCTTACTAGAAGGATTGTCTGTTAACTTGTTGCTGAGTATGCAGCATTTACATGGATAAAAATATTTAATTCTTGACCTTACTGCTTCAGTATTACAGAACTGAACAATTTTTATCTATCTATCTGCCGCTAAATCACAGACTTCCAGTTTCCAACAACTTAAGCTACCCAACACATTGCTACTTCAGACCCATTTTCGTACATATGACTGTAACAGGCCTGTGCTCGCTCAGGAACGTGAAGGACCTCCTGGATTTGTTTTTACTAGGAGGATATCCTGAATTTTTGTTAGCGTATGGGACTTAACCATCATGCAATTGTCACTGCTGTACAATTCTACAAGGAAATGACACTTTCAGAGATCAGTCTATATCTGATTTGTTCTGCGACCCAACTATTATCTCTCACTTCTGATCACTTGAATGTGGAAACATTTCTGGGCTCCGAACATTCTGAAAGGGATTACATATGAACACAAAAAGTAATATTCAAAGTGGAAAGTTTCAGCCTGACTTTTACAAGTGTTTGGCAAGGGACATTCAGTGAGTTAAAAGGGTTGGGAGTTCCAGACGGAAGGAACAGGGTATGCAAATATTCAATTAGCAGCAGTACGAGGGTGAGACTTTGGAAGAAACAGAACAATCTAGAGATGAATCTCTGGGAGAATTGGCAGGAATGTAGGTGACAAGGAAGTCTTATAAATCATGTCATGAAAAAAGCATGGAATGTTTGATAGCAAGGAACGAAATGTCATATAAAAACAGTGCAGCACATTACCCAATTAGAAGCAAATGCAATGAGAACATTTCAGGGTAATGCAGGGATCGGCTTACTTCTAGGCAAGAGTCCAGCTCACACATTTTAGAATGGCTACCGTGGAAGCAAAGTGTGTATAGGAAAGTAGGCGTGAAGATGATTAAAATAACCAGGCCTGCTCATGATTGCATGGGATGAAGACAGTATAATTAACTTGGCTAAAGGAGTGTCTTATCCTTGCGATATATGTAAACTGATAAGAGGTTAAACAAGTGGAGGCAGCCGAAAATTGAATGAGATGGAATGGAGACTTCAGAACAGCTCCAAGAAACTTGACTCATTGTGTTGCTGTAAAACATGTCCATTTGATCTGCAACATGGAATGATCACTCAGCTTGATCTCCATCCTGAAGCAATTCACATCATTGTAGTGACATTTGGGTACAAGTAGGGCTTTCACAATTCAACTTTGTCTGTGCTCAGAGCCAACTAAAGATTAGTTTGCAACAGATTTGGCAAAATTTTCTTGCAAAAAAAATTATTTTCCAGAAGACAGATAGGCAGGATGGAGACAGTAAAACAGTGGTTAGAGGGGAAAAAAAGATGTAAAGTATACATGCAGATCCTGCTATCTGAAGAGAAATGAAAACTCAACATAAATCCACGAATAGCAATTTTAGAAAAGTTATAAGAAGCAGATGTAAGGAAATCAAATTTTATTTTTCCCTTCATCATCAATAATTCTATAGTGTTGTTGCAGTTTCACTTGGCTTTTCCAAATGAAATTTTACAACATAAGGAAAAGAATTCTAAAGCTCAAGCTGACCCTTGAAATTCTGATATACTGAAGATTAGAAAGAATTTACAAAATAAAGAATAAAGACAATTGCCAAGAGTTCAAAGAAGAGCTGAGGAAAGAACCGTTTCAGACACCCTGAATAACTTTTTGTTTGTCTGACTGTTCAGCTGAATAAAAGACTTCATCTAAACAGAAAATGATTTTTGCTTTGTATTTTCTATCTAAAATGAAAAAAAGGCCCAAAACGTTACCAAACCCCAAACAAATAAACAAAACCAGAAGATTTCATTTTACGCTGAGCAAACGCCTTCATGTGATCTGGAATGCAAGTTTTACTCTGACCACTTGTAGTAAACATTAATGAAACTAGACTTTCAAAAAAAAAAGTCAAGTAGGATATATCAGCTACCCTCTACACAATGTCATCACCAGCTAGAGTACTCAAAAGAAGTGTTTTGAGTTATGGAGACCTGGCTGTGGTAGCATGACCTTTCTCATTCTTACCATGGTTCATAGCAATGTCTTGAATTTATCTGAAGAATTCTTTAAAATAGAAACAGCCCAACCAAACATCACGCCATGTCTATAAAAATGCCTACAGAAAAAGTGTAATTTGGTGTCCTTAGACTTCCAGTTAAAACTCCCAGTTAAAAGTAACCTGAATTTTAAAAAGCTACTGTTTTCAGCAAAACCTTTCAGTTCTTTGAAAGATTCTTTAACAGGGGATGAAAGAGTAAGAAGTGACTTTGCTTTTGTGCAGACATATTAAATTGTACTTCCTATTTTTGTTCCCATAATTGCTATTTTTTCTCTGAAGTGCATATTTGATAATTTCTTTTCAGAAGGCTTGTATCCAGCGCAACACTGACATATCAGGCTGACAAAGTGAAGTATGTTTTTCTCAGAGCAAGTCTGCAGTCCAAATCTTAAGGATTTTATTTCATGACCCAACACAGCTGGTGCTTAGAGTCTTTAAGATTGCATAAGTGAAAATGAAACTACAAGGCCTGTTTTTCTAAACCCAATACTTTCACTTTGTGGTTTTAAAACTGAAGGACACTATCCTTCCTTAGGACCGCAATCCAGAAAAGTTACAGTCAAACTGATACCTTTGTTCTGGTAACAATAATACAGATATTTTTTCAGTAATAATGAGGTGTACTAGTGAGTGGATTAAAAACTGGGGAGTTCACGCTACCTGTGCAAGATCAGCATGGAAAATCTTTCCAGAGTCCACTCCTCCAAGAAACCAGCACTTTCCATTTCAATAGTACTGCTCGTGAGATACTCTGGCAATACGAACTACAGTGATTTTCAACACTTGTCAAGCTTTCTGACCATGAAAATCTACTGTGAGCTCTAAAAATTAATGTTTCTCTCTCAGACACTTAGATTAATTTTAATCAAGATTGCGCATCATCCCCCTTTAGTATTCTTTCTGTAAATGAAGCAAGGGGAGGTCAGGGTCTTTCCTTGGGCTTTGTTTCAGAATTTTTATGGCAGCTACTGAATTACTTGGAGCTTTAAAGGAGTCATTTCCCCAAAGCTGAGAACAAATAAAGCCAAATCTATTGGGAGAAAGAATTTAAACAGAAAAATATGAATAATTAGAATCTGTTTAAGAATATTTTACTAGATGTCCAAAAGCCACAAGCAATAAAGAAGGACAACTCCTCTGGTAATAAGCCAACTTGGCTTAGAGAGGAAATGAAAGCCGTTCTTTAAAAAATACACATGTATACAATATTTGTATGTCTCTCTGTGTGTATATGCACATAAATGCATCGATACATATACGGAGTAAAACAGGGAAAAGGGAATGAATAGGTAACTGATAACGAAAGGAGAAGGGCAAATATGAAGTGAATATACAGAAAAGTTAAAAGACAGTCAGAGGTGCTTCATAAGTAACATTTCACTGTGCTGAACAGAAATGACAGAAACCTGGAACATAGAGAAGGGGATGAGACAATGATACCACATAATTTCACTGTCTCAATAAATTGGGTGCAAATTAAAACCATGGGATTTCATACAGTCAAATATTAAGACATTCATTTCAGAATAAAGAACATAGGCTGCAGGAGCATCCTCCTTTTGGGGACAGTACAGAGCCTAGAGCAGAAGAACCCAATTCTTGTTTTGACAGTGACCCCTGTCATAATTAATAAAGTCGTTAATTATAATAAGGGAAAATACTTCCTTTCCCTTATTGCTACATTACTAAGGTATCAGGCATTATTGCGGCTTGAAACATGTTCAAGCCTGGTACTCATAATTTAAAAGAGGTATTAATAAATTGGAAAGGGTTCTAAAAAGATCTATAGGAAAGATTAAAGAATTGGAAAATGGGGAAATACTGAAAGAACCAGAGTTTTCTTTCTTTAGTTGAAAAGTGAAAAGGTTAATGGACAAAAAAGCCACTCTCTCTGAAAATCCCTCTATGTAACTTGCCATAATCAGTTTTTGTACCACTATTTTTCCTTTTAGATTTAGAGGATAAAATTAATATTAAAACCTTGAGGTCAGGTATAGCATGATTATTCCTGTGAAGTACTGAGTATCTTTACTTCCCAGCAAAATCACTGAGATCTCAGAGTTGGAAACATCTAGTTGGTAAATAAAATTTCTATTCTATAGAAAGAGTGAAAGTCTGGAGCAAAAGGTGCACATTTAGCAGCAAAAATATGTTATTTTTGAAACAAGATATTGAAACATTTGAATTTGACAGATCTGGAAAATTATAATAAGTACTTTCTAATTCACAGAGCTTTAAATTGAGTTAAAAAAAAAAAACAACCACAAAACCAAAAACCAAACCAAACAACAAACAAACACCAAACCTAAATTACTTACTCCATTGCTATTCAAAGAACATTACATTTTTATCACAATTTTTTTCAATATTGACATAATCCTGCAAAACATTTCAGTTTCATAGAAAAAACATTTGAATGGAAAACTGTTTCATAGCAAATTAATTGATCATCTCTGCCTCTCCCATGAAATGGTTATGCCATTTAGGTCAACTTTGACTTCACCTTAAGAATTGTCATATTCCATGAATATTACAATATTACAAACAAGGTACAAATTAGGAAAAAATGCTAGTAAGCTATTTGAATTAAAACCTCCAGTAATTACTCAGTCTATTGGCCTACATATAAATCTTTAATTGTACTTGACTACTGTCATTCTACTTTTTCCATCTGGCCTGATGCTATTTTCCACTTGCACAGTAGAATATAATCCAGAAGAAAGTAACTCTGAAGATACTTCACAAAAGAGAATTGTTGGTTTAATCAGCTTGTGTGAAAGTGATTTATAGATGCGCCATGTTAAAAGAGAATTTATTAGGATACTGGTGGCTCAAGAGAAAGATACTTCAGCTGACTGATTCTGTAACTTTTCTTTCAGTCATTACAGAATGCAGGACTTCAGGACTCTCATGATACAGAGAGCTTAACCGTTGGCCAACAATATTGCCTGTAGCCTGTTTCTTCTTATGCTTACATCTGAAAAATTGTGATTTTCAACTTTTCTGTAACTGAAGACAGAAAAAAAAGAGGAACGACTGTCTTTGCCGTTGAATTTCATAAGCAATGTGTAATGCAGAAGGTATATTTACTGTTAATATTGTTTATTATCCAATACTCAATGTCTTATGAGAAGAACCTAGCATCTGATTGAAAGTACTCAAAACCTAGTTGGTTTTTACAACCATCAAACCATATAGGCATTCCAACAAGACATATTAGTACAGGTGATCATGATAGTTTTCCTGCTTACAAGAAGAATAACTGACTTGATACAAGACAAAAAGTGGAATGGTCCTCAGAAATGTCTTCAGAAACAGAACCTGAAAGCAACACCCTCTGCCCTTCTGAGTAAGGCAACAAGAAAACCAGCTAGAGCCACAGCCTTTGCATTCAGCAGCGTTTTCTTTAATGGTTTTCTGTATGAATCCTTCCTTTGAGCTTGTATAGACAATACGTATGCAAACATGTATAATCTGAGATGCTGAGGTATAAGCATGAGGCCACCAGTAGTTCCTTACAGCTCTCTCCTAGCTGTATTGCTGCTTCCTTCAAATGACATTGCTCAGCTTCTATCTATCCCAAAGTCTCAGCTATGCGCACTCAGAGCTATTTCTTCATATCTGCTAGAAGACATCACCATGGGTCTAAGAAAGGGAGAGAACGGTGTGGCTTGGGGTTTGTGGGTTGGAAAGAGCAGAGACTGAAACTAAAAAATATGAAATAGATGGAGACTTCCAGAATAAAAATAAAGGTTAATTTTTGACCCCTGGATTCAGTTCAAAAATAAGGGCTGTCTTGAGAATTTACTTATACACTTTTTTTTTTTTTTTTTTTTCCTGGTCTCTCTGCTACAAAGCCAGGAGTCTAGACTCAATCTATCCCTGATGGATTCTTGGAGTCAGGCTAAATGTGCTTAGAGATGGCTCTCCAGTCTCCCTGGGTCTTCCACAACACCCTGGAGACAGCAGTCAGTAGCTGAGAACTTACCTGCTACTTACCTGCAGTTCAGTTCTCATAGCTTAGAAAGTCAAGAGACCAACTAACCTGTAAGCTAACAAAATCCAGAAACAATACTCCTGACAAGTAGTCTTCCAGGCAAACTGGTAAGGATTCGTGGAATGAGCTGTCAAAAACTTATCTGCCAGAAAAGGTTCACAATCGAAATCTATGTAGGATCAGAAATTTGTCAAAGGCAACACATTTTGACAAACACATTTTCTGATGGAAAAGCTCATCAAGAGTTTTTCCAGCTCTCTCTAATATTGTACTAATACAACTTACTTTTATATATTTTTCATATAAACTATGCAATGATCTTTCAACAAGCAGACCTTCCTTGTAGACATTCTGATCCAAATAAGGTGCAACTTAGTGTGCAACTACTGAGACAATTCTTCTGGTCCACCTCTTTCAACCATGCTTTTCCTCAGGTGATAACTTAGACATAGGAGCAAAACTTAATGACTTGTACAGCAGCTTACTCCCATTTTCTGAGACTCTAGAAACCCTCTCCATCATATGATAAGTTCATAACTGCAAGGTTATCCTTCTAGTATCAGCATGTTAATGAAACTGAGCAATGTGATGGGATTTTTTTTGGCTTCCTTTCAATTCATTTAGTTTTCTTAAAATAAAAATCAAGAGGCTTACCTTTAAAGAGCTATTTTTTATATTAAGATCATAATGAAGAAAAGAGGATTTCACTGAATCACCACATTATTTGTAGTACTTACTTACCTAGTTTGGCATCCGTTCTTCTTTTATCATCACTCAGTGTAAATCCAAAAGATAAGTGGCTGAGATCATACCTTCTAATAATCTTCCATTATTTATTACTTAGGACAGACTTTTTGATGAATTAATCTATAACCTGCATCCCTGGAATACACTTGCAATTCAGGCCATAGTGGTTAAAATTTCTCTTGGAAGATTAGTCTCTTCCAGGAGTGTGGGAGAGAGGAGTAGAAGATTTAATGCTAGAGGATAATCTTTCTGGGCAGTCTGCTAGATAATGCTAACCGTGAATCTAAGCTGGAGTCTGGAGAAAAGTGAAATAACTAGGGGAAAACCACCAGAAAGTTGGAGAAGTCTTGGCAGAGAATATTTTAGTATCTTTCTTTGCTGGCTTATGAAAAGTTCAATATTTGAAAAATATGAATAAAACTATTAATTCTAATTCTACTAGTCAAAAATATTGTGAAATGACTAGCATATACATTGAATTATAACAACTGAAAAGTGTTTAAACCCAAGTAGAAAAATATTTGATGCTGCCAGTGGTTTACTTAATCATACAACATAAGAAAAAGTGAAGTTCAGATTAAAATTACCTTCATTTCTTGAAAGTAATACCCATTATCCCATAAACTAGTTTTTAAAGTCAAGGGTGGCATCATCCTTACATGAACTGCTAAGATCTAGACAACTAGGCAATACTGACAGTGAATAATTGGAACAAGCTTATTGGTATTTTCTGTATTATTTCCCTCATTCTACTACAATATACTCCAACATGGCAAATACCTCCCTACATGCAGCAATTATTTTAAAACTTAGTGTTAGGTAGATAGTTACCCTAGAGCTCACTCTGTCATGGATTGTCTAAGCAGGGAAGACTTATTTCTCCAAGGGGGCAAGTTATGTGGATTCCGGTGAAGCTAATCAATCTTCATCAAAGAGCTATACCTTTCAGAAATCTGGCTAAACCCAATCCTATTCAGGAACAGATGGCTTGGAACGAGGGTATTAAGTAATTTTTTATTCTCATGATAACATTTGGAAGGCCATCCAGTCCTCAGGAATAGGTGATGAAGTCATATATGAATAATGGAAACTGTTATCATATTGTGCAGCACACAAAATCAGAGCATTAGGCTGGAAGATGGGGAATCACATAGGCTTGTGCAGGCCTCTGTCTTCAGTAGTTACATTTCATTCATGCTAACTGAATGAAATATTAAGTGACCAATTGTGAAAATACCACCCAAGGACCTTGAGTGGATGCAAACCTGCTCAGAGACTATATGATCTAAAAGATGTGTTGGGATTATGGCATCAGAGACAGGGATGGAAGATTGATTTAACCGTACTTGTACATCTTCTGTGGAGAAGTAGCAGCAAGATGCTTAACAGCACTGGACAAAAAAGATGTCACACAAAAATAGGTGATGGCTAAAGCATATTTGCGACAACATTATAAGAAGCAAAGACCATGGGCATTACCTGGAAATAGAGAGCAGTCTGAGCAAGTGTTCATACTCTTTCCATTCCTGCTACTTGCAGTGAAATTGGGGTGTATGCATCTTCCTTTAACTGAAAACGATCTCATCAAAGAAGTATCTTACCCCATCATTAAGTTTGTCTTCATGATATATAATTATTATTATTAACAGTAATATTTTTGCAATAGTAGTCTGCTTTCTGTATACTCGCCACTATTCCCACAACATCCTTCCCCAGCTCTGTGCATTCCCAGAGCTCAACAAAATCAAGGGTGTTTAGCACATCTGCCTTTCCCATGGCAGGTGGTGATTGAGATAAGTTTTATCCCACTATGGTACAATCCACTTCATTATTTCATGCCTTTCAAACTGGAAAAAGTACCTCAGGAAAATAAGGCTCCCCTAAGTAACCAGACTCCAGATGTCTAGCACCTACATGCAATGCAGCATCATAACCTATGCAAGAGCCAAAAGCAGTCAGCAAAAACATCACAAACTGAGTTTGATGCAGAGCAATGCCAGATCTGACAACAATAAAGCACAAGTAACATATAACCTTATCAGCACTGAAGCATTCAATAGAGCCTACATCATCAAGAGCTGGCTGAGTGCAGCTTTAAAAAGAAGCCTAGTATTTTAGAAAATTTGAATGACTTAATTTTCCCCTTCTTCATTTGCTAATGGTCTTTCTTTGCCTGATGTGCCTTTTTCTCAGTGTATCTGCACTCACTGACAGTCCTGTGCAATTCCCTGCAACCTTCTGAAGCGTGACATCATGGCTCCCTTAGTAGTTACGATTAGCTATCTATCTGCTCACACAATTTAGCCCCTATTGTGACAGGTAGGAAAGGCTTGGAGCAGAAACCTGCAGGATTTAACACTAATCTGATCAGCGCTGACTGTCCTATCTTGCACAAGGAATAAGGTATTGTTGCAGGAAACAATGCTGGGCAGGATGCAGGCTTTTCCCTGCCCATGGCATCTGACCATTGGTCATGTTTCTGCCATCTTGGGCACCAATGAGACCTTTTAGAATACTGCCCTTTTAAAATTGTAGATTTGTCTGTTGTTTATACATTTTCCATTCCTTTTCTTTACATAGCCTTAAGTTTCTGAGTTGCTTGGGAAAAGGACAGGGTACAGAAGGGCTGATTACAAACTGGACTGTCACTAGTATTTCAGTCCTGTTTATTATTATTCTTCTACTGTAGGCAGGATAAAAACGCCCAAACCAAAACAAATAGGGTTTACCAGAACAGATAGACGGTTCTTCCCTAGTTACAATATATTTAAGACTCAAAATGCACTAAAATTTAAGCAGTACAAAAGTAAAGCTTTACTAATTACTGAACAATTGACAAATAAACTCCCTAGAGGGTGGATCAGCCAGCAGTCCTTACTGCCATCTTCGAGTTTCAGTTATTCTACAACTTTTCTGAGAGTGTTCTGTATGTGAGACATCAAGTTTTGTTTTGTTAAAAAACTTTTTGGCAAACGTGTCTATGTTAATACTGCTAGACACCTCTAGAAACACCTTGAAAGAGCTTGGGTCATTTCCTATGGACAAAACTCAACCAGTAACTCTCTATCATCCCATCTACAACAGTCAACAACTCCAATTCAGCCTTACTCTAGACACTCAACAATCAGACCATGTCAGAAGAAATGACCTTCCATGTTTGTGACTGGCTAAAAGATTGTTGCCAACTATGAAAGAAAGATGTAGTAGCAATGATTCAACAAGATTACAATTTTCAGACTTAATATTAACATTTAATACATTCTGATGAAAATAAATCATGACCAGTATCATAACAAACCTCAAAAGCTGAGGCTAAGACAAAACTCTTTTAATGTTGACTACTGAGATACATCTGTGTGAAAGGTCATGCGTAGATTTTTTTTTTTTTTTCATGGATTGACATCATATATATTTCTATGACTCAGGCTGGCAAAGCTGATAAGCATTTCTTCAGAATTAGCAATGCCAAAACTCAGAAGACCTGACTTTAAGAAGAGGCAAGTATATGACAAGTAATAATGGTGGAGGAGAGGAAGAAAGGAAAAGGGAAGCAATGAGAGCAGCACCAGGTGAGAGCAGTGCCTAACGCACCTGTGGAACTAGACGTGGCAGTCAAAACCAACTGCAACCACTGTACAACAAAACAAAGCTTTGAAATAAAAAAAATGTTTGGTCTCTTCAGGAGGATGTGAAATCAGATGTTACTGCGAGTGATAGAAACATGGTATAATAAACATCATCAATGGAATACAAACTGGAGAGGGCAAAGCTCTGAATAAATATAAAGGTAGTTAGGTGGAAATCTCTGTCGTTATATGACACTCTATAAAGAAGAGAAGAAGGTGGAGTGCGTAATAATCTGTTCATCTGATCATCCTTTTCAGAAGATTGATGAAATAGACTCCAGTAGACAATTCTCAGGGACAAGGTTGTCAAGCTGTTAAACAGGAAAGAAAAAGCCACCTTCCTCCAGACCTGTACCCCTTCCTGGTTAAAGCGCTCCCTGGAGTCGAGGGCTGAAATTCCCCCAGGCCCAGAGAGCCAAAACTGCAAGCTGAAACACTGCTGTCTAAAATCTCTTGGGAGAAAATCCACAAGGAAAAATAAAAATTTTAATCATAAGGAAAATATAAATTGATGCTTGAAATGAGAAGGAGGTTTCTAGTCATCTGAATTTTCAGGGTTTTCCTTCTTATATCAACTCTCCCTGTATGTTCCTCCCTCTTCCCCTTTGAGATAATAATTTTACTGCAACAGTGAATTCAGTGGTCAAGAAGCAATCAGAATTTTTTTTTTCCTGATATCAAAACACTTTAAAAACTGCTGTTTTCTGGGGAGTTTTGCTTTTAAAAGATTCTTTTTTCCAAACTCTCACTTTGGATGAAATTTACCCCACAAATTTTCTTTTGGATTAACTAAATGTAGAAAGTAAATGGCATGTGAAAAGGGACTAGCTACTATCACTTGATAGTGATAAATTACTTCAGTTTAGGAGAAATGATTGAGGTAACAGCCATTTCAGTCCCTGTGGCATTAACAAAACAGCTTTTACAAGGAACTAGCTTGAAATAGATTCAAATAAACATGATAAAAAATTAATTCCACTAAACATAATGTTCCAAACAACCGACACACCTGGAGATTTGGGGTATAATTTATCTAAGTATTCCCGTAGAGATCCTTTCTTCTCTGCAAGCCACATGAAAAATCATGGTGTCACTTCATGCTCTTTTTTACCTATAAAATATTTTATTGTTAGTTGGGTAGCATGTAATATATAGTGTAATTTGGTTCACATGGTAGTGACTATTCTGTTCTTTTCAAATTACAAGGACTCATTACCATGAAGCTAATGAAATACAAGCAGCTAGACCAGGCTCCAAAATTGATGAATCCATATTCTCTGCCATTCTGGAGTCAATAGGAATTTTCACAGCAACATCAGCAAGAAGCAGATAGTTGGTGATCAGATTTTCCATGAGATTAGGTGGCTGCCTTAGTGAGAACAAACCCGTTCTGAAAGCAGAGCTCAGAGAACATGTCAGCAAAAGTGGAAATTTCGGGGCAGGGGGGGAAATTCCCTTGTCTCCAGCATAGAAAGTATTAGCATAATTCCTCAAGTGCACACTATCTAAGATACCTGTGAGTTATTTATTAATAGTTAAAGAAGTTATTTGGCATCCAGCATCAAATATAATTCTTGAAAAGGGCTGACAGCAGAATACATTTATTAACTAGAGACATGCCTAAACTTTGCCAAGAGAAATACTGAACTAAATGTGCACTCACTGAAGGAGAGTGTCTTTTTAAGTTGAAGTCTTTGTTTATAAAGTTTCCTTTTTCATCTTGGCATATTTCTCTAAATTCAGATTGATAATAGTAGCAACAGGAATAAGGTAGATCGGACTAAAGAAGAGTTTTGCCTATTGCACCACTGAAAGCTTACCTCCTTCTGCAGCATTTTCTTTATGTTGCAATAGAAGACCACCCTTGTGATACCCTAAAACCTTGACTTGCTTATATTTTGTTCACTTTCTTTAGTTTAATGAGGTGATAAATAAATGAGCTTCTCAAGGAATAAGGGACTGTCAGTGCTAGAAACTGAAGTTCTCTGTTTATTCATAGGCCAGGTATGGATGCCGACAGGCACCATGCAAATACATCTGTCAGTAATTGCGCAGTTGGCCTGAGGGAACTAGACTGTGAAGTGGTGGGTTTTGATGTAACTCCTTGCTGCTTCACACTTGGGACCCTTTCCCGAGCTGAGACTGTCAATGCTATCGATCCGTGGTCAAGTATGTGGAATCCGGACAGGCGAATCTAAGATAAGGATTGACGAGTAGACTGTTCTCTCACAAGCCCCATGTACTTTTCTCTTCTAATGTATTTTCCATATGAAACAAAAAAATAAAGTGAAATCTGATATCTGTGACTTAGTAATTCATATAAAACTTCTGGTATGGTAAAATTGCTCAGGCAGAGCAGTCTCTGGAGCAACCTGAGCAGAGGTGCACTACACTGCTATTTAGATACTCTCCCTTTGGCTGCCTCTCAGACAGACGGCTTCTCAATCAACCTGTAGGCTATTTATCTGGGCATACTTGGTAGGGAATTAATCTACTTGGCATGCTTGGACATGCAGGGTCCCACGTGCTCTTAAGGGTACCCTTCAGCATGTCTGAGCCCATGCTCACAAGATCACTGTCTAGTCTTGATGATGGTTTTGACTCCTGGAATGGCCATTAAACAGCAACACAGGTAGTCTCTTGGAGTCCATCGCTGCTGAAGAACCTTGGAAGTATTGCTGCTGACAAAATAGCAGATGATCAAGAACCCAGAGATTTTCCTGTGAGGATTCCAAGTATCAAGATCTCTTATGTATAATACGGCAAGGAAGAACAACATACTCAGGAAGTTTCACAAGATTTATCCAGGCTTTTAGATACTGGGAAAATGCTTTAAAAACTTCTGAAGCAGCATCACAGATGTCAAAGGTCAATATTTTCAAATGACATTCTCACAAATCAAATCAAATAGTCTATTTATTTTACTGTGACATCCAATTTTTTTTAAAGTTATTTTTGCAAGTCTACTGACAGTAGATTGCATTGCACTTGTAGCTGCTCTTTTGCTGGTGAAGAAAGGACATCCAGATTGGGGGGAATTCTGTGCACGTACGTGCACACACACGCGCGCGTGCACACATTAACCTTCTCCTTTATACATTTGTGTAAACATTTGTTTCCTTCTTAAAGATTAGCAGTCATTATAGCTGTGTGTGAAACAGAAATCAAAGTACTGATGAAAAATTGTTCTTGTTTTATTTTAAATTTTAAAATAAAAAAAAAAAAAAAGAACATTTGGAAATTTGGACAATAGCAGTCACCTGGCCTTTTTTCCAGGACTGGGTACAAACATGCTATGTAGGATATTGCTAAGGCAGTATAGGGGAAAAAGGGAGATAAAAACATAATTATATCTTTTAATATAAAGTTGCAACTCCTTCAACTCTGTTTTATTTTCCAAACACTATAATTTAGAATGGCAATTCTCTACTAATCAGGTCTCATTATTGCAGTGTTCTTTTTAACCAGGACATTTTAGTGTTAAAAATTATAAAAGATGTCATTCAGTTTTGAGTGTAGTGCAATTATTTTTATGGCTGATAAACTGAATGAATAACTCCCTGTGTGCAATATAGGCAGAGCAGGTTTGAACAGTCCTTGGTCTGCTTTTGATTTACATGTCTATACAAAGATGTGCAACTCTTAGAAAATACAGTATTACTGCACAATAAAACAATTGGGTTAAAACCAATCCTACTGAATATTTTTGCTGTCTTTCACATAAAATTGCAGTTGCAAATACATAGGTACACACACATTAGGTCAAACATTGTGCATGCTAAAATACAGCTATTGAAGTTTCTTTTTTAAGATAAACAGATGAGATGATTGCAAAGATTCTTGGAAAGATAACAAAAAGGAGGTGTGTTCTGATTGGTCTTGACGTCATTAAACACAATGTGGGCAGATAACTTCTAGTTGGCACCTAAACCACTAAAAGTAAAGATAAAGAATCCTTGAATGACAAGAGGCAACATCTCCTTTCCTGAACGGGGATTATCCTACAGAGCCTCAAGAAAACCCCAGGGTAAAGGTAAGGAAGAAACAGTTTTAGTGCAACATCCCTTAATTATATACAGATGTTTACTAAGAAATGTAGCTATATCATCTGCATGGCAGAGAAAAACAGGGATTTTAGTCCTCTGTCTGTTATCAATTAAATCATCAAAACAAAATTATCATTCAAATTACAATGTATCATTTCACTTTTAGAATGTATGGGGAGGAGGCAATCTATGAAACAGAAATCTGCTAACCATCAAAGCAACAAAGAAACATTAAAGTTCAATGGACAGTTTGTTCATGCATGTTTTAATCTAGTTTTTTTAAAAAATGGAAACCACGTTCACGTGGTCAAAATAACACTTGCGTCAAAGAAGCCTTTGAGGTTCAATCCAGTGAGACAGTCTTTTTTTTTTTTTCTTTTTTTTTTTCTGTCTTTCCTTCTTTGTTTTGATTTTGCAAAACCCCAAAATGTTTTCAAGAGGGGAATACGATCCCTGGAGATCCCAAGGTGGCACTGCTAGAGTTTCTATGTGGGAAAATATCTGCTGTGAGGCACGTTTGGCATAAGCATAGAATATCAAATGCTCAACTTCTAACTGTATTCCCTTGGAAAATGGTTGCAACTGGGAACTGGTTTCTATTAATACTTACATTCTATTGTCTTCCACCATACATGTGTTATGCTTGCTTAGTGTTACGTTTTCTGTTACCTACATTTTTAAGCATTCATCTGACTTTAGAAAAGGAATGGATTCCAATCATTACTTTTTACTGTACACACATCTTGCATTAATTAATTAAATGCTAGGAAAGTAGTTTCCATATTGTTTTTAAGCTGGAAAAACTGAAACAGTAATGACACACTTTTTTTTTTTTAAGAAAACAAGTATATATTTTTTTGTGGGAACAGGTCTGGTGGTATGAAAAATTAAAATCCTCAACTAATAATCCACTTAGGTTTTAGATACTATCCCTGGGTGCTTCTGTTTTTTCTACTAGCAGTTATTTTCAGAAACTATTCCCTACAAAGATATTAATATTTTCTCTTGCTGTGAAATTTAAAACCTTTTTTCCTTCTAAAATTAAGCAACAGGTATGCCACTGTACTCCCTGATGCAATACTTATCGAGGACAAAGGGTCATATTCATAAAAAAGCTTTCTGTGGTCAGGGCTTTTTAATACTTTCCTTTTAAAGCTGAAAATAAAGACACAGATGATTTTATTAGAGATATACAAAAAGTCGTAATTACGTAGTCACAGAGATTAGTGTCTGCTTAAGGTAACCTTTAAGCAAGGACGGATTTTTCCGCCTAGCTTAGACGCGGGGACTGGAAAGAACCCTCTGCCTGTGCCCCCGCGCGCGTGCACCGATACCCGTCTAGTCACACAATTAGCATCTGAATTTAAACTCAGCTTTGTTTAAGCTACCATTTATACCTATCATTTTTGGCACTCTGTCCAGAAGGACAAAACAGCCTGGAAAACGGAATTATTCTCCGGTATGCAAATGCAATCTCCCCGCTGTCAACTGTCCTTTTCCATCAGATTAGGCTGCCTTTTCCACGTTTAGAGGTCTAGTTCAAATGTTTTACGTGGGCATAACAATTACAAGGACAGTCATGAGGTTCGAAAAATAACTACCATGGGATTTATTATTGCATTTTCTCTTGAAATTTAAGTGTATACTACATTAAGTGTAGATCAGGTTGTATGTATGTTATTTACTATCTCTTCACCGCATGTAAACATGGATTTGTCCACACAAATAGGTATAATTTCATGGCAGTATCTGAGTGCCTAGTATTAAAAGCAGAGATAGACTTATGTTTTCAAATTGCCTGTCTCTTGCAGCCACATCAGTATTGCAAAGAAAAAAAATATATCTGGAGACATAGGAAAAAAAATGGTAAAAAATTCACAGTTTTGGAGTTTGTTTGCTTTGAGTGCTCACGGCTTTCCATTTGTGCTGCATAGCTGAGCAGCGTATTACCTTTGGTAGGAATTATACAGCTGTGAGCCTGCCAGAAAGATGCTGCCTTGCTGCACAGCAGCCTTTCATCGCCCACTGCTCCCAAAAGTAAATGTCAGTAGGATCATTTTAATTCAGGACCTACTTTCTGACATAACAGGTACCTTGTGCATACACTTACCTGCCACCCCAAAGAGTGACAGTGGTTTGTCACTACGCAAGTATTAAATGAACCCTCCAGTCCACCTCTCTCAATACAATGGCTCAGGAAGAGTTGCCACAAGAGATTGAAAGGAATTTATTGTTTTACTGATTTGGAAACAGTGCATATGTGGGTTGCGGAGGTAATGTGCTGCTGAGACAAGTGCGTATTCCAGCTGGCTCAAAGGCTAGACATGCCTCCTAACTTTTATGTTCCTTAACACTTAAATGTGCCAAGAGAAGCTCCTGGGCATCCTCAGGAGCAGGCCCAGTCCTTTGCCTGCCGACAGCGTGTCTAAACCCGAACCTGGTCCTATTTCGAACACACTGGGAGCTTGAGAGCACACCTCGAGACTTAGCTTTTAAATCAAGCTTTCCACAGACTGTCAGCTGCAAAGCCCTGGATGATAAGTTTACTGGCGAGGTTTGTGTTTCTTTGCTGAACTCAAAGCCTCAGGGCGGTAAGACGGTGTGGATTCTTGGCCCTTTCATCCTAACTATTAATTGATCTTCAAGTACCTCGTGCAAGATATGCCATTACAGCTCCATGAAGCACCATTAAAAATACCGGTTGTGTTGCCTGATAGATCTATGCATTCTTCTGTGATACAATATGAGCCCCAGCTCTTCACAACAAATACTTAATTCCTGTTCACTTCAGTTAATTTTGCCTATGCTTCTATTTGCAGATTATGCCTGAAAACAGGTAGTGGCTTTCTCTTATATGTATTTACCACTCAAAACTCTGAATAGCTGCTTCATTTGTATACACATTAGAAGTACTTTTATAAGAAGCACCAAGTTACTGGAAGTATTTTCATTAAAAATACACAGTAATCAAATTATCACAGCACTTAAAATCAGTCTCATGGGGTAAATACTCATAATTATGAATGTGAAGTTTTGCTTTCTGCACATGCTCTGCAGTGATGACTTGAAACGTGCTGATGAATATCCCCGCTATAAAGTCATTCCCTAGAATATTTAATATACTTACTGAGAGACAAACAGTGCTTTATGAATTAAGAAAACGCCTTTTGTGTCACTCCACAACAAGGACACAGCAAAACTCAGATTTTGGAAAACTGAGAAGCAAAGAATTAAATGACATGGCCCTGAAGACTAATTGTGCCCTCTGGAAGTTGCATACAGCTGCTGGCGATGCCCCAGGGGCTTTTCTGCTGCGCTCAGTATATGAGCTGTATGTGCAGAGATACGATGGGGCATTGCGGCATGACGGTGACTGTGGTAAGAGATGACTGGGGAGTAGTTGTGTCTCTCTGGGTGTGTTTGTGAATCTCTGTGAGTGACTCTTGCTTTCACGATCAAAAAGAAAAGATACGGATGCACCTGGGAAGAGCATATATACCTCATTTCTGCACTGTCATGTGCATATTACGTCAGCAGTAGGGTACTGAGATCGTCAGCAGCTAGATGGGAGATGTGTGTGGTCTGTGGGTTTGCAGACTGGTAAGTGAAAGAAAAGCATTAGATTGAGTCATCTGCAGAAGGATGAAGGCACTGTAAATAACAATTGAAAAAAAAAATCATTGATGTGATACACTTTCTCTGGAGCTAAGTGTTTGTGTGTAGGGCAGATGGAGGTAAATTAAAACTTGAGTTCCTCAGATTTCAGAAATTTAAACTGAGATTTGCCCATGCATTCCATGCTTTTCAGAAGCTTAGGATTTGCTACACCTGATCCTCAGAAAGGGCACAAAATACCTCTAAGCAAACCTAAATTAGTTTTAACAAAGTTTTGGGTTTTTTTCTTTGTTTTTCTCACTGGATCTGCTTGGACTGAGTTACTTTTTGTTGTTTTTTAATGAAAGAGAAATTTTTCCATCAGGAATGCATGATCATTTTGTGCAATTTTTCTTTTGAGCTTTATTACAGAGAGCTAGTTTCAGTCACTTGAATAATTTAGTGTATTTATTTGTCTTGTCCTCTTGGCTCTCTGGCCCACCCCACACAATTTTACCTCCCCTCACCATTTTACCTTCCTCTCTATCCATTTTGCTTTTCCTCTTATTAGAGCATATTGGAATATATAAGCACCTAAATGTTACTCCTGAATGTCTATCACACTCTGTTGTATATGTGTAGGTTGAAGCACTTCCAGCTTCACACATGTACACACAAACACGTGACATTCTCCATCCCTCGGGGATTTCAACTCCTTTAATAGTTAGACCCGTGTTAGTGGCTCTCCTACCTGGCTAGCGCTATGCTATGGCCTGCTTTCCTCGCTCTAAGCAATCCTCTCTCAGCATACAGGGTAGTTCAATTTTCTCTGAAATTTGCTGAAGGAAGGACAGAGTTGCTGGCTTCTTCATGAAACTTTTTGGCCACCCTATCTAAATGGAAATCACTCATATCTGTGCAGGACAGGCTTTCCGAAACAAACATGCTGCTGTGCCAAAAACTCAGTTCTACTGAAACTCAACTCTTCCTTCCTTGAAAAAAAAAAATAAAAATTACGTAGTCTTTGAGAAAAACACTGAGTGACTGAGATCACTTAGGGCACAATTGTAGCTCCAGCGTGCTCTTCATGTCTACATGCATGAAAAAATGCTGCTGAGAATTTCTCTTTTTTTAATGAATGGCAAACTTTTTTTTTTTTTTTCCTTGAGGCCAAAGAGAGCTAAATCTCTAGAAATTCTGACTCAAGTAGCAGAATGCTTGAAGCACTAACTGTATCCAGTAGTCCTATTACGGTTGTTCGAATTTCAGTCTGATGATTAGAAAATGTGCATAAGATTTAGGGGGACGTAGATAAATTAGAGAAAAAGGCATTTGGAGTCCTAGCTCTGACATAACTGCCATGTTTCTATAAAGAGTGAAACAACTATAAAAGTGAAAAAACCCTACAGCTGAAGGTATTGCATTTCTAATTTGTAATACATCATGTCATAATCACATGGGATGCTCAGCAGGACAAATAAAGACAGATTACCTGGCTAGATTAGCTTATAAAGTCCTGATATTTTAAACACTTTCATAGGGTGTGGTGTTTACACTACAAAGAGTGCCATTAACTGCACTGTAACTACTCCTGGAAGAAAGCAGTGTCATTGACTTCAATGAGACTACTCATGGTAATAAGCACCGTGCCCAGTGTAAGTACCTGGAGACTATTATTATTACTAGTTACATGCTCTTTACGTTGCAGTAGCCTCTAGAAGCCAAGTCATGGACCTGGGCTCCACTGGGCTAATCAGTGTAGGGCTCAAAGTTAAGAATGAGAATAACATAGACAGAGAAGA
Source organism: Balearica regulorum gibbericeps (assembly GCF_011004875.1). NCBI lineage: Eukaryota > Metazoa > Chordata > Aves > Gruiformes > Gruidae > Balearica > Balearica regulorum. Next base: position 16,486,596 of record NC_046185.1, read on the forward strand.
GGCTAAAAGAAGGCTGAAAGTGAGAAGAATAGGAAACAAGTGACAAGGCATTGTTATTTGGCAAGTTGCTGCGTATATTTCAAACTTACAGTTTTAAAAAAGCTAATAATAATGGCTTTGTTTAATCAGAGCCACATTCAGCACAAAAGTTATTTAGCTCTTTTAACAGGCTCTGAAGGGCTCCTCCCATCCTAGCTGTCTTAACCCTTTTCCTCCCCTTTCTCCCCACTGTGGAGTTTGCAAGCAGGATCCTCAGCAATCCATTGCTTTCTACAGGAATGCAAATGAAAATACATGCATTTTGTTGTGGTGGTGGTGAAAAACTGCATACAGGCTTTTTTCTTTTACTCCGGTGTTTGAAAATTTGCTAGTTCCGTTTTTTTCTCACTTCCTCTTGTATTTGTAGTGTCTGAGAGAGGTTAAATGGTTTCTGTGCTTGATCAGTCACAGACTGTGAGATTACTCTGGAAATCAATGTTTTCTACAAGCTGAATTTTGTGACTGTGTGCATATGAATGTGTGAATAAGTGCATATGAGTAATTGTTGAGAATGTATAAGTGCAATGTAGTAAATCCTTTTCCTTCATTCATGGCCTTTTCAAAGGGAAAGCATTAAACTGATCTAGAGACAAAAGTATATAACAAAAATATCCTTAAAAACTGTACTTTCTTAAACCAAATACCAAATATTGGGGGGGGGGGGGGGGGGGGGGGCAACAGTGCTGTAGCAGTTACAAAATTGAAAAAAGCATAATTCTTTACAAATACATGCAGTGTGGGAGGAAGGAAGGACTTGTGGTTTTGGCACTTGTCTGGTGTTCACAAGAGCAAGATTCTGTTTCCAGCTCTGCCACAGACTCTGTTCATAGATGCTATCACAGTGCAAATAATAAATAATAATAGTTATGAGCACTTCTGCAAATTATTATCATCTCTCTCTGCATGTAAAAAGGGAGTAAGAACAGTACTTTCTCCCTAGTGCATGCTTTTTTAATGTACTGGTATTGTAAGAAGACTGAAGCTGTACAGAGCGGTGCTGTGCGGGGATCCTGAAGCAGCACATGGCATGTGAGCCCTGGTGCTTTGCCCAGCCCAGGTAGCCATCTCTGAGGGATGTTTCACTTGTCTGTAGCTATGAGGCACGGCGTTATGGCAGGTTGACATCGGTAAAGTGATTAAACAGCATGTATCGCAATGGAAATTAATTTCTCAGAGGGTTCAAGTAATAATGCCTCTTTCTGGAATTTTAAAGGATTGTGAAAAGAGTAATAGGAGATGTCAAATTGTATGTTAAAGTGCTCACTTCAGTGTTTTTAGTTTAAAATATTTTCTGTGCTACTAAATGAATGGGGGATCTGATGCTCTGTGCTTCTTTTGACTGTCTGGCTAGGCTTATTTTCCCTCATTCAAAGTGAACATATGAGCTAAGGAGGAAGAAAATTCCTCCTCATTGAAGGGAAGGGTAGGGCTTTATAATAATTATCACAAAGAAAAGCTTTGGGAATGATGATGATAGTCATCTACTACTGCACCATTACACTTGAAAAGTTTTCGGGTAGTTGACACAAAAGGTTTAATTACCATAAACACTTCTCCCTGGCCTAGCTTTGCTGCCATTAAAGAGCATTATTTCAAAAAAAGCACTCAGTTTTTCTACTGGTTTCAGAGAGAACAACATTGGGCCAACAATGACTGCCTGTGAAATTTTTGCCCCAAAGCCCCCCATCTAGATCTCCATGGACTGTTACTTCCTACTTTATCTTCAGTAAAATAGTTTGTTCTCAAACTTTTCCTGCCTTCATCTCATAGTAGATCATCTTCATTAAGAAAACATCATTTTATAAATGGCAGTGATGAAAAAAGTGCCAAGTGGATTTTCTAGTGAATTACAATCTCCGAAGAAAAACTAAATTGTAATAAAAAAAAAGGATCCCCACTACGTCCCTGAAATTGAAGTTGATTTTTCTTTCCTTTGCTCACAAATGCTTCCTCAGCATTTAGAGCTTGGAATTCCCTTGCATTCATCAGTTTTATTTCATTTATTTTCTCTTTGGGTTTTTTTAAGAGATTGATGTAGAACAACTCCCTTTTTTGATTTCTGTTTGCTACAGGATTTTGTACACAGAGTCCATCAAAAGCTATTTGACTCTTAGTATCCTTGAAAACCAAGTGCTTAAATAATACCCTAACTCTGGACTCTGGTGTCTAATTGCTTAAATAGCTGTAATGCTATTATTTTTACCACTACTATTATTTTTCATAGATGTTAAGTTCACACAAAATCACTATGATATCTGCTTTCCTGCATAAGTTAGATCATACAGCTCTAGCCAGTCTATTCCTGCGTTAAGCTTAAGGATTTATAATAGAATTGGAATATTCCTCTTAATAAGATATCCAGTCTTGACTTAAAGATCCCTAATTATGGAAAATTTACCACATCCCTTGGAAATCTGAATCACAGGATGATTACTCTCACTGTTATAAATGTGTCAGTTTCAACTTTGCCAGTTTCAGCATTTTTTTATTTATTATTCTAAGACCAGAGTTTAATACTCTAATGTACCTTGAAACAGTGACTTTCTCCAAGGGAAATAAAATTATGAAGAAGCTGTCTTATTGCCAAGTACACTATTTGTTAAGGCAGGTGGCATTCTGCAATAGGACTGGAATCCAAATTTAGCCTTATTGTGAATTTTAGACTATGGATGTGCCTATCTCTGACTGATAAATAAAGTATAAGTCTCCTGCCTTGTGGCCTGAGAAAAGATACAATATGACATGATACGTGGCAGAGTAGAAGTAGGTGAGGGACTGAGATGAGGAAGAGAACGGATCTCGTATTAATTTCTGAAGTTACATGTTTTTGAATACATACTAGTAACTGCATTCTCATTTTGCATTTAATTTGTATAGTTTAACTTCAGTCAATTGGCATGGGAATGGTGGTCAGGGCTGAAGTCAGTGGAACTGATTCATATTCATCATAGATCTAACATGCTGAGAAGTGTCTGGTCTTTAATTTTGTAAAGACTCCTCATGATATTTGATATTAGGCTACAAGTCACGGAATGTACTGTTGTAACTTGTACAACATCCTAAATAATTTTGAATTGGCTTGTGTTCAGTTCTTATGATTTTTTGGGCTTCCTTTTTTCTAATGTACATAAATTATTCTTCCCAATGCCATTAATGTTAAATATGCTTGCTGAGTTGTCTTCCAAGAACATTTTCTTTAAACAGAGTCTACTTGAGATAAATTGCCTTTTTTTTTTTCTTTTTTTTTTTAACTTACAACACCTGAATAAAAGACCTTTGGGGCTTACTGTCTTTGTATTATGATTTATTTGTTGATGTAAAAAGATCGCACTATGTAACAGGTCTACTTTTCTCCCTTGTCTACTAATACAGCTACCATTATCTGGCCACATACTGAGAAATCCTGTCCCAAACAGCTGAGAGCAGAGCCCTGACCAGTTTCCCATCCACCTCTTCAGATCCCAGTGCCAACCACACCACCTTGCAAAGACTCAGTTTCAGCTGGGATGACTTTTAAGAAGTGCGGGGACTGCTAGGAGTTTCAGTGCTTACTCCCACAGCAGCAGTGACTGGAACCAGAAACACCCCAGCTTTCCATCCATTCCCACCCTCCTTATCTGTAACGATCTTCAGGGAAATTGCACCTGCAAAAGCACCTTGGTCCTGTCTCTGCACACCTATGGTATGTTATCAACACATGCGGATAGTAAAAGCATCCAACAGTTGTTGGCCAACATCAGCCACTCCAGACCTTGCAGAGCAGCAGTGCTGGGGATGGGGAATAGCAGCCCCTTGCAGTGCAAAGGGTCAGTGGAAGAGGGAATAGGGAGCTACAGGCTTTCTTCTCATACGTAGACAATCCTGCTCCTTCCACAAAGAGAAACAATTCTTTCCCTGGAACTATCCCCTGGATTTTCACTCATGTCTCTTTGATTCCCAGAGGAAACAAATATAAAGGCATCATTTTCTAGTCAATGTTCTACTTTATTCTTTCAAAACCCCTTTTGTATCATTCGGTTTTGCCTCAATGAAGATACTGTGAGAGATTCAGGATTCAGGCTTTTGCAACTATAATTATTTTAGGATCACATTTATTTAGCTCAATGTACAAGATAACAGGAACACACAGTTTCTGAATACACAGCTTCTGTGATAGACAGACCTTAAATACAGACTATGCATATGGTGATCTGAATATGCGCTATTCCAGAGCGGAGCAGGTTTGGGTTTTTAATAAATCTGAATTAACATGATGTGCACTTTTTATATAGATCAGAGATGAGAGACTTTGTGGAACAAGGTGGATTTAAGAAATACTTTTGGCCAACAGGGAAGCAGTTACAAGTAAAATATGTATTGAAAAGTTTTGTCGTGTATACCTCCATATCTAAATAACACAGAAAGCTCATAAGTTAGAGAAAACAGAATAATATGGAATTTGAGACACTAAAGACTTTCAAGTCAAATTTTTCAAAGTTTTATTTGTTCAGCAGTAAATCTGGTCATGATCTGAGCAATCCTATGCCACATTTGCCAGTGGTGGTACACAGGTCAGTTCAAAGTGGTACGTTGGACGACACAAAACTGAGAAATGTCACAAGGTCTCACCACTATGGCCACTACTGGGATTGAATGTTGCTAAGAAGTGGGGAAAAACGTCGGTGAAGCCCTAGAGCTATTCTGCCCATCTCTAAGGTAAAACAAGATCATTTATTATTTCATAATTACTGGTTTTCTGTCTGTGGTAGTTTTAAACATCTCAAACAATAAGATTTATAAATACAGCTCCTATTCTTCTGTAGCAGTAGATTACTATTATTGTCTTGTAGATGGCTGCCCAACTTGTAATGCCCAATGTACATACATAGCATCATAGAATCACAAAATATCTTAAGTTGGAAGGGACCCATAAGTATCATCAAGCCCAACTCCCTGCTCTTCGGAGGACTACCTAAAACTAAGTCATATGACTAAGAGCATCGTCCAGATGCTCCTCGAACTCAGACAGGCTTGGTGCCATGACCACTTGCCTGGGAAGCCTCTTCCAGTGATCGACCACACTCTCAGTGAAGAACCTTTTCCTAATGTCCAGTGTGAAGTTCCCCTGATGGAGCTTCATTCCATTTCCTCGTGTCCTGTCGCTGGTCACCAGAGAGAGGAGATCAGCACCTCCCACTACAGTTTTCACATACTCGAGTATGACTCCATGCAGGGACTTTCTGGCTTTCTTCATAGTGGCTTTACTACCGTGGGGCCTCCTAAGTAACCTGAGTCCCCTCTGTGGGAGAAAGTGAGCTATGACCAACATGAATAAATCGCCTTCGGACCCCATGTTGGACCCAGTTACTCCAGTCCTGGGCCACTTGGGAAACGGTTGCCATCTCTTATCCAGAAACTACTCTCAGACTCTCCCCATCCACCAGGTCTCTGACAGAGGCTTTAAATATCTTGTGGCTCTGGGTCATAAGAAGTTTTATCATGTATCTTATCAGATCAGGAAGGCTGGCCACGTATGATTGACGTATTTTGTAAGAGTTACATGAGGTATTATTTAGTAATGTATTTAATACCCAAAAGGAATTTATCTCCATCTGAAGCAGCCAGTATCGAAGAACCTGCTACCAGGAAATAATTTCCTTTAGGAATGTGTAAGTTGTTTCACTCTAAGGCTATTTAACTTCATAAAATAAGGGTCTCTTAGAGAACTGGGAAGGGAGGAAAGAGTGAAATGGAAAAATTGAGCAGACTGCACATTACTAACTTTTAGGAGATACTTTTCATGCTGTCCTCACCCGTCCAAAAGAATGTAGGTGTGGAGAACTAAAGGCTCTTTCACCTAGAAGATTAGATTAGAAGTTAAATCCTTAAATTATAACTGAAATTTTATATAATATATATCTCTACAAGGTGTAGAAGGAGTACAAAAGCTGTAAACTATAATCCTGTCCATTTCTAATGCAGGCATTAAAATACAGTTGGAGTTCTTTTTTTTTTCCTCTCAAGTGACTGCATAAATTACACAGCAGTAAAGGTATTGTCTTGATTTTTTTTTTTTAATCTTATCATATGTGAATTTCCATTATATGTTCCTTCCTTAGTTACAGGAAGAAGCTTGGCTGCCTTTTACTGCCAGCTACCCCATTAGGGTCCACGATTCTTTTATCGACTGAAGATGTATCTTCATCTTCTTGATACGTTCTCTCTTCTGATACATAAGGTGAACAGAGTCTCCACCTAATGAGACAGAGAAGGACTGGATGGACAGGGTGACGGAACTTCTGTCTTTTTTTTTTTTTTTTCTGCTGTTTGGTTGCTGGTAAATATTCTACCATTAATTACAGAAGAAAGAGAAGGAAAAGTTCTAATAGATCATCCAGCCCAACTCCTCCTCAGTGCAAGATGATTCCCTGTGCTACACTTCATATTTTTGCTCAGAAAAAAATTTAAAGGGTTTGCATTAGTTCCCATATGAGCTTATTTCACAGCACTGTTTCATGCTGTAACTTCCACTCAGGGAATCCTAAATAATTTCTGTCCATCCTTTCCATTTTACCTGCCAGATATTTGTAGGGTGTTACGTTTTCCCCTAAGCCACTGTGTCGCCAGTTTTTCTCTCAATGGTATAGGTACGGCTGTTAGACCCATCTACAGTTATGGCTGCCCATCACTTCTTGTTATAAAGTCTTGCCTCATGTTACTAAGTTGAACTTTGATCATTTGGATAGAATTTTTACTCTCTACATGAATTTCTTGAGCTTATTTCTTTGGAGAGTATTGAACAGCACAAGTCAGCCTTCCCTGAGACTGGGATTAAGGGGAAAAAATCTACAAGAGAGCAAAAAATACATTCCTTTCTCTTGAGGAGCTGTAACAGACACATGCGTTGCAGCCCACATTTGACTTCTGGTTTCTGGGGAGGATGACCCCTCCCACTAGGCCTATGCTTTTTGCCATCCCATAGGTTGTCAAAGTATGCAATTCCAGGCAAAAAAAAAAAAAAAAAATCCACTACTTTTACACAGGTTTAACAGATCCTCGTTATGCTGATTACATTCTTAAAAATTTCTACCTCAATTCAGCAAGCTCAAAACCAGCAAGCTCTGACACAACTGTGCTTGCCCTTCAGTGACTGAGCTTACTTACTGGGCTGAAAGGGTAGAAAAAGTCTTTATAATTTTTGTCCCACCTGTTCACGCCTTTGTGGACCTGAATATCATGCATGAGAGCAGGAAATTGGGCTTTTCTGTGTTCTCAGCATTCCCTTTGCTAAGGTGTTTGTATGAGGTAAGTAAGAATGGTCTGACTAATGTGGAGAGATGAAGAAGGTGGGGAGTGCTAAGACTAGAAGGAAGAGGTACAAGCAAAAAGAGAGGCTTAAGGAACAAGGATTATGAGCAAACAGAAGTCTCAAGCAGAGGATGTGGGAGAGGATAAGATAGGGGAGGCAGGAGCTGTGGCAAGCAGAAGACCAAAACAGGGATCAGACAAGAGGAGGTAAACATGAGCCAGGATGTGAGTATGGAAAAATACGTTGTTGGTGGATCATACAGCTACAGGCTGTATCATTATGAATATTCACAAAGGGACTGAATTAAAATTGCGCAGGCATTTCCTACCACTTGAATGCTTGATTTTGCAACCTAAACATTCTTTTAATATAAATTTTTAAATGTAACTCTCTGTAGATATATAGTTCAGAGTTATATATTTAGATTGTGCTGTATACATATAATCACTCTCAGCTTCTTTGTATGGAGATGCAATGGTACAACTTGCCCCAGGCTCAAGCCTTGAGCTCTTTTCACATGTCCGTAGCCTCAGTCTTATTTGATCAGCATGTAATCACTTTTGTCACTCTTCTCTGAATTCCTTCTAAATTACTAAGGAGGTACCCAGGACTGAATATAATAATTTGTCTGTGGTCAGACCAGAGCTATAGGGAAAAAATCTCACACTGTATGTCCCCTTGCATAGTTGATACTTCCGCCAGTTACACTCTTTTGCTGCCATACTACACTACAAATTCACATCTAATTATATGTTCTGTATCATACCTCTGTTTCATTAGTACTTCCCTATATTTCTTCTTGCTGCCATGTGTGTTTCTACGTGGAAAACAATCCTCTGTGTGTGAAGGTGGAGTGGGGGTGGAAGTAAACAGAAGAATACAATAATAATTCATAAGAAACAGTAGAAGTTGATCTTCTATTCCAGAAGCTGTTCTACTGGTTGAATCTACTAGTGGTTCCACTACTCTCCAAGTCAAAAAGGAAGTCTAGAGGATTAGAAAAACAGTCTGGCTTAAAGGGAAATTTAATTGTCTGTAAAGATCATAATAATATGAAATACTTCTCAATTTTTTTTTCCCAGTGTGTATGTATCTAAAGCTGTCTATCTGCTTATACAAAGAAATAGAAGGATGATAGCAGTGACAATAAATGAGTTAGGAAGTATACAAAATTGAGATGGAGAGCAAAAGAACTCAGGAAGAAAATATTTCAGTGCAGTTAAAAGGTAACAAAAAGAATGTGTTAGGAGTATTAAGGGCAAATGGAATCAAAATGACAGTGCTGATTGATCACTAACAAAATTTGACCAATGAAGAAAGAGCAAAAGTGCTAAATAAGTGTGTATGGTTTATGTTTGAAGGAAAAATATGTGATAGTATTATATATTAATGGAATACTTTCTACTTCAAGAATGAGGAAGAATGATGATAAACAGAGCTACTAGAATTAGACATTTTAAAATCACCAAGTCCAAATAACATGTATATAATAACTTTTAAAGAGTTGGCTAGGGAACACTGGGAAAAAAAGAGAAGACTAAAATAAAGCTAATACTGTACTAACAAATCAGGCAACTCTGATTTTACTGAGTCGTTGCAACAGTCAGTTATCTTGGCCTGCTGCTTATGATGCTTTTAGCAATTCCTTGGGTGGGATATAAAAGTTATACATTTTAGATGGTGCAAAGATTGGAAGGAAGATGAATAACACAGAAGACAGGCCATTGGTACAGAATGACCTAGTAAGCTAGTTGTGGTGAACCAAAATGTTTCAGGATGGGAAAATGCAATGTTGTGAACACAAGAACAAGGAAAGTAATTCATAAAGAATTGAGGTCATGGTCTGAAAAAGTCTTATATGGTTGAGTTGGATAGTCAGCTTAATATGAGTTGGGACAGGGATGTAGTCAAAAAGCCATTTTGGAAATCTTCATTTGCCAAGGCTAAATTACCACTGCACTGGAATTACTGTGTCCAGTTCTGCCGTTCATGATTTAGTGGGGAGAAGAAGAGCTCTGGGTTTGTAGGGTATTGAGACACATGGGAGCACATAAAGGGTTTGATTTTTTATATATATATATATATATATACAGATGGGAACAAAATTTGATAATAAAGGGTTTCTCAGTCTAGCAGACATAACACGATCTAATGGCTGGAAGGAGAGGCTAAACAAATTCCATGAGAAATATGGAACATGTTTTTAACATTAGAGCAAAGTGCCAAGTGTTGTGGTATAGCTTCTATCACAGGAATTACTTTTATCGGGGTTGGACGCTTTACTAAACCACAGCTGTTGCAGATGAAGCAAGAATTAAATCAGAAAAAAATACTTAAGCCCATGTTGCCATTGTATATTAGATAATCACTTATTTAATGCTGTTCTTAAGTTCTAGGAATATTTTACCCTACGTGCACAAATTTGAATATTTCTAGGTTTAACATTTATAAGTGATTTCTGCTTTTGTGCCTCTGACTCCAGAAAGTGGCAACAGAGAATATTTGTACTGTTGTGACAACTCTGAGACGTAATAATTAGAACATCCTAATATAGGCATTGTAGAGGTATACATCAGAAGGACTTTCCTGGTCCTTAGGAGGCTGGGTAGAGCTAAAAGTTTGAAATCAAGTCTTTTTTTTTAATTTTTAGTGTGTGCCTCTAGAGTTTTAGAGTTTCAAGCCCTGATTGCTACCTCTTGTACTTGCATGATCGCTTTTTCACATTCAAAATGCTTTTTCTTTCCCACGTATGAAAGAAATGTACTGGCTGAACTTCCAGTAGTTCAGTAAAAACCATGAGACTAAGCTTATCTGTAAATTTAAGCCCATATGTACTCCCAGGATGAAAATGCCCATAATTATACAGGAAGTACATTCACATAAACAAAGTAAACATGTTGAAAATGTATTGAGAAATGTTTACATTTTCTCTTTGAGGTATAATAATATTAGCTACAATGATTATAGGCAAACTCACATGTTATTCTCTTAATAAGCACATATACATAATTTGATACCCAGTAAATAGCAGCAGGAACCCTTTCAAAAGTCACTTTAACACAGGGTCACGTATATCAGACAGGCACATCACAATGCTCCTCTGTGAAACCCTGATCAGCTGTTTCTTTTTGTGAGACGAAAAATCTCGCAGTGTCTCATTCTTGTCTCTGTAGCGAGACCTTGTATCTTCTAGATCATGCCAAAAAACCACCAAACCCTAGAAGATTTAAAATAACAAAAGTTAGAGTAAGTCTAACCAATCCTCTATCCAGTTCAAGTTTGACTATTCACCTCGAGACACAAGCTAAACCATTAGTGGCAGCTATGTACTGTATTTGACAAATGTAGGAATGTTCATATCAGCAGGACACCATAAATGTGCCCGTTCCAGGACATTTCTAAGAAACAAGACTACAATAGGAGGGTGATGATCCACTTAACCTTTGTGAAGCATACACAACAAACCAGCTATTCAACATGTTGTTGCTATTTTCTTTGATGTTTGATGCTGCATGGCCCTCGCTATCCTGAGCACTCCTGAATGCAGACATCTGCTCCTCTCCTCTGAATGACTGTGTGCAAATCCTGTTGGGGTGGGACACCAGAGATAAAGATATTGCAACTTGAAAATGGTGATAGCAGCTGAGCTGGCATCACACACTTGAGTGTCCAAAAGCAATTTTTCAATCCTCTACTATTCATACATAAAAAAGTTTTAAGACACTGTGATTAGACTCAGGTGTGTGTGCCGCAGATCTTTTAGGATCGTGGTTGTACAACCGTTCTGGAGTACATTCAAGCATTGCTAATTTACAAGTGTAAAAGGTGGGGGGCACCAGCTGCTGGGCTGCTGTTTTTCTTTGCAGAGGCAGATCCCGAGATGACTGTGTTGAGGTTTGTGCTTTTCCCCCAGTCTTCAGAAGAATGTGGCACATGACCACTGACCAAAGAATTTGCAAGTCTGGGCCCTCCTGCGCTAGCAGCCACTGGCCAGTTTCCTGTAAATCCTGAACCGAGCAGAATCACCACCTCACAACTGTATCTCTTGTGAAGGCCTTTACGAACTCATTCCAGTATCCCATGGAGGTGGTGAGATCCAATCTTTGCCTATGAGGAACCCAAGGCAGAGACCTAAATTTAGCCCTTTCACTCCCAGACCTGGGTTATCGCCCTCCCAGCATGAAGAGAAGTCCACAAACACACAAGCCTTCCCCAATTCCTACTCAGAAGCTGATGAGTGCTGGGTGGAACTGGCCACACAGCGGGTGCGGCAAAGGCGCCGACACAAAAGAAGCTGATTCAGCTCATTCCCAGATAATTTTCACTGTCTTTCCCTGCTGGAATTCGTGGGAGGGTTGCAGCGGCAAGGGCAGCAGCATCAGATCTTCCTCCAGCTCGCCGGGTTGCAGTGAGTAGCAAAGGGAGAGTGGTAACTCCTGCACCGGTGGGAGTGGTTTGGGGAGCTCCGCAGGAAGGATAAGTGTTAGAGCTGTGCCGGGAATGCTGGCCTCCCTCTGTGCTACGGTTACTCAGCTATTTCACAATGCTCCTAATGGTCTCGTCTCCTGAGGTTGGTGCGAGGCTTGCAGCTACTTAGTGACCAGTCTAAATAGCAGTCTTGCACAGCTACAAATTAGATTAGAGGAGGCTCTGAAATGCTGACAGATCTGTGCCTATGGTCTCCAAGATTAGCCCTGACCGTTCAGGGAATACGCGACTGTGAATAATAACCTCTGGGAAAAATCAGTGCCAAAATTCCTACTGTTCATCTCTGTGTCAAGCGACTGGTTTCCAAGTTCTCTTCTACTTGGGTCTTAGGAAATCTGTGGGTAGCCCTGATGCCTGAGAATCATGTGTGAGAAGGAAAGCCACAATGAAGGTTGAAATTAGGGCTAGATGGTCCGTAGTGTGCATATAAAGATGCATTTGAGTGGTTAATAGAGAAAGGTTAAATCAAAAAGAAGGGGGTTAGAAGAAGCCATTGGCTATTAAAGCTCTGTACTCAAAGTGCCGAAAACAGGTTTGACAAACTCTGAATCCAATCTATTTCTGTGAGTTGAGAGAAGATATATCAACACTGTGGATAAAGCAGGTAAAAACATGGCATGAAAATTAGACATGAAGAGGAAGCGTAAACAAATGTAAGTGTTAAAGGAGTAGCTGCTACCTGAGCAAAGTCCAGTATTTTGTGAGGCAGCTTTCCGAGGCAGGTAACAGGGAACACAATTTATGCAGTTCTTGTATCTGTTCTTCTGGTTCTTTTGTACTTCTGTGCAGCAGAGGTTATCATGCTGTGCTTACAGACTCAGCTGCTTTGTCTCCTTTTTTCTTCTAGTTGCTAAACTGCATTAAAAACCCCCAGATGATAATGTGTTTTTTCCTTTGTATTGCTTGTCCATGTAAGCATCTGTTACAGTTGCTAAGGGATTGTTATATGACTTTGGCTGGGAGATTATTTACATACTCACAAACAGAAGTAGGTCTGAAGGAATATTATTATTATTATTATGAAATGGTGACCTGCATGACAGCAAAATTCAGTTATGCTGTGTTATATAGCACATCTATATGTTCCTAGATAGTCCTACAGTAACTGTGCAGACCTTTTTAGCTGACCACTTTCTCAGTTCAGAAAGTTTGCAACTATCAGAGAAGCAAAGCTTCAGTATATGGAAGACTTGTCAGTCCAGTCTAGCAGGAGTAAATGCATTAAATTATTTACGAGTAAACTCTGCTTCCTTCTAAAACAGGGGTGTGAGAATTGTTCCCAGAGGGAGTTTGTTTTCTAATTCCATTGCTTCAGTTAACATTAGTATATTGTCTCACATAAAACAGTAATTTACTGTATTTATTGCCTTCATTGTTTGTGAGGAGTTGTAACTTAGCTTTTTGTTTTGCTTTAAGCAGGTTGTGAGACAAAATATGCTTTTTGCCTTTTTAATGTCAAAGAGCTGGTTGAAACACACACATTGTTTAAAATAAGTCACATTTTATATTTGACATTTAAACAATTCAATTTTTGTAGGTTCCTTAAGATATTTGCCCAGACAAACAAACAAACACAGAAAAGCGTGGAAAGGTATGTGCCACTGTGCCAGTAATCAGACATCTGTATCTGTTCACTGGAAGACTTGTCCATTTTGTCCTTTGTGTTTGCGATTCCCCTCCATCGCATGTGTACACGAATGCCTTTTGGGCTGGTGTGCTCCGTGGCAGACATCCATGGCTTCTGGAATGCTTGGCCATCCCAGGAACCTTGTCCTCAATAAGGACCAAGGTGCCAAATACCTTCAGTCTTCAGTGGCTTCAAACTGGAGTAAAAGTAGCTACTATATTCTCTGGAAAACCACGAGGAACTAGAAATATGCATTCGGTCAGCACCACCCAAGCCCCCTTTGTTGACCATAGGTCCGACACTGACTGGTTAACAACAGCTGTAGAGATGGCAGAAGCCTGGAAAGAGACCTGGTGGCACAGTGACGTGCATGTGGGTTTTGTGCCACCCGCAGCTGAAGTCTCACGCTGTGGCACATTTCTGTTGGCAGTCAGATGTTGGAAGCCTGCAAGGAGCCAGTCTGTGAGCCACGGGGATGGCTAGATGTCCTCCTGGCACCTTGGTCACCTGTGGTGGATCTCCAGCACGCCATGAATGCTGGCCACCAGCACAGGAAGGGGTGGCAACCTGCTGACAAACACAAACGGGTGCTCAGTCTGTGAAGCAACTTCACATTCACATGTGAGAGGAGTAAGTTTTGCCCCCATCAAACAGGCAGCACCGCGCAATGCCACACGCAGTGCCCTGGGAGCGCCCCGGGCATCTGCAGACCTGCTCTGGCTGCAGCAAAGGCATGCGCGGGCTGACTTCTCGTTTTGTCTTCACTTAGATTTCCCACTGTAAGCCTGCTTGACGCAGGTGTCCTGGCTTTGAGGCTCTCGCCCTGAGAAAAGCTGTGCACACCCTACCTTTGGCTCCTTCAGAGGGGTAAATTACTTCAACTCGCTTTGGCTCGGGTGCGAACAAAGATGTTCAATATGCTGCCAGAAGTCTGTTAGCATCTTAGTGGAACGGTTTCTCTTGCTGTTCAAATCTTCCCCTCAGTCCCACTCCCACCTGCCTATCTATCATATTCAAGTTTAAATGCAGAGTATAATAGCCACTAACCTAGTTAATGCCTACAGATTTGTCTTGCCCTGGGAATAGTTATTAGCTTGGCTTCATTTGAAAGATTATAACTTGGTGTCTCAGCAGGCAAAATCCTTCTCGTTAAAGCCAAAGTAATAATAGCCAGTAAAAAATGTGACCCTCTACTATTTAGTGACATTGCTGCCCAGGCTTATGACAGAAACTACAACTAATGACTGATTATTTCTTACCATTAGAAAGGAAATCCTTTATTTTCAGGGCCTCTAGTAAATTAGACTAGAGTGACTTTTGCCATGAGAAGTCTGAGGATGAAGTATGCTGTGCTTACTTCAGTAATTTTCAAAGTCTTGAAAGATTTTCTTCCAATTTCAACACATAAATCAAAGAAAACAAATCACAAAATGCTTCTTATTGCTTTAACACACACACACACACAAAGAAAAACCCATAGCACAAATCAGTTTTCCTCAAAGAATGAGAAGTTATTTTGAAACATTAATTGTTGATTGGCAAATACATCTAAATTTAAAAAGAAATATCCCTGGGCACTTGCTTGGACAGATATTTTATGTTTATATTAGTGATATGTGAACCTCAAATACTTACGAAGTATAGATAAGCACTAAAGTTTGAAAGCTAACAGAATATCTCTAACCTTTGACCAGTTGTAGTGTCTCTACTTCAAAAAGTATTTAAATGAATGGTGAAATTATCCAAATTGTCTGCTTGCTTTATGGGAAAGAAAGGCAATTGTGATGAAAGTATGGTCTGTAACTCCATACATGGAGGAGAGGGTCCTATTTGGATAAAATAAAACAAAACAAAACAAACCACAGTAGCACTGCAAGATGAAGTTATACTAAATCAGGTTACAGACATTTTTAAGAGTGATGGTAATTAAACACTGGGACAACTTACCTAGGAGTGCAGTGAATCCTTCATAGTTGGAAGTCTTTAAATCAAGACTCTAGAAAGATATACTGTCGTCACTCTGCAGTTATAGCCCTGGCACAGCCAGTATTGAGCATTCTGTGGCCAGAATTACGCAGAAAGGCAAACCAGAGCCTCTGATGGTTTCTTCTGGCTTTAAGGTCTATCTTTGCAAGATATACTTTCCCTATTTTTAACGTTTATTTAGCAAATATCATTACAGTTACACGGCATATCGAGGCAAAGCTCAGACTGAAGTTTTAAAGAAGAAAGGTGGGGAGATGATTGTGATTAATCGTGTAACTCTCGGTGTGTATTCACAGCATACAAATAACATTCCCAGTTGCTTAAACTAAGAGGCTGGGCTTCTTCAGTAGGTAGGGATGAAGACAGAGAAACTCCTTCAAAGGGCAGTTGATGGTGGTCATCACTCTCTTCATCGCCCGCACAGGTGGCTGTGGAGACATGCCTCCAAAGGTGGGCTCTTGTTTCATGACAAAGTCCCTATCAAATAGGAAGTCCCACCCTTTTCCCTGTCCCAGATACTGTATTTCTGAACTGGCAATTAATAAAAGAGATAAAAGAGGTGCTTTTCTACTGGATCAGTTGCCTTTTATGGCTTACAGTGCTGTTGCATGAATTTTGGCACAGCATGAGCAGAGGGATATGGATGTGTGGCCAGGAGGGGAAGGACAGCATGGCAGGTCTGGGCTTTGGGCATCAGCCCAGACTTGGGTGGTCACATGCGGGTCCAGAAATTTCATCTTAGGGGGTCCCATCTGGAGGAGTGATCATGATTTCTCTTTATATCTGAGGATTAGGTAGGAGTATAGATCCCTATAGTGCTCTTCCCACTAACTGCAGGGCTTTTTATCAGACCATAAAAGAGCATAACCTGCCAGCTTCATTTTCCGGTGGTCACCAGAGAATATCTTGTTTTGCTTTTTGAGTTTCCTAAATCACTCTGTGATCTGGGAACTTCCTGCAGTTCGAAAGGGCTGAATGGGTGGAAAGGAGGTGAGAGATGAATGCGGCCTCTGTTGTTATCATACCATTTCCTGTACTTAAGACGTACCTTCATCAGGAATTAAAATAAAATTCCTGCTGTTCTGAAGAAGCTGATGGCAATATTTGTCTGGGAGTTGTAGAACAGATAAGATTCTTGAGGCTTCTGTGTCTTCTATGTCCATAAAGAGATGTAAGTGCCATCTCTCAATTGAAATTAATGAGAATTAGGCACCCAAATATCTTTGTGGATTTGAGCTCTCATGTTCTAATTACTGTGGCAATTAAATATGCTGAAAAACAGGTTCAGCTGCAGTAACCTTGTCTACACTAAGGCCTGGTTAAATATTTATGTAAATTTTCTTTCTAGACATGGCTTGAGTTTGCACCGATGACTGTGCAAAACCTGTCTGATTGTAGAGGACAGGTACAATACGGAAGGCCCTGAAACTAAACCTGTGCACTTGGCTTAGAAAAGGTTATAAGATACATATTCATGACCTGTGTGTCTTGCTGAGTGAGACAAGATAGTTACAAACAAAATAATAAAAGATAAAAATAACCAACTCTTACATAATGCAAATAGCAGAATATAGAAGCAGCCAATTTTTTCCTAAATCGCTTCTGTAGTAGATCTTCACAAATCAGCTGATCTGCTCTCTGTCCTGATTTCTGAAGGCCACAGGACTACATATGGAACATTTCATGTAACAGAATATACATCTAAATTCTTTTTTATTTCTTTCATAGAGAAAGAAGAAAATAAAATGACTGCCTGTTTAATTTGCAGACTCTTAACTGTTTGGGGCCAATATAATTACCAATATTATTCTTATGCATATACACACTGCTGAAGCACTAATGTTAAAGGAGACACCTTCATTCTGAATTTTCTAACTTCAAAGTAATGAAATCCTTAACTTCAATACCACAATAATGTACTTTTCAATGTTAAGTACCTTGTCCTAGTGTCAGTGTATAGAACAACCTTGGCCAAAAAAGCCCAATTAGGCCATGTAAATGAAGTGCGTTTTCAGCCAGTCCTACTGGGAAAACCAGCTTTGTCTGAACGGTTGTAATTACAGAGTTGATGGGGAAGGGGGAAAACAAATTTGCTATGCATGAGCCCTTTCCAAGTAGCCTTTTTTCCTTCTAACGCCTGCATATCTCCAATAATGGCATTAGGGAGGACGGAAAAAAGGACTTTCTCCTTGCACAGATTGTGTTAAAATGCATCTCTTCAAGAGTCTGAATGATACTTGAAGTTTGCTGTAGGAGAGGTGCTACTTTCTCTGATGCATCCTTTTGTTTACTTCTCTCTGCCTGACAGCCTCATTGCGCTGCTTATCGTAATTAGCAGCCTAGGTGTGCACATCTCCCTAAAAGCTACCCTTCGTAGCTTATTTCAGGCAGTCACTTCCATTTTCATACTTGGGTCCCTTCTTTTGATTCACACCCTCAGCTAGGCCTGTGAAAGTCAAGTCAAAAAGTGATGTGCAGAATTCCAAAAAGCGTGTTTTTTCTAGACTTTCCAAGGTGTTGCTCTTTCTTCTCTGCGCCTGCTCTTGAGAACGCATGCCACATCACTGGTCTGGATTCAGTCTGTGCATCGCGTCACTTGCATTCATCAAAAAAATAGGAGTTCATTTTTCAGCGCACTGAATTCACTCATCTGAATTTGCATCACAGCGTGCGGCTTGCTCGCTGCATCTCTGGATTGCCAGTTGGGCTGTCTCTAGCTCCTGACAAGGAGCAATGGGGCAGCAGTGCTATTACCTCCAGGGATGCTTCCTATGTGCAAGCCAGTTTGGCTCCTGTGACTAAGGGCTCATGAAGGTCACATGGCCCTTTCTTTGATAGATCTTTCACATTCTCTGTATTTGTTTTTATTGCTTTGATTTCTAAATAGTCCCGATTATTTTCTGCCCATATCCTATGCAACAGTCATTCAAAAAGATGCCTCTTTCCACAAATAAAAAGCTATTAATCATGAATGTTCTATTTACAAGTCACTGTACGAGTGACTCTTTCATATATTAGTCATAATGTAGTACATATAGCTTTATTTCCTTTATTTAAAAATAGCTAATGATCCTCAGTTCAATGTGTATGTTAATGTCAATAATATCAGTGTATTTGGCAATGCTAAAGCACTAAGAGGGGAAGGGATTGGTCAGGGATGAGTTACTTGGAGGGTTTTTTTGTTTCAGTTTGGGTTTTTTTGTTCCATTGATGCATACGCTGGAAAAAAAATATAACATATACAGCAAAATTGCCAAAACTATCCAGGTTTTTCACCAGCCTATTAAGGGTATTTCTGGCTATTGTTAAATAAGAAGTCTAACACATAAATATTTTAGTATGTCATAAGGTAACTGTCTGTTTTATGTGAGCAATGAAAGGAACTAAAAGCAGTGGAGTCAGGAAGGAGGAAAAAAAAAAATACTGAAGTAGTAAAGACTATTTTTGCCCTCTGTGCGATCAGTTTGTCCAGGCATTGAAGTAGACAAGGACACACATGTTTTCTGGGTCATGATCTGCACTTCACCACATCAAGATCCCATGTGTAAACGAACACTGATCCTTCTGCATTATTTTTGCCTGATTCATGCTATGCTCAGTAAAACCTTGCGTACGGGCATGTGATCCAGCTCATGAAGAGTGAGAGGTATGAACAGAAATGAGGTTTCTAAGTGAGAGAGCAGAACCAAGTGACCTAAGGCTGCTGTCACTTGTGTAAGGTTGATGTGCTCTTCCCAAAAGGAACTGCTATTTCCAAAGAAGTCCTCTTTTAAGACTGATAACCACTGAGGAAAATTAAGCAAGCTCTTGAATAAGTTTAAAGGATGCCTACAGTTGTTTCATGTTTTTCAACAAAGACAGTTGCACTGCCATTTCACAACTAAAGGACATGGTTTATATTAATCTTGGTGTCAACAAGCCTTAGTGTTAACCAAGGTGGCATTCTTATTAGGTTACCTGTTTCCAAAGACTAAACATTAAAAGAGGTATCATATTTACATTTCAGAGTTGTGTATTTATTCTTATGCAGAGGTCAGACAGAAAGCTGGTCAGGGTGCTCATCTCACTCAGATTAGAAAGCTCCTTTGAGTTGTCTCAGTTCAGGAGCAGGTTACAGCAGTCGTGTAGACTATTGGAGAGCTATGAAGTTTCCAAATGGAGGAACTGGGTCCTGGGCAATTGGCTCTAGGTGATCCTGCTTGGGCAAGGGAGTTGGACAAGATGACCTCCAGAGGTCTCTTCCAGCCTCAGCCGTTCTGTGATTCTCTGATTCTGTGAACACACTGACCTTTCTTCCTTTTTGCTCTAAGAATTCCCCGGTCCAAGTTCAGGACCTGATGCAAGACAAATTTCTGCTTATCAGTAATCACTCCTGGCACGCAGTGGTTCATCAGATCACCTCTTCGCAAGATGGACTGGTTCATGATACAGAGGGTAAGGCCGGATTAAGGTCAAGCCCTTCCTTGCTCAAAACATTGCACGCTTGGAAAGTTAGGTATGTTAGTTTGGTTGAATGTAGTTATTTGTGTGTCCGAGTGTGTGTGATTGAAAGAGCTTCATAGGAGACTGATAGAGACCACCAAAGACCACGTGCTACATTGCCATGTAGCATTGTGTGACCTTCCCTCCACTTCTAAGTGGAAATAGCGACAGCATCTTGGTAATTTTACCAATGCATTGTGTGTCTGAGATTCCTGACAGCTTTT
This sequence comes from Balearica regulorum gibbericeps, assembly GCF_011004875.1. Lineage (NCBI taxonomy): Eukaryota > Metazoa > Chordata > Aves > Gruiformes > Gruidae > Balearica > Balearica regulorum. Next base: position 16,506,730 of record NC_046185.1, read on the forward strand.
GTTGCCCCTCCTGGGCCGTATATTGTGGGTATGCATTTGCTGTTCATATTGGAATGCATTGTGCACTTTTTTGCAAAGTGAAATATATATATATTTGAAAGATATTTCCTTTTCCTAAACTTAATCTGAGACCTCACATCAGTATCTATGTAAATAAATCTTCTCAGCAATAAAAACATGTTGCTTGTAGTCTGTCACATTAAAATAAAGATTTGAACACAGTGAGAAGTCATAAATGGAAAATAAAAAAACTACGTACAAGAAATCAAATGAAAGAAAACTTTTGAGCCAAACACCTCTATTGTACAGAATTGTTGCTTTGTATTAGAAGACGCTGTAGAGAGTTTTAATATTGTTATGTCCAGAACACCGAAATTTCATAGCAATGAGCCATAGGAGTAAGACTGAAAAATACTTGCATGTAGGACCTAATGATTACTAAACTCATTTCTAGGTTTGTTTTTTTTTTTTTTTTCCATTCACTTCAATGCACTTTGAACCGATCCAGATTAAACTTCCCAGAAATGCTGGAAATGCTGGAGGGAAGATGAATATGGAACTGAGGCAGGGAGAGGTAGTGGCTCTGTCTGGCAGGAGGTGATGACAGGACAGGGGGCTCGGGTTGTTTTGATTTGCTGAAGTTGTGGTTGAAATGTGGGAAGAAACGCTGCCACCTCTTCTATCGATATTTGTTGGGAGACACTCATTATATATTACTCCATATGTATGTGTATGTGCATGTGAGGTTTTTCAGAGCTTTGGATGAATGCCTTTTACATAGCATTTTTAAGATCAAAATCTATACAATTATGTGGATTCCTGCATGTAAATGATTTCAGGGAGTCTGGTGTTTTAGCATTTTTAATTTTCTAGTAGATTTTACGATAGTGTAAAGTGATAAATTATCTTTTGCGGCTGCCAGAGTTATTTAACTATCTGCAGACACGCCATGAGCAGGAGCAGCCTATGCCCGGTCGGTGTTCCTCATCCCTCCCGAGGAGAGACCGCGCAGGGGGGAAGAGGGTTTCCAAGGCATTTCCGTGCAAGGCCCTTCTGCCGGCAGTGCCACCGGGGCACCGGGGAGTCCCAGCCAGCCGCGGTGCGCTACGGTCAGGAGGACATTCTTCTACCACGCAGCAGAGAAAGCTACCAAACAAGCGTCAGATATTATTGACTTTCCATCACTACTGGCCTGTGTTAAAACCAGTGACATAGAAGAGAAAGGTTCCATTTCCCATTACCAGATATCCAATCCCCCTAGAAAACATCTGTTGAATCTGGGATGATGCCATGGTATTAGCTCTTCTGTTGCATGCTGTTTCATTGGCTGTTCTCAGCGCTGCCCTGTCTATCACAACGCATAATCTCTTTTCAGAGACGTTTCAACCACATCGTTAGGGTCCCCGGTCCCGTTTCTTTGAAAATCGGTGGTAGTTTTTTTGCCTTTGGCGCACAACTTGAAGTTTAGAAACTTGACTCTGTGCAGGGTGTAAGAAAGGGAACAAAAGTTTCCCCATGATTTCATGTCACAAAAGTTGTGCAAGGAAAAGAAGCGGGTCTGCAGAAATCCTGCAAGTTGCCGTGTTTATATTCCCAAGAAACTCACACTGGAGTGCCTCAGACACATAACTAAATGCTCCTCAAAATGCTCATTATTAAGACAGTATAAGAAAACGGTCTTTAGAATTCATGTGATATACTACCAACTGGAGGGAGAATAATACAGAAATACTTTCTTGATGATGTGTGCTAAAGCAGCAGGCATTTAAGAGCAATGGATGTCAATCTCTGAGGTTTTTGTAGAGAATTGCAATTTATGACGTGTTAGGGTAAACAGTTGGATTATATTTCTGAAATGCATGTTCCATCAGGTAAACCCATTGTGATTATAGGCTCTAGTACTTTAAGTAAGTAAGTTATGCACTAAAAGGCTGAAATTGTAAAACAAGTATGCTTATGCTTAACTGTTAATCCCTCTTTGTATCTACGCTGAGTAAACTACAAGAAAAGAGAAACTGCATTAAACAATAAAGGCATAAATGGCATGTTATGTCATCTTGATAAACAATGACTGTTATACTGTTTTCCTTCAAGAAGCAACTGTGACTGGCCTCTGTATTCTCCCTCAATGGAGAATGTGCTTGAGTGTAAAAAAAAAATGGAGAATTATTTAGAAGTTACTTTGTTCATGCCTCTCGGTGAAAGCAGCACTTTCTCTGCATCTTCTTGCTTTGCTGCTTTTCTTTCATTTCCTCAGCTCTTATCTATTACAGAAAGCTGGACTTGCTATTTCAACAACCACCTACTATCATGCAGAATATGAGTTTCGATTAAAGTGAAATAAAACTTGCTTTAAGCGGTTTTGCAAATGTTTGACAGCAGAAGATAATAAATGAAAATAAATCTCCAATATTTCTCCTAATGCAATTTGTGGCATGTCAACGTCAGAGGATTCTAACAACAAATCAACAAATATTTGAATGAAAACAATATACATAACTTATTTTTCTATATTGGAAACAACTGTCAAACAATTACTGTATGACTTCATGAATTAGTTGGTTGTTTTGAAATACTCCTGCTAGGATAAAAAAAAAAAAAAAAAAAAAGAGGGACAAAAAAAAAAAGGCATGGGCCTTTGAGCCTGAACATATTGTGTCAATCATAAGCATATGCAATGTATCTAAGCCATGAGGTAAAAATTTTCTTTGTAAATTATTTCATAAATAAATAATTTGCCTGAAAAAGTTCACAAAAATATTTTTGCCTTTATTAAGTTCTCTACAGTTCTTTTGTGGTGAATATAAACAGATTGATATTGACGTCGTCTTGATCTGCTTTATTTTAACTTGAAATGCAGAATGTATCATGCAAGCATTTTTTTACAAAGATACGGTAACAAACTTTTTCTGAGAGATACAGTATTTCATTACAGTTGTCTACTATGAAACTATGAAGACATATTTTGTCCTTCTCATCTTTGCTTATGAACAGCTTTTGCGGTTTCATTTTCAAAGCATATGCAAAAAGAGGCTTATGTCTTTTAAAAATACATCTCTCCAGTATTGTTCTACAGGTGAAAAAAGGTGTGTGTGTTATCAAGGTTTACACGTGTTGAAACCTGCACTTTCATCGGTATCGATCTTCTTCCCGGTTTGTCTGTCATAATGTGAATAAAATCTGGGAAAGCTGCAGCCACACATACGAACTGGCTGGGATTTAAGGTGTGGGGGGCATCATTTCCTGGTTGAAAATAAAAAGACATTAATAAGTCTCACTAGTGCAGAGAAGCAAAGGGGAATAACCCTTGTTTAAATATTTTCCACTCAAGCCCTGCTTGTAAGATGCTTAGCCAAGTCATCAAACAAAATACCTGCTGATTTTAACCCTTCGTATACAAGACATCTGCCAAGTGAAGTCACTCGCGGCTGACGTACTCAGGAACAACAGTAAAATCTAAAATGCAGAGAAGAACCTGTTTGAATCGGTGCGAATGGGACAAAAATAGTTGCTTTTCAGAATTCTGCATTCACTAAAATTGGTGTAAGTGGTTTGTCTCTTCGACTGTGATTCAGCCATGGCATTTGCAGCTTGAGAAAAAGTAAAGGTTTACGAAGTCAGGAAAGGTTCTCTGTGCGCGTGTTAGTGAAGTGCTACCGAGCATGGCCCTGGCACTGCAGTATCAAGGCAGACTTTGTAACAAATTTTAAATTCTGATACTACTTTTCTTCTCATTCCATATATAAACATCTCCGCTGCTCCGAACTGATTTTCTGCTGATGGGTATAGAGGGAGTCCCACACATAATCTGTCAGTTCTCCTCTCCCTGTCTCGGGGATCCTACCGTGTGCCTCATCGTGCAACTGTATTTTACCTTCCATTTTCAGCACGACAAGTTCACCTCTTGTACGTGAATTATTGCTTTTCTATTCATAAAGTGCTTTATCAGACAATCCTACAAAAGAACTTAAGGGGGAAATGTGTTACTGGGTGATTTACATGAGCAATTACTTTACAAATCTGCCAGTGGATTATACTAAACATATATGAAGAATGTTTAAATTCGGAGAGAGGGCTGCAAACACCATACGTTTTACAGTAGGGTTTCATTTGCGTCAGCGTGCATCTCTGAAGATTTTACGCTTTACATTTCGCCATGTATTTGAGAATAAAATTGTAAGGAAAAAGTTATGTCATTTCAAACATTTGAGGGGAAGCTGCTTGATCTCTCGCACTGTAACGATTTAACTCTTTTCCAGCTTCTCCCTTGAATAATGTGTTAGTAGTTGTAAGCAACCAGAATGCATGTATTTGAATGTGAAATTAGTTTAAAACGACTTGCATGGGAGGAAAAACACGCCATATAAAGTCACCTAACTGCAGAAAAAAATTGTGTCAAAATGCCCAACAAATGTTTACATAGTTTTTAACGCCTACTATATTTGGGATTTTAAAACCCTTTCACAGGAACCTTTTATGTACTGCTTCTCCTTAGAGAGTGTTTTTACATTAACGTACAGACTTCTGGCAATTTGTAGCAGCGGAGAAATCGGAGTATTCTGAACTGAAAAGGTTCTGCACAAGCACGAAAAGTTGTCAGGGTTTGCTCGGAGCAGCTTGGGACCGACTTGCGATAGGTGTCCCAGAGCAGGCAGGAGCGGGCCGCAGCAGCCCCAAACCTGGGAGGTGTCTGTCCACCCGCGCAGAAACAAGGGGGGGGGGGGGGGGAAGGGACGACAGAGATGACACTAAATCTGCATTTCCCCGCGCAATCCAGTGCCCCGCGCAGAGCTCGGATCTCCCGAGGGGGGCGGCTATTGCCGCGCGTGGGTCGCACCTTTTATCCCCCCCCCCCCCGCCCCAATTTTTTTAATCCCGCGGGACAGCGGTCGGTCCAAATGACAGCACAAGGCAGAGCAACCTCCGGCGGGCCGCGCTCGGTGCGCGGCTGTGGCCTGCGGGCTATTCCTGCACCAACTTAGCCGGAGTCGCCGCGGCCGCGGGGCGACGCGCCCCCTGCGCGGCCTCCGCTTGCCCGGGCTCGGCAGGGCTCGGGCCGCGCGCGCCCGTGGCCGTGGCCCGGCGGCGGAGGCCGCGTCGCGTCGCGGCGGGCGGAGGCGGGGGGCGGCGCGGGCCGCGCGGCGGGGCCGGCTGCACTGTCTCTTTAAGGGCGCTCCGTCTGGGGTGGCGCTTTCCTCCGCGAAGGCTCCTTTGATATTAATAGTGTTGGTGTCTTGAAACTGACGTAATGCGGGGAGACGGAGGTCCTGACAAGCGATAACAGTCCTGATAACGCGCCGGCCGCCCCGCGCTCCCAGGCCGCCGCCTCGCCGCCGGCGGGGCCGCCGCGCCGTGCCCCGGCCCGCGCCCCCCGCCCCGCCGCGCCCGCGCCCCCGCCCCCGCCCCGCACCGCCCGCCGGCGGCCGGCGGGCCCGTCGCCCCCTCCCCGCCGAGCGGGGCCGAGGGGGGAGGCAGCGGCGCCGCGGCCCCCCGCCCCCCCCCCCCCCTCCCCGGCCACCGCCACATAATCCGCGGCCAACTCCGCCGGCAGCAGGAGACGGTTCATGGCTCACGCCGCGGCTCCACCATCTTCCAGGCTGCCGGGGCTGTTGCTGACGGTTAATCAACAGGTAAGGCGCGGGGGGGGCGCGGGCGGGGGCGGCCCGGCGGCGGGGAGGGCGCCGCGGCCGGCGGGCCGGGAGGGGGCGGCGCGGCGGCGGGCGCGGGGGGGGGGGGGGGGGGGGCGCCGTGCGGGGCGGGGGCGCGGCGCCCGCGGCGGCGCGGCGTGTGCCCGGGGGGGGTGGGGGGGGGGGCAGCGCGGGTGCACCCCCCGGCCGAAAAATATACCCCCCCCAAAAAAAAAACCCAACAACAAACCCACCACCCAACAAAAGCGGGGGGTGGGCATAATCACAGGGAGCGGGGGGCTGCTCGGATTTCACAGGCTTTTTTTGGTGCATCTTCTCCCCCCCACCCCCCCCGGCGCCCCCCTTCCCCCCGCCGGTGGGTCAAAGCCATGTGCGATGGCTGGAAATTGGCGACTTCAAAACCGCGGTAGCCCCGCTGGAGTCGGGAGGGTCAAGTTCAGCGGCGGCGGCGGGCAGGGGGAGCAGCCCCCTGGCCCGGAGGCGGGGAGGGGAGCGGCGGCGGCGGCGGCCGCGGCTCTGCCCTCCCCTCCGCGCCTCTCCGCGCCTTATCTCCGCGGCCGCCGATTCCCCGGCACCGGGGCGCTCCGGGGGGAGGGGAAGGGAGACGCGGGGGGTGGAAGTAGAAGACGAGCAAAGAGGGTTTGCATCCGATGAGCTGCAGTCGCACAGTCCTGCCGCTCCTGCCGCTGCTGGAAGTTTTAATGGGGATCATGACAAGCGGGGCACAGAGACACCATCATGAAGAGTAGTAAGTTTGGGAAAAACTTTTTTTTTTCTTTTTTCTTTTCTTTTTTTTTTTTTTTTTTCCCCTTCCCCTTTTCCTCCTCCTTGCCCGGGGACGCACCGGGGGAGGCCGGGTGCGGAGCTGTGCTGCGCCGGGAGGGGGGCTCGGGGTCCCTCCCGGTCACACCGGGGGAAAAGGCGACATGGTGGTGGTGATTTTTTTTGTTTTGTTTTGATTTGTTTTTTTTGAAATCAGAGCGCAGAGAGACGTAAAACTTTTCCCTCTTAAAGGCGAAGCTCTGCTCTCAGCGCTGCGTCCCCACGCTCGGCTCTCCCCGGCCTGCCACAACTTTGTGGAGCGTCTCGCTTCCCCCCCCCCCCCCGCCCCGCTCCCCTCCTCCTCGGGGGCTGCCGGCGGGGGGCTGCTACCCGCTGTAGTTACCCGCGTGTTTGCTTTTCGGAAGGGAGGAATGAATGGAGCCGAGGCCGGGGATGGAGAGCCTGCGCGGAGGGTTGCGCGGCGATGGGCGCTCCGCGCTCGGGGCAGCCGGGGTGGCCCGGGCCGGGGCCGGAGGGGGTCGGGCCCGGGTCGCTGCCCGCCGCCGCGCTGCCCTGGGGCGCGAACGGCTCCCTAAGGGGACTTGACATTTCGGGGGCTTTGTTTATCTGCCTCCCTGCTGCAAATCAGGGCGCTCAGACATCCCGGCACTCCTACGCGGTTTCTAGTGGGGCCCGCTACCCTCCTGTATATTTTATCTTTTTTTCACAATCGGCTGCATTTTCTATCTGCAAATGGCAAAGTTCTCAAGTGCACTGACTGAGCTGTGGGGATAAGTGATGAGTTGAAGTGGAGAGACGTCTCCCCTCATCACTCCGTCCTCCGCCAGTGCGAGTACCTTGCCTGGCAGGGCTGGAGCCAGGGGCACCTCAGCACACTTGGGGAACCAAGGCGACAAATCCTCTCCGAGGGGAAAATAGTTTCTAGTAAAAAAGAGTGTTAGCTATTATGCGGACTATGCTGCCTTCACTGCTTTTACAGCATGCAGCGCATTTTGAATGTTGATTGAAACAAACAATAATTTAATACGCTTCAGGTTTTATTTAATCGAGTTCAGTAAGTCTCTCAAGGAACCATCAAACTTCTTTGCCATTCAGGCAGTCTTCTTCAGCTACGCAACTGAATCCTATGGATGTTGGTGGCATCATGTTACTTTCCTGTTGGCTTTAGGAAAAGTTGAACATTTAGAGAAGACTGCCAGAGTTAAAAATGCAAGGGGCAGCAAAGGAAAGTAGTGGTAAGAGCCAGTTCCTGACGTGGACAAAATGAGAATAAAAGTTACAGTAGTCTTCTGAACTGCAGTTTGTGTTTGCCTCATGTTCACAATATGTGTGTTAGGTTAGACAGCTCTCTCAGATATTCCACCAGAGTGACATTTAAAAAAAGCACTCCAAAAGAGTGAGGATTTTTTTTTTTTGCAAGTACTCTGGGTCTATGAGTAAATACAGGGTTTGTTTGAGAACATCAACTATTTCCTGTAAATTGTGATGCTGACAAGACTGTCTGGAAATGATATCAACACTTTGAAAGATTTTTTTTTTTCTTTTTTAACCACTGAATGAAAGTTTGTTAATAACATGGTCAAACCAAACAAGTGGAACCTTTCTCTGTAGAGAGGAAAAAAAAAAAAAAAAGACTTTTTCTTTTTTCCTCTTGAAAAATGTATACCTGCTTGAGGTTTGCCACACACAATCAATAAAGCTGGAGTTCAGTAGTGCATCAGTGCCTATATACAAGTTAATCCTCAGACTGTTTGTGACAACAGAAGTCTGCTTCACCTTTTTAAGACCTAGAGAGATTAGATATGAGAAGACTAGTCAGTTCCTAATCTAGCCTGTTCTGATTATCACTTTTTTTTGTTATATATAACAACTTTTCTCTTTTTGAAACTTTGCATATACGTAGTCACAACAAAGTAAGTAAAGGGCAAAGTTGCATCAGCTTTTAAGTTTACATGTTTTGCCTGTGATCCTCTAAAACAGACTCTAAATAACACTGGGCAATCTTTGCGTGTGAGACTATGGCTTTATTTTTTTCTTTATTTCATAGTAATGTTAATAAAGGAAAAAAAATGTAAATGACAACTTCAGAGATCTGAGACTTCTTTGGGCATCAAACGCTTACGATGCAGCCAGGTTATCCTCTTATATTTTTAATGCATTTTTAGCATAATTTATACAGTAGCTTTGTGGGTTGCTTTATGTTTTTATCGGTGATCGAGTAAATTCAGTATTATTTTATGAATCCCTAGCAGGATTATTTTTTTGTCATGTATTGTCTATCATTCGTAGTAAACTTCCCTAGTACACACTGTTACCATGCATGCTCTGGCTGTGTGTGAAGAATATTATTTTCACGTATCATGATTGTGCATTAATAGCAGCGTAGTACTAATTCTTGTGTGTGGAGTCGAGTGTCTGTGAGATGCAATGGTTGCTTGTTAAATCTCTGTATTTCAATCGTATTATATTTTAATGCTAGTTGACACATAGGGTTTTATATTTTCAAAGCATTGTGCAAACAATGACTAATTACTTTCTGTTCATGTGAATTACCTCTTTTACCACTTTATCAGGCAGTTGCTTTGAAACAAAACTATTTTACATTACAGTGTGAAAGAGTTAAAAAATTAGCTAAGACGTTTAGGAAAAACCCAACATTTTAATTACAAACAGGCAACTCTGGGTATGTATTTAAATTATTCTTTTTATGTGGAACTTTCCTTCTAAGTTTTGGGGGGGGCGTATGTATATGAATATTTATGTCTCTTTCTTACAAACTCTTGACAGTATTTTAATATAATAATCTATATAGAAACATTCTCAGATCTTAACTGCAGCCACACTGGCAATATCGCTTTAATAAAGGTTTGTGGGTAACACCAAATATAACATTGTGAGAAAGTTTATGGTTAAATATTTTTGAACATGACAGGCTGGGAATCTGACAACCCTTTTTGTTAGGTGAAAGTAAAGTGGAAATAAATTACATTTTTAATACAGTTTCTGTTAAAACGAACTGCCACCTGGTAGTAAAAATGTTGGCCTCGAACAGAAATATATTCTGATTAAGATATTCTAACTGGTGTGTAAAATGAAGCCATTCATTCAGTAAACTGACAACTTTCCAGTTGGTGTTTGCCCTTGCTTAATTTAGTTTCCTCAACACAACTAGTGAGGTAGTCTGGGTCTGTTTTTGGCAGTCCCGAGCGACTGTAAACTCGGGTGTTTTTGTCCCAAATATTACACCTCACGAGTTAAAAAGCAATTGGTTAAAAAGAATAGCAGGCAGGTACGAGGAAAAAAAAAAAAAGTTTCTTTTTTGTTTCTGAAACTTTCTAAAGTTCTTACCTAGTAAGAAAACAATGCTATTTTCAAATACTGGTGATTAATACTATAACCAGCATAGTCTGCACCCATCTATTGTATAAATACCATTGCCTGTTGACCTTTGGATACATTAATTACAGCATATCTGGTCTAGGTTCTACTATTTTTGTCTGTCCAGAAGATAAATAAAAGTGCCCTTTCCAGTCCTTCTGGAAAAGGAGAAGAACTTTTTTCTTGGTACTGTCATGAATTATGGAGTTCTTTTTCCTACCCTGTGCCAGTGAAGTTCTCTTTTGACTAAAAAAGATAAGCCTGCACCCAAAGAGAGAGTATTGGATTACTTTAAGACTATTTTTTGCTTCAGTTTTTATGGTAGGTGAAAAACTTTCTGGGCTTTGGTTTTTTTTGATTGTGTGTTTGCTAATTAAAAGAAAAAACACATAATGAGTTATATCAGATGATGTGAAGGATTAAAGTACGATTACACCATTAGATAGTAAATGTTTACAAGGGCAAGACATGTAACTACATTTTTCAGATTATGCTTATTATTCACTTCTTGATGTTGTTTTGCACCTAATCAATAAAGGGCCTTTGAGAACGCCGATCCTTAGCCAGTTGTATACGTGCCCAGAACATAAGAAATGCTGCTGGGGCAGAGGAGCGCGGGGGGGAGAGAAGCGGTGGCATATTATTCTGACTTCTTGTCATGCAGACCAAGGCTCAAATGAAACAGGGAGCAGTGGGAGAATAGCTACCATGGTCTGGATGTAAGTCCCCAGTGGACATTTTGTCACACCCCAAAAGTGTTGCACAACTGAACACCATTCCACTTGATGTGTTGTCCGGAGTCAGACGAGTCTCTGATTTGGTGTCACGGGGTTTAGAAGACTGTGATTTAGGTGAACTGGCATAGCTGCGTGTAAGAAACTTTGTTTAATAGCTCTCTATGTTTTATTCATGTTCTGTGCTATCGGTTTCTTATTTTCTAGTACCTTTAAAGTGGTTCTTTAAAATTTAATAATAACAGCACCAGTGGAAAATACATCTAAAATTTAATAGAAATTGCTAATCTTTCTATCAGTAATTTTTATTACGGTCCTGCCAGATCCTACAGGATCTTACTCTGGCTGCGGATCTCTGTATGTGGATTTAGAAAAGCTGTAGAGAGAATATTCTTTGTTGCATTGCATAGCTGCCACGAGTGGCACTTCCGTAGGATGTTCCTACAGAACCCACTTGGTTCCATCCCGTAAAGTTCGGTGGGGCTTTTCCATGCTTGTAGGGGATGTGTGCGAGTACAGCAGCTACAATAGGATTATTTCTGCCATGAAAAGAGAATTATATTGAATCACAAGGTTTACTCCTAATAGTTACTAATAGTCCTAATTTTTACTTTCTTAGCTGCAGTTCACGTATATCTAATTTCTCGTAAGTCTGCTTTCTTTCCAGGCTCAGATTGATTTTTTTTTTTTCCCCCCTCTTAAATTGATTTTAAAATATTTAATTTTTAAAATGTTACTAGCCCTTTAAAAACCTGTAATAAATGCTTTACAAGTGGCTAGACACCTTCCCTGGTGGTTTAATTTATACAAGCAGGAAACTTTCTCTCCTTCTTTCTCTCTCTCTTTCTTGTTTTCTTTAAACCAACTGACGTAATGCCAAACTTTGCTTTAAAAGAACAGACAGAAGTAATTGGTAGCTTTTAACTTTTAATAATGTTCTGGATTGGTTTTAGTGGCCAAACTGCCATTTTTTTAAAATTCAAGTAAAAACGGGCTTGTGGCCTGAGGAAGAAAGGCCCTGTTGATGCAGTTATTTTTATTCTTGTTTTTCAATCTGTTATTAAAAATCTTTCCTGCTGAGCTCTGCTGGATTTCTCCAATTGCTCTTTGTGATGGCTGGTGCATTTCAGGTTACGGTAACTTAAACTGTTTTCTGATTTTTTTTTTTTTTTATTTTTTTTTCCCATGAGCATTTTGAGATGCTTTATCCTTTCTCTTTTTTTGGGTTGATTTCCACCCCCCCCTTCTCTCTTGCCCAGCACCCAAAGCCTTCTTTTGGAGAAACAATTTATTTTGATTCAGAGAGGAATAATATGTTAAACATACCTTTGGTGGCAGTTCAGTGAATATTATTTTCCTGGTATGAGAGCGTTTTACACCTGTTAGTGACACTGATTGGGAAGGTACTCGCTGCCCATTGCAGAAGACAAGAGAGATTCTATTTTGCAGAGCTGCCACTTTCTGAGCGCTCTCCACCTCATATTTTAAAACTAACCAGATTTTAAAATATGTTTAGTAATAGTCTCTAGCGATCTATATCTATTTGTATTAAGCTGATATTAGAAACAAGAAAACCCAACAAAACATGTGTGTTGTTTTTTTTTTTTTAAATTACCTATATTTAAGAAAAGACAGCGGACTGGATTTTCTTTTCTTTCCTAATTTCTTTATTTTGTTTAGAGTTTTCTCACTTGTTTCCTTAATTTCTCTTCTACGCCTGCTGAGGTTTTGAACACAAGCAAACTTTCTACGGTAAAAGACGGAGTTGGGCAATAGACTTTCTTGACGAAGTTGACGTCAGGACGACTTCATAAGTTGGCAAGTAGGGAAATCGTTCAAAGACCAAGTTGGCTTGTGCCAGTTTTCCCTTCCTTTAGGGGAGACACTCCACCCAGTAGGAGGTTACCCCACCCAATGTGGAGAGCTATAATTCAGTGGCAACACTTTAAATGTCAATCCTCCCTAGGGTTTAAACCCCAGACTTGTCTTGCCTCAATCTTTATATTTAATCTAACATTCAATCTGTTGAAGTAACATCTCATCTTCATAAGCACTTTTTGGGCCTGATCCTGCAATTCTCATTCTTGAAAAATACTCATTGACGTCAGGGGGACTTTTGCATTCAGTAAAGGCTGCAGGATTGGCCTCTGCAGAGTTGTGTGTGTCTGTGTCTGTCTGTAAGTAAGGTTGTGTCTGCTTGATGAATATTGTATAATCCGTGTTGTTAAGGATGAAATTGCAAAATGCTTCCTTTGTATTCTTAAAAATCTGAAGAAGTCCTGGAGTCGTAATGCCGTAAAACAGATTTTCCTCACTAAGTGAAGTGTATTTATTTTTATTTAGTGTTTTCTCAGATTAACATATAAGTTTAAAAAGTTCCAACCCTGAAGAATTAATTCAACGCGTTTGTACCATTTCTCTATATTTCTCTATATCATGCTCTAGACATATTTTTGAATGCTGCTTTTGGCAATTTTTTTCATGTCCAATGGAAAATGAACACGACCGCCTGTAGCTTAGTGCCCACAGCAGCCCTTGGGGTACTTGGATAATACTGAGAACTCCCAAGGAAAAATTTAGTTTTGGGGTATTCTCAAAGTCAACATGTAATTTTTATAGGTACATTTTACTTCATCGTGGCATCTGCTCTCGAGCATCCTTTTCGGCTCCCCCCCCTTACGTTTAGTGAAGCTGACAATGCAGGAGGAAATACATAATTTGATATCATAAAAAATATTATAGAAAAAGCACTGATGCGTTCATGTCTCTGCATTTTGAAAATATGCCAGCATTTTTAGTTTACTAATATACCTGAAAAAAAAAGTCCATAAAAGATGACGTTAAAAATCATCAATGCACTTATGTTTCTCAGCAAGATTTACTTAAACAATATGCTTCAGTTTTGCCTCAAACCATTTCAAGCCACCTCTGGTCCAAGAATGTACCAGTTCTTGGTTCCTGGAAGATTAAGCATGACAGTTTCTCTTATATAATGAACAGCAGTATTGTTTGAACAAAGGTAACATATTTTGATTTGTGTACTTTTTTTGGCAGCTGGCACTAGTGTAGGTCTAAAATGAGTGGTGATCTAACAGTGTAAATATCTGAATGTTCTTGAAACACACAGTATAGATGTAATGTGTTTAAATCATTGAATCTATCTATCTATATTATATAGAATGTGTATGTATGTGTATATACAAAGCCGTAAATGGTGTGTTCTGCTATCTGTAGCCTTCAAATGTGTATCCTTTGGGTATTCCTGACCTACTTTGCAAAGTCTGCAAGTCTAAAATACATACTGAAACTTAAAAAATTAAACATACAGCTTGGTGGTTCACAAAAAAAAGCAGGGGGGGAGAATTTTTGCTAGTAGTTAATTAAAAAAAAAAATAAAAATACTGTGCCTATGCAGATACCTTGCAGACTGCTTTTGGATATCCCAGTGACTTTACTGGGATTATTTTAAAAAACAAATTCTCAACTGATCTAAAAAAGTTTGAAGTAGATACTGAAGTTAAGTATTGCCTAAAATTCCTATGTGCAGATGTGGTTTAATGTTTAATGGAAGTTAAATGAGTTAGGATAAAGCAGTTTTCTTCGGGGGTAGAAGGTTTTCAGTGTTTCCAAAGTATGATTCTTTTTGACTTTCTCGCACACCGCTCTTCAAGCAAATGCTGCGAGTTATGTGGAACATCATCCAAAACTTACTATGCAGATGAAACATTGCTTCATAAATTCAGTTAATGAAAGATACCTCCAATTTTGGCTTCCTAATCTGAACATAGTTTGCTTTTCCATTTAGCATTCTCATTTTTAGGTGTATTAAATATACCCATCAGACGTTCTCCAGCTGCAGTTACAGAGTATAAACCGAAAATGCAATACATGCTGACGGTTGCCGAGCTTTCTCCTGCATGCATAGATATGGACACGCATGCACACACACAATTAATAAAGTAAACCTTGCCCCAAATACCTGAGGCAAAACCTTGTGAAAATAGATTAGCCTTACCATGTGCCTTGCAGGTAAACAGTGTCTGACTCTGCTAGAGAGAAGGGAGAGGAGAGCCCAGCTCCCGAGCGGAGGCTGCCTGCCCGCGCCGCCCTGGCACCCAGCTCGGGATGCTCGGCCTGGGGGCTGTCAGAAAACATCCCTCGTCTCATTTCAGCTGTCCCAGTGGTAGGAAGGAAAGAAACAGTGACTCAGGTCTCCCATCTACTGTATATCTTGTTTTCTTTCTGTGGCCTGCTACAGATACCTGAAAGTTATGCTATCTAATTAGTCTCCTTCCACATTCTTCAGATCTGGAGTTTTCTTTAGAACTAAACTCTATTTGCATGTTACATCTTTCATGAAAAAAAAAATAATATAATGGATTAAATTAATCCTGTAGTAGTTGTTTGAGCGTACTGTAGGAATGTAAATAATTTTGTGGCATTGAGCTCATATTTCCAGTCTTATGGGGGGGGGGGGTAAGATCTGAAGTTATCAACAACATATATCTGAGTCATTCAGCTACAATAAATCTTCTAACAAATACCCACCCTTTGCACACCCAGAGATACTTTCCAACACTGTTGAAATTCTGCACACACCTGTATCTTACGTGTCAGTCCATAAGCATGTATAGTAGATGTATCTTCAACTACAGGCAGATAGCGTGTTAAGCTGCCGCAGCAGCAATCCAAGAAGTCCATGGACAAAACGTTTGATTGCCACTTGATTGCTGCTGGCTGTGTGGCCTTCAAGGTTGTCTTCTCCCTGGACAAGGTCCCACAGAATCGTTAATTGAAAAGAAATGTGGGGTATGGCTCTGCCTCCAGCTCTGCCACAGTTCAGGATAGACAGCATTAAGCGCTTCATCTATATCAGGTCAGCAGTGATCATGCATAATCCACTTTTATCTAGGTATCATTCTGTCATATGTAAGGTATGCTCTGCCTTGTCTCTGTTACTCTGCCTCTCCGTTTCTCCCTCACACATTTTGGTCTCTCTTTGGCTGCTATATGCACATACATACATTCTAAAAATACATGGAAATGAAAGTCCATCTGTGTTGCATAATTTTTTTACAAAAACACCAGTGTTTGTATTGTTCTTTCTCTGAGCCCTTAATGAGTTTAAAGAATTTAATGTGACTTAATGAGTGTTCTTATTCTATTTCTGACACAGAGACTAATGAGGGAAAAGTAGAACAAATTGAAAACCAACTTTTGCTTGTGGTTAGTTTCATGATGTCATCAAATGCAGGATATTGCAACTCCTGGAAAAGTTTACAAATCTAGGCAAGAATCCATTTTGCATCACTGCTCTTCAGTTGTTTACGACATGAAGTGTGCTAGTGAGAGAACAAAGTTTAGCATAACTGGATTTTTTTTTTTTAAGTGTTTGGGCTGGTTCGATTTTTAGGCAAATGATTTTTGTGAAAGTGAATCTAACCTGCTTTGCCTGGTAACTTGGCAGAAGCTTAGGTGTGACCAAAGATTGGTTAAATCCTCTGGTTATGGCCCTGATCTCCCCCTGTACTTGCAAGGGACAAAACTGCTGCTAACTTCATCTCGGGTGAGATCTGATCCTCGTCGGGAAGCATCCTAATTACGTTGCAGCTTACCGAGCGGGAACTGTGGTTTTGGGGGATCCATGTTGCACTTTCTTACAGTTTGCTACTTTAAAGCAGTTTCCCTGGACTCAGGACACAGTAACAACATTTTGTAAGACTCCATCTTGCATTTCTACTGCCCTGCTTTGGGTGGTCAAGCAGTATTTCGCCACGCGAAGCTGCCCTTCAGTGGGAGCACGGTATGGTCTGTCATCTTTAAAAGCGATTCTTTTGGTTTGAAATCGGTTCACTTCCCAAAAGGTATGAAAACAAAAAGCAGGTTTAGGCAGTGCACCTGCTTCTGAGCTCTGCTGCTGCTCACTGGCTTCACGGCCACGCTCTCCTCTCGTTCCTCACCAACGACTGTCTTCAAGGCTCGCAGAAATAGCAGTGGAGTGACTGAAGCTCCAGTGTTACCCTTGTGTCCACGTAAGCAGGCTATAACGCCCTCGTCAAGCTGTATGCCGTGCTGTGGGCACCAGGGTGTTTTTCACAGGCCAAGGGAAGCGGTGACTGTCATCGTCCACAGAACGTGCTTTTGATATAACCAAACTGCAAAAAGTCTCAGCATTGTAAAGAAAACACTTTTCTGTACCACCTGATTTTTTTATTTTTTTTTAAGCAAATGTTAGTATTTTTCACAGTATATTTTAACAGATAAATGGCACAATGGTGTGATTGCTTAGGTTGGCACTTACCCTTGGCTCTTCTGCTGATGCTCAACATATTATGGCTGAAGTGTGATGGATTTTATTGCTTTGCATTTTATTTTTTTGCAATTAGTTGTTGGTTTCATGCTGTTGACTGCAACATGAGATAGTTCAAATAAATTAATAAGAATTTGAATTGGAAATAGGGGCATTTTTAACCAACTTTCTTAGGCATTATCATGCAAACAGAAAAAGAGAGTAAGTTGTTTGGTTGGTTTTTATGTATGTATGTGTGTTTGTGGTTTGTTTTTTTCTTAATGAAGGTTTTCATAATTTGGTAGTTCAGCAAACATGAGTATGTTCTGAAAATATTTCTCACAGATGGCAGGTCTGAGTCGATAGCTTTTAGGTAGACAGTTTTGTTAAAACATACGGAGTCTAGAGCTGAAAAAAATGTTTTCTGGAGTTTTAAAACCATTGGAAAGTAAGATTTATTGGACCTTAAATATCCCAGTGGTGCAAATTTATTTGGTGTTCATGGCAGTCTCAGCTTAACTTTCCTTAGAGATTTGCTGTGGTACTGCGTTATCTAAGGAACATTTAAAAGGCGTTTGTCTAGCTGTTTTTTCTTCCCTCGTTTCTCAGTTTTTATTTGTGCATATGAAAATCTTTACTAACAAAGATGATCTGGCAGCTGTGCTGAACTTTCTAGTGCAAAACATTTTACCTGAATGGGACAAAATTAAAAATCTGAAAAGCTGGCATTTTAAAAGATTTTTGTTTCAATAGTGGAGTGTGACAGTGGGTAGTTGTCAATGGGAAGGAGCTTAAAAAATAGTCACAGGAGAAAGAAAAAGCAGCTGTGGAATTTATTTTACTGGGTGAAAGGACACTCATGGTTAAGCAAGCTTTACCTTCTTGGGTTTTCAGAATTTATTGCCCAAAAGACACATGCCTGAATAGAAAGAGAACTAGGATATTGTAAAATCCACTATGACATGAAGTGCTCTTACTGCATATGAATACAATTTATTTACTTTTTCTCTCCAGCAAACTGTGACTTCCTTTGTCTTGTCAGAAGGAATTTCAGATGAAACCTTACCAGAGTAATGCTGCCATAAACCCCACACTCCTCAGTTGTAGCTGCGTGCAGCGTGATACGGTCCGTAGTAGTTTTCACCACGCTACTGTGCTGCTTTCAGTCAGGATCGGGACTGCACTGACTTTACTGTTGCAGAAAAAGTACATTTTTTTTAGAAAATGTGCTACATGAAAGAAGGAAGGGCAAGGAGAGCGGAGAGAGCGCTCTGATATATGAGCTGAGATTATGGATGTTGTAATGCCATTTATTGTAGGATACTATAGAAAAATCACATTGGGACCAAAGTTCCCGTGGATTACCATGCAATATTTATTACCATTTTCCTGCATTTTCCCTGGTTAGGATCTAATCCTTCAGTGTCCGGAGCTGCGTGGAGTTAAGAATTTGTCCATTCAGAGAGGAAAATCTTGCCAGCTATGGGATTTCACTATTTTACTACCTGTATTTATTTATTCCCCCCTTAAAATTTCCCAGAGCGAGGGGGTTGAGACTGAAAGGCCGAGAGGGGGGATAGGTAAGCTGAGGGAATAGCAGGGGCACGTATCTGCCCAGGAAATAGTATTTACTGATTACTGTTTACTGTCAAGACGACTACTGCAGTTGTGTTTCTGTGAAGCAACCTGCACACAGCCAGTGCAAAGGAATGAAGTGAAGAAGTGTGCAATTCTGAGGTGACTAAAAGATTTGCTTGTGACATACTTCCAGCAAAAGCCATTTTTGGTTGCCCAGTACCCTCCCCAAACACTATAATTTTGCGAGTGACACATCTGATTATGAGCAGCCATCAAAACGCTCGTAGGCATCTTGCTTGGAAGAAGAATGTGCTTGAATTAAATATTTGCAGGTCAGAGAAATACGTTGATTTGTTCTTTTAATTTGTTCTTCAGCTTCCTGCCCTTTTTCAATTTGTTCGATAGTTATTCAATTTTGGAGTTTATTTAAAAGAGATGATAAAGTATACGCTTTTGCATTCCTTACTTGGGCAGAGCTTCCATTTGCTTCCTTGGGAGAGTTGCGCTGAGCAAGAGCTGCTGCCTGCTTTGCCTTGCTATGGAGAGGATGTGGTTAGTACAGGGCTCCCCTCATCCTCAAAGCTCCCTTACTGTGATGAGCTCTTTGCTTCCTGGAGAAGAGATTTTCAATCTCATTTTCAATCCCTCCTGTCAAGTTCTAGTGAACAGTATGAACGGTCTTATTAGAGCTGGCAGTGAGGAAAAGGAGTGCAATCTGGGCACATCTCACCTCTGTGTTAGGGGGAATAAGGTATAAAAAGCCTGTGCCGAGCTTGCCTGGTAATTCTTTGGTTATCATCTTCTCATGATGGAATACGCATGTAGAAAAAACACAGAAGTTAATGTTTACTTTTTGGATGCTTTATCGTCAAGCAAAGAGAACTGACAGTTTCATGGTTAAGTGCCTAGAGTTGTTTTTGGCTTTGCAGTTGTTGAATTAATCACTGCAAAGCTAACTAATTGTGTACCTTTTTAAGCTTCCCCCCCCTCCCCGTTAATGAAAGGGAGATATTTTGCTCCTTCTGACTTCGGAGTCGGGTTATCCCATTAACTGCTAGCAGCAAGCCCTTCAGCTTTTACTTTTTTGAGTTATCTCAGGAATCATTCTTCTAGGAGATGGTGAATTTACTTACTGATCCAGTTGTTTATGACTTTCAGTGCCTGTGCTATAGAATGGGCAGAGGCATTTTAAAACACTTTTAAAAATTGTATAGAAAATGCTGGCTCCTTAATTCTGAATTTACAGATGTTACTACTATTGTTTTGATTTGAGACATTATCTTGATGTCTCACTGAGATGTTTCTTAGCCAGAATTTAGAGTTTCAAGGGAATTTTTCTTTTCTTTTCCATTTTTTTTCCTCCTTAAATTTAGACATGGGCAAAAAATGATAAGAGTCTCATCTTTATAGCGTGCCGTGCATCAGCGTTGATCTGCAGCCTAGTTACTCCCTGCTTTTAAAGAAAGATGAAAAAGTCCTTGCGAAGATTAACTTTATTTCTGGCAACATTTTCATAGAATTTTATTATGGCAAAGACAGAATCAAAGGATGAATGGACAAAGTTGGGATTTTTGCCATTTGGTTGTTTTTTCTGAGGCTGTGTAAGCTTTTTTTAAAATAAAAAATGAATATAGAATGCAGTGTTTCCCACAAGAGCACCTTCACAGATTTAGTGTTAAAAAGTGCATTTTAATTCAAAGACACTGGTATGTTTCTTAAGGAAACTGCTTTCTTTTCAAAGTAGTAATCCAACAGGTATATAAAGCTGTAATGATAAATATGATTATCATTTGTGTTTAGCATTGTTAAAATACATGATTTATTTTAGTGCGTGTTCAGGTTAATGTTATTTATTTAAGATATCAAACTTATTCTGCATTTTAAATACCAGTCTCTTGGCTTCTCAGTTCGCTTTTTATGTCAGCTGGCTCATTTCAACTCATAAACAAAGGTTTCACTTCAAGAACACTTTCTAATTTAAAAAAAAACCCTGCAGTTGGAAATTTTGTATATATAACTAAACTAACAAGTCTGTGTATTGTATGGGAGAGGCTCTAGCGATATTATTTATCTTAGGATCCACATTATTGAAGGCAGGACTAATAACAGTGAATCATGGACACTGTATATTAATGTAGTCCACTTTCGGCACTATATAAATAGTATTGTAAATACACACCTGCAAAGTGTCTGCAGTTATATGGTCATCACACAGAGCCCCTCTGTGCTCTCCTAAGTACATATCTCTGCGTGTATCACATCTTGCTAACCAAGGCAGCATACTGCAGCTGCTGTTCCTCTCGAGGAGGTGTCTAGAAAATGAACGCTGCGAAACCAAAATTTTGGGATGGCTTTATGCAGAACACATGGGTGTACTGTTACTTGGTCTTTTAATACCCGCCTGGTCCTTTTTCCTGTGCAGGGCTAGCCGCACAAGATGAGCTGGGTGTCGATCTGAAACGTAGGCTGGTCCTCTGAGTGGGGCAGAAGGCAAGGTCTGACTTAAATTAGCGGGAGCTTTCTTGGCTCTCCCAGAGGGGGACGTAGTGAAGGGCTAGTCAGAAAAAGCCATTATTTCTCTCAAAAGTCTGAAAACATGGTGACTACACTAGCAGCAGGTTCTTTAATTTTCATCCGCCGCAGTAACAAGACCCTGGTCCTAAACTTTTCCTTTATTTCATCAGGCAGCCACGCCGACACTGTCAGTTCCCCGGCTGTGTTTGCATACCCACATTCAGGGTAGCCCGAAATCTAAATACGTGCTGCTGGGTGCCCGCGGTAGCTGAGGCTCTTTCCCTGCGCTGCGCCTTGGAGCCTGTTCAAGGCCATGGTAGGAATCCTGGGCTGCTTGCAGGGCCCGATCCTTCCGTGGGGCTAGAGAGGCTGCTGGCCCAGGGGAGACCAGCGCAGCCCTGGGCCACCTTCGCCCCGAGCAGCGCCTGCCCCTCCGTGGTGGCCCTGCAGCGTCCTTTGGAGGACTCGGGCAGGCTCCCATCCCAGGGACGCTCCTTTGGGTTTGCCAGTGGCAGCTACCGTGCGTCCAGGAGCGTGGCGGGGAGCCGGATGCTCAGGCGCCTGTTGGATGTGCAAAGGTGGGGCGAGCGCCAGATTTGGGGCTCCCCATCCCTGCCGCAGCCGCTGCTGCTGGCTCCGAGTGTCCCTGGGGAGGGAGGGGAGCCCCTGCCTAGCACCTGGAATGGCAGAGGACAGGAGAGACAGGGATCTCCTTTTTAAAAGGAGGGTTTTTTTTTTCTCACCCTTATTCTTTATTCATAAACCTAATGCAGTTCCACAATTCCCAGACATGTAAAGCTGCAGGGCTTTTTTTGTTTTGTTTAAATCTTTCTGAGCCAGCCAAATTTTTGGGGTTGGCACGAGGTACAGCCAGTACCCATGGCCTTCCAGGGCTTGCTTGGTCTAGAAGTCTGCAGATGTTTTCTGCTGGATCTGGCTCTTAATGAACAAAAAAGATTTTGGCGTGCTTATTTATTTATTTATTTTCAAGGGGAAAATGTGGTTTAAAACGTTGGTAATTATGTTTTACGTGAACTACTCAGACTTTATGCCACTGTATGGGAAAATGAATGCTCATCAATTTAAAAAAATGTTCTTTATT
This sequence comes from Balearica regulorum gibbericeps, assembly GCF_011004875.1. NCBI lineage: Eukaryota > Metazoa > Chordata > Aves > Gruiformes > Gruidae > Balearica > Balearica regulorum. Next base: position 16,528,756 of record NC_046185.1, read on the forward strand.
CATAAAGCATTCATATTTAAAGTGATCTGTCTTTTTTTTTTCCCTACTTAATGAAAACAGGGTTTGAAGAGCGTTACAAATAATTTTTTTTTTTTAATTACATATAGTTCTGCATCGGAGTTCTTGAAGACGGCCCACTGTGATCCTCTGGTGAAAATACCAGGGCTTGTCAAAAGCTTTTTAATTATCCATTCTCCTCTCTTCGCAATATACACATAGTAACTGAAAAAAGAAAATATTTCAGGAGGGATCCACCTACAGGTGTGCATAGGTCAAGCACATACTTCTCATTCAGAATGATTATTTTTCTTTTCCAGCCGTCAGGTAGTAAGTACTGCTCACCGTCAAAACCGAGCTCGCTCGCCTTTACAGAGGGAAGACTTATCACAAAGCTGCAGTGCATTTTAATCAAGGTTCCCAGAGTATTTTACAAGAAGTAATTGCCTCTTAAGGACAGAATGAAGTATTATACCCATTGTACTGACGGGTGAGCCAAGGCACAGGGAATCTAAACAGCTGCAGTGCTAGAGTGAGCCAGTGGCAAAGGTGTGAACGGAGCTTTGGTGCCTTCGCTCTTGGTGCTGCTAAGATCCATCGCCCTCCACCCGCCAGTTTTCATCTCTTCTTAAATCAAAATTTTTCAGACATTGACTTTTTTCTTACACATTATATGGCAAGTGCTGTGCTTGCTCTGAAGTTGAGGTAAACCTGCATGTGAACGTGCTCTTGTGTGTGTTTGCCAAGCGTGAAGTCCTGTGGCGGGACTTCCATTTACTTCTGAACCTCATGTTTTGCTGCTGCCCTCTGTGGCTCCTCTGGTAGGCCATTGGATCATCCCCAAAATAGCTCCTGTTGTGTTTGTTACTGATGTATCACCGCGACGTGAGTGACAGAAAGAATTCCACTTTTCAGCACAACAGTTCACTCACTAAATGATTCCCCAGCATGATACATGCTCTGTCTTGTATTTAATTATCTTGTAATTATCAAAGCAGTAATGAAGTTGTGCATAAGAAGTGTATAGATCAATAAAAACAACTCAAAATTATGAAGGAGCACTGACGGGCTACGAGGCCAGCTGCTCTTCGGATGTTAGTTTCTATTTTTCTGAAAAGCTTTTGACTTTTTTTTAAAAAAAAAAAAAAAAAACAAAGTCAGAAAAAGGGATTTAAAGTTCTTTCTGTTTATTCCTAACCGATGATGATCACGCATACGTTCTCAGTGCTTTGAGAGAGGCAGTGTAAGTGCTAATGAAAGTTTGTATTGGAGTGGCCCCTAAGAATATGATCATTGTTACAAATTTATTAACACCATGAAAGATTTCCTGTCCTAAAAAGTCTGCCAGCAAACGTCATAATCCTGAGCGGGCAGAGCCATGTGGTAGGTTTGACTGAGCCCCTTTGACAATTATATCATTTATTTAACTGTCTATCTTTAGAAGTTGGGAGGCTAAGCTTTGGTTTCAGAGGCATGCTGAAACTCTCGCGCTGCATGCACTGTGAGGGCAATGGAATACCAGAGCGCTCGCTTGGGCTTTAACTACTAAATAATGTGGTTGCACATGACACAACAAGAACAGAGGTATAATCCTGCCCTGTGAAGCAGGTCACATGTTTCAGGTTCTCTCTGTAATGTATGCAAAGTAGCTGCTTAAATCATTACGAGTGTGTAAATCATCTTCTTCATAAACAATACCATCAAGGTACAGTCAGGCAACATGTCTCTTGTGGGTTGACTGGAGCTGGAATTTCTTTCAGACGTTGAGGAGGTACGTCAATGCATGTGAAGCAGATTCATCTGTTGCTGCAGTGTGGTCTCTGCAATGCTTTGGATTTCTAAGATGAATGTTGCTAAGGCTGTCTTCTTCACATTGAAGTGCAGAGAAAGGAGGAGGATGTGAATGAGGCAAACGCATCCTGTATGATCCGAGGCTTCCATGAAAAATTCGCTCCTACTTTTTCCTCTGGCTTTGTAAGATACTCATTTATTCCTCTGCATGAGTTTAGTAAGTATTCGGAGCTCCAGTTACGATGTATGTAGTGCATTTGGGGAGGAAAAGATTTGTTGAGCAGCGTATTAGACTCGTATCTTCTGTTTTAGCCATCATTTCCCTATATAGATTATGAGACTGTTTTTTCCGTCTTTCTTTAACATGCCAATGTACTTTCTGTAACTCCTAAGTAACACTCCACGCCTCTTTAACGCAGTCCTCAAAGCTGACTAGTTCAGTGGCGAGTGAAACTGAAAGTGAGACCTAATCTTGTTAAGAACCCTGCTCTACTTCTGGATGAAGTATAAATATGTGCCATTATTATTTCTAATAATTATTGGAGTTCGTGTTTTTTGGTAGGTGGGGAGGGGTAGGTGCACTATATGGTCACCTCCCCACCCCCAAATGTTGTATTTTGAATTACTTTAAATAGTTGTTTGAGATGTCTTTATTACGGTGAATCATGTTTTTAATATCTGCTTTAAACACACGTGTGAGTTCATACTAAGGCAATGGAAGCCCTCTTTCCTTTGCTGTTGTGTAATGCTTCTGCAGTGAGTAAAATGCCCCTGGTTTATAAATACAGCTAGACCTGCTATGCAGAAATCCTTTCCCTCGAATGTATAAGGGTCAGATAGTTTTGGTTAAAAAGTGAATGCGAAGATGGTGACTCCATAAATGCAGAGTATACTCCTTTCGCTCAGAGATGCTGGCTCTGAGTTACAATTACCCAACGTCGATTTTAGAAGAAATCCCAGTGAAATGGCACTGGTAGATGTCCTGGATATAGCTGAAGGTGCTGGCAGCGGCCATCTGGTCTACGAGCGCTGCTGAACCATCACTTTTCCTACTTCCTATATCGGTGCTGTGTCCTTTAGTGGTGGGAAGAAAAACACAACCAGCGCTCATCAACTTTCAGCGCATGTGGAAACAAAGCTAAAAGAGCAGGGGCATCCCCAATGCATTGGCAATTTGCTAAGCGCCTGAGGGCTGCATCTCATTTGCATTAAAAATGCGTAGATTGCTCCTGCCTTTATCTTGGCTACGGGGACGTGGCTAGTGAAGGCAACAGGGCCCCAATATGGCTTGTTTTACCTGGATCCAAGTGGTTTGGATCTGGCTGGAGCGCCTCATGACGGGACATGCCGTCGCCCAAGGGGCTGTTGCGCTGCTCGGCGCAGCTGCTCGGCTGCGCGGCGCGTTCCTTGCCCCGTCCGCAGCGGCGGGGCCCGGCGCCACCGCTCCCGGTGCCCCGGCACCTCCGGGCCTCCCAGGTGGGACTGGGTTACGGTACCCACCTCGGAGAGTTGACGTGCTTTTAAAAGCTAGATGGGCTGGTTTACGCCAGTGCTTTTCCAGGCCTGGATGGAACGCTCCTCGGCGGTGCGAGGAGGCTGCGGGGTTCTGCAGAGGGGTGGGTGACTCAGTGCCCTGCACAGAAACCCTTTTGTGTTCTTCAACCAGTTTAGTAGTCAAAGACAAATAAATAAAAAAAAAAAAGGGACACCCCACCCCCCCACCCCCCCCCAGCTTGTGCCTTTTCAATAGAGATAACTGTTATCTCTTATAAAAGTCTACATAAGTGTAAGTAATTGCCTGCTCTTGGCTCTGGTACAGTGGAAAAGCTGTGATCAGCAAACTCTTATTGTACTGTGCATGTAAGGGGAAGTTATCGGATGATATGGGGACGTGTTGGCATTAATGCCTGTACTTCTGTCTCCCCTGCCTTATTTACACTTTCCAAGCCTTTCCACGTTGACTTTGAGCGAAGAAAGTTTTGCTGGGATCGCCCTTAAAAAAAAAAAAAAAAAAAAAAAAAAAAAAGAAGAAAGAAACACAACCCCAGCTGTACTGCTGTATCAGTCCGGCTTCCTTTGTCCAGCGTTTGAGTTCTGGGTCCGTGTCGTGAACGAGCATCACCGATAAGCGCCGGCTGCGGGGCACAGCGCGGCACCGGGCGGGCTCCCCCGGCTCTGCCCGCCGCCGGGCTGCGGAGGGAGGGAGGGAACCGGGGGGTTCCCCCTTCCCGCCCGCACCTCGGCACCCCCCAACAGCACGTTTGGCGGGGGCTGGAAGGGCTCTGTGTCTGTGCGTGTGTGCGTCGGGAGTGCGGGGCTGCGGGGCACGTTTGCAGTCGCATGAAGCTTTACGCCGCGTAGCTGCCTCGTGTGTCTGTGTGTGCGTGTGTGTGTGCGTGCGTGTGTGTGCGTGTGTCCCCGTGTGCCAGCGCTGGCTGCCTTATCGCAGGAAGTGTTGCGGAAAGCAGTTGCTCCCTCTCTCTCTGCCCGGTTCCCAGACCGCGGTGATTAACGACTCTCCCCCCGCGCTCTGTCACTCAAGTGCTGGGCAGAAAACAGCAGTCACGGCTGTCCCACTCCAGCTGCAGGGCAATCCTCCCTCTCCTTTTTCCCTAAATAAACTTACATAAAGCCCTTAGAATGAATACAGTCCTTTTTTTTTTGTTTTCTTTTTTCTTTTCTCCTTTCTTAGCCTTTCCTTCTGAACGCCTTTATATATATATATGCACATATAAAAATTATATATATATATGTGCGTCTATTTATAAACCCCCAAATTCTGTTCCACGTTCTGCAGTGATAAGCCTACCTGAAGCAAGTAGAGTTTTTCCTGTTCATAGGCTGGTCCTTTCTAGGATACCTTTGGAAATCACTTTATGGGTGCTTTATTATAACAAGGATATGAGTCCAGTCAGTTTCCTTGGAAAAAAACTCCAACTAAACCCAACACTCTAGACTGAGAGGGAGAGATCACGATAAAGCAATTTTTTTTTTCATACAATCATTTTGGAATTGTCTCATGAAATTTCATGAAAAAATCCTGTCTCAAACTGCTATTTTTCACTTGTACTATTAAAAACTCATAGAATGGAGGTCTGAAGATATTTGCACGCTTAGATACTGTGTAGTATCTCAATATATAGAATGAGTATTCCTAGAAGCGCAGAGACCAGCATTCCCTTTGGAAAATTAATCCTTTAATACATTTGTTTCTAAATTGTGGTCTGCAGACACATATAATCATAGTATCATACTGATCTGCAGTATCATCTCATCCATTTAGGGGTTTTAATTAAAAGTTTGATGTGAAGGCTGCATGGTGGTTCCCTGTTACATTTGAAGTTTGACAGTGGTCAACAAAAATTTAGGAATGTTCGTTCAGGAGAATTATGGTCCTAGTTCATTACGTTTTGCTTTCATTTCATCCTGTAATTTTTTTCCTCTCTTTTCAAACATGATTAAACCCAACGAGAAAGGAAATATTTGAAGTGATTTGCAAAGTTATTTGATTTTTGTAAAATTACATGGTGTGATGTGCTGTATGTGCCAAACTGCAGACAGACTTTCAGCTCATAAATTAAATACACTTTTTTTGTTCTGGTTTAAGCCCATTGAGACTTCTGCCAGTTAGGTTTTTCTCTTCTGTGATCATCATGCATAATAGTCTGATGTTGCAGATACTTGCAGGAGCATAGCGAAACTGGTAGCATCATGTATGTGGTTTGATTTTTAATGTATAGCATATTAAAGCATATTTTCTATCCCTAAAGATGTTATATGAAACTACTGCAGTATATATTAAAACAGTCACTGGACTTCTAACTAATCTAATATGAATAACAAAGGTACATAATAATTAATGCTTAAGAAAAAAAAATCCTTTTTAAAAATAGAAAAACCCATATTTTAAAAAAAGACTTAAATATTTACCGTTTAAAAGTAAGACTTTCAGATTATGGTCTGTGTTAAGGTCTAAGTCTATACAGCTTGATGCACTGTTTGATTGTGTTTATTTACCTATTTGCTGCCAAAATTTTAAGTAAAGTCACACCACAATCCTGGTGGAAATGGCTAGCTAAACACCTGGAACCAGTTTGTGGAAGTGATTAAACTGGCTTTTGCCAGAGACTTCCTCTGCTGATGCAGTGACACTATTTTCTCCATTTTACATTCTGCTCAGTGACTCTCAATTTTCAAAACTAAGATTACCAGGAATTGGGAAGAAAAAAAAAAAAAGGCAAAAGAAGGCTTATTTTCCTTTTCTATTCTATGGATGAAAATAGACTGCGAGATGATGAAATCTGTTACTTCTAGAATGTGATAAACCAAAACAATTAGATGAACAATTGTACAGTGAACAGATCACATGTGTAATTCTTCATTTAAATTAGTTTTAAATGCAAAACAGGTTTTGTAAATGTCTTTTTTTTTTTTTTTTTTCTTTTTTGTATACCTCAGGCATCATTGAACTGACGAGCAATACTTTAAAGAGGTTTTTAATGATTTTAAATTTAATTTCAGCTTTCATAAAACATAACTTATTATCTAGTAAATATGGAATGAAATCTGTAATATGTATCAACATAAAAACGTGTAAACACAAAAGGTTATCTTAAGCTGTGTAACTGCTTAATTAAGTGCATATAGATATGATGTATACAAGCTACTATCCAAAGGAAAGTTCCTTCCTTTGATAAAACAACTACATTTAGTTACAGCTGACATCTTTAATTAATTATTTCATGAGTTGTCACTTTTCAGAAATACAGTAAAAATATAAAAAATTTCTTTTAACCTCATTGTATGTGTATGTTGAAGTCTTGGCCTGCTAATTTAAATCATCGTTAAAACTGGTGATGTATAAGTAAGTCGCTGCGATTAAAGTCTATATCTGTGTAAATAACCATGAGTGCAAGTAATGCAATTAATTTGAAATATGCCATGTACCTGTTCCTCCTTGCTCTTTGAGGAATTTGGCACAAACCCACAATATTTCATTAGATGAGTATTGTGTTGCATTTATTGGATGGTGTGCAGCAGAAATGCTAAAAGTGCTTCTTTTTTTTTTTTTTTTTTCAGATTACATAAATGTTTTTCTGTTTTCCATATATCTCCTAGTAAGAGTAATGTATTAGGACAGGTCGATAATATCTTCTTCCTTCCGCTTTCTGAAATTCTGAGATGATTTTTGATCCTGATCTTCAAATTCTGGGACCTGCAGAGGGTCAGGCAAAATTATTTGTGTAACATGAGTGAAAATGCCAGGGAGGATTGAGTCCAGCCTGGAGCTCTTAATATCTTGAGCAAAGGCTGTGGAAATACGGATGTATGTTCGTATTCATTAATTATAGAGCATTATGAAAATAAGACCAAATCTAGAAGACCTCTTGTAATTAATCATGAGGTTTCCTGGAATAAAATCTACCTCTGACTTCTCCAGTGCCTCTTGCAATAAAGGCTGGAAGATACTATCGGACTGAATGACCAAAGCTTTGTGCTCAGCCTACCCACGGGGTAAAACAGTGCCAGATGAAGACCCTGGACTACCAAGAACAAGTATTCAGCTGAGAACTATTAAAAGAAAAAAAACCCGAAGTTGTCACAGCTGTGTCCTTTTAAGGTCAACACCAAAAAGACTCTTGTCAAGTTGACGGAGGGAGATGACTTACTGATGTAACCCAGGGCAAAAGAGATAAGCAATAAAAATAGTGTTATATTTCTGTTTGATAGAGTGACTTCTCCTGACAGCTTACAGAGAGAACCAAGCAAAAAAATGCACTGAGTTAGTTACTGTGACAGTGAAGCTGATAAATCACATGGAAATTTGATTGTGCCAATTCCACTGGGTTTTGGAGCCTGCATTTTGCTATTTTTAATTAGGACTTACGTAAATTGGTCAAAATATGCCAGAACGTAATTTCACTGAAATAAAACTCCTTGAACTACCTGGTAAAAAGGTAAACATAAACTGATAGTTCATTTCTAATAGTGTTGTTCTTTATTAGTAGCTTTCAGATTCAGACATGGGGAAAAAATAATAGATTAGACTTTCAGCATGGAAGCGGGCTTTTAATTTTAGAGAAGAGTATGCCAAAGATAGGATTCTCACTCGTAGAAGGAGGTTCCCTGGGTGGAAGGGGAATGTATTGCTTGGTGTGGACCAGCTCATCACCTTTACATCTGGCTTCTGTAGGGTATGGCCAGTTTTTGTGTGCGTTTTAAATATGTTTATAGTCAATGCGAACTAATAACTGCTTTTCTAGCTTGAAATCCTGTGTAACACAGCGCACCAAATTCCACCCAGAGCATAGCTTCTGCTGTGTAATACAAAAGCTGAATATCATTAGCATATCTTACAGAAGTATAGTTTCAAAGCATTTTAATGACAAGGAAGGCATTATAATCCTCCCCTGCATGTTATTTAATGAATCAGTTTGCTTGAAATAATGATTTTACTTTTCTGAAGACAGCACTTACATTTCCTGGCAGATAGAGATTGTTTTCTACCAAAATCTTTTTTTTTTTTTTCCCCCCTCTCCCTTTTTTTTTTGAAAAGTCTTTTTAACCACTCTCTCCTTTATGGTATGGCTTATTTTCATTCACCCACACCGTTTCTGATGGTTTTGCTTTCCCCCTACGCTGGCAAGGAGGACTGCGGGCGTGCAGGAGCCGGGTTGCATGGGTGGGTGGCAGGGCTTGGACTGCACGCAGCCTTCTCGCGGTCGGGCAGACCAGATGTACGGCCTTGGCCGAGGACTTTTAGCATGGTGAACTGCCTAGTAGCGCTTCTGGGGTGAGGAGCAGGTAATGGCTTGATTTGGACTCTGCTGGAGGTTTTTCAGGCTTGTGACCCTTTCCTGGTTCGCGTGGGACTAGCACTAGTGCAGTTCCAGCCTTGGTTGAATTTGCAGGCGGGGAGACGGGAGCTAGGCTGGAAATGAGCTGGGGAACACTTTCTAGAGGACAAGTCAGCTTTTTTAATCCAGGCCTGAGCCACCACCGAAAGGGACGGTCTGATGGGGCTCCTGCCAGCCCCCGGGGCACGAGCAGGGCGTTGTTGGCCAGAGCAGGGAGCACAGGGCATGGGTGTGCAGGCGGCGGGTGAAGGGGAGGGCACGGCTCCTCTGGGACCCATCATGAAATTGCACCCTCAGATCCCGGCTACTGGATTTGCCCCGACATCATCTGCTTGACTCGGTGACGACTCTGCTCCCACCGAGAAGTGTCACTTTGAACTCTGTCAGGGTCACCCTCTCCTGCGCGCTGTACATAATGGGTGAAACCTTGAATCTCCACCTTTTTCACAAGCAGAAGCAAAAACTCCAATATCTTACCAGAGAAGAAGGAGCTTCATGTGATACGTCAGGCAGAAATGAGATGCCGGAAAGGCCTGCCAAATCGTGGATTATCAAAGAGCCCTGGCTATAGCAAACAGTATGTACCATAAATAAATACATGTTTAAATGCATTTCAGTGTAGCAAAAGGAGAAAAAGCAATAGTGGTATATTGCGCTATTGTGGAAAAAGAAGACACTTAGAGCAAATGGCCTAGTGTTTACACAGCTAAACCAAAATAATGTGTGAGGGTTGGTCAGGCCCAAATGAACCCCGTAAAAAGCTTTTTAGGAATTGTAAGGTTTTTGTTGGTCAGTTTGACCGCATAAGGCTTCTCTGCTTAGCCATCTGTTGCCATCTCTGTTTTTGCGCTGTGAATTATGTGAAAACAGAGGTGTTGCAACAAGCTGGGGTGATGGGGTGGCTCCAAGAACAAGCAAGGAGATGGGGTAGCATTCTGTCCTCACTGAATCGGAGCAAAAGTTTCCGTTTTCTTCAGTAGAGAGAGCAGCAGGCATCACCTTTTATCTATGTGATTTCATCCAAATCGATTAAATTCAGTTGAAAACCACAACATTCAGAATTTTAAAAAGTGTTTCATCTTGGGCGGGGGGGAAAGCAATCATTTGTTGATGACCAGCAAAGGGTGGTCTCAAACTGCCTGAACTCTCTCTAGATACACCCTATCTATAGACCTCTGTCCCACTCAGACTTTGTGTACAATTTACTGAAAATAACTTTGCCTATTTTTTTTTTTTCACTGTTAAATGTAGCTCTGCTTAGATTGTCCTGGCAAAGCAGCGTGGGCAACCCTGGGTATGTCTTTTGTGAACCCATGTAGAAGACTCAAGAATTGCCTTCTCATTGCCTTTCTAATGACTAAACTGCCTTTAAAATACAAAAAAGAACTGTACAATGCCTGGTTTTGGGTATGGCACAGTCACACATATAAATGACTAGTGAGACAGAAAGTAAGTCGCTTCTTTTTAACAAAAGCTTTGATACTGGTAATGCTACAATTAATTTCCTTCTGCCCGAGTAAGAAAGACTGCATATCTTGTGAGGTGGAAGATACTGTCTTTTTAAGACTAGTGTCTTTAAGGGAAATGCAGAAAGTCACTATGAAAATAAATATATTTTTTTAAAAGGATAGAGACAAAGATTAGCCTTTTCTACATCAGCTTTTGAGGAAACAATGCCCTTGGCATATACATTTTTAAGGAATATTGATAAGGCTGTGCATACCCTGAAAAAGTGGATTCATGTACGTTGTCCTGAAGTTCTGTGGGAATTGGGAGCAGTAGGTAGCTCTTTGAACATCAACCACCATATGTAATCCCTTTTGTAAAGTGACCCACCTTCATCCTAAAATTAGGTAGGGTTTTTTTTTGCCTTGACTGCGTCTGGTGGAAGGATGTTTCATAGCCTCACTGCTTTGTCAGTTAAAACCCTTCCTTCTTATTTTCAGCCCAAAGTTAATAATGGCTAGTCTATTTGTTCTTATGCCAACATGATCCTAAGCTTTTCCCGCCCTAATGTTTACCTGCTGCTAGCAATTGTGGTGTTAGTCTAAATGAGCTGCACTTCACTTGGTCATATAGGGGAGAGTCCCATCTTCCGTATCTTCATTAATTTCAGTTAAAATTAGCCTTTTTTGAACATTATAAATCGTTTTCTTAATGCAGTGGCACCTGTGACATATACAGTGACATTATTACTTACCTGTTTCTGCTAAAATTCTTGTCTGGGACATCATAAGACCCTATGAAGTGTGATTTAGATTGGTTTATAATTGTGGTCAACTACTATTTTTTTCCCCACTTATATCATTTAGAGTTAATAAGATGTCAGGGATTGTTATTTCAGAGCGTGCTCTTTTTCTTAGTAATTTTTATTCCAACTCATAATACAACTTTTCAACAGTTTTCTGTATGATATCTTGGTACTTCTCTAGATTGAAGATGCCACAAAACTTTATTATCGTGCAGTTTCCTTGGTACTATCTGTATAAACTCACTTGAGTATTTGTCTGGTTAGATCATCCATGATGCAGCTGTTTGAAATGAGACTTTAGACTCTGGTGGACTAGTTCAAATGGAAAGCAGTGACTTGAGAATAAAGTAGTAGAGTTTGAGTCTCTGCCTCGTCATTTGGCCTCAGGACCAGGCTCACTTCTTGATGAGTGTTAGAAAACCGGTATAAACGTAGCCACAATATGGGTCTTTTAGAGTGGGAGCGGTTAGTGCATGGTGCTGCTTTTCTGAGAACACAAAGGAAATTAAGGGACATTTCCCAGTCCTTGGCTACTCTTTTAATGATCTGCTCTTTTATTTAAGAAAAAAATAAATACATAAAAGGTGAAATAAGAATGAGAAACTGGCTTTATAAACCAAAGCAGAAAGCATCTCTCTAACACTGCCAAAATGTGGAGTGCTTATAGGACGCGTAAGCCAGCAATGAGCAGTTGCTGTATCTCTCTTGCAGGTCAGGCACCGCAATCCTGATCTGCTGGATGGCGCAGGTTGCACTTCGTCTGGTCGCTTGGGTTTCTACTGATGGAGTCCAAAGTGCGTAGGAGAATGGTGCCAAACCAGATTTTCTGATGTGTAGTCAGGATGTTGCCAGCGTGTGCATTTGGAGCTGGGAGCTGCAGAAGTGTGTCCCACAGTTTAGATGGACCCATGATCCGATACTGGATTTTTCTCATGTAGCAAAGCAAGTAAATGCCAGGCTGCCAGCCTCAGAAATGCTGTCTTGCCATGCTACCTCATGCTGATAGACTGTTGTTGATTAATCTTTTGAGTATTCTTTGGCAATTCATTTTCTATCAGTGCATTTTAATAATTTTCTCACTTTAAGCCTTCTATATTTATAATTACAGGAAGCAGTTCAGCTGACAGTGAAAAGAAATCCCTGCGTAGTGCTTTCTCGTGGGTCCACTGTTTCTAGCTTCCACAGCATCGCTGTGGCAGTGTGAGCTTGCACAATGGTCTTCCTTTGCTCATCTTGATGCCTAAACCATTGATGTTTCCTCACTACTTCAATCTCAGTGTTCACATGCCAGCTTCAGGACAGCCTATTTCCTTTCTGCCCTCTTCAAGGACCAAATGGACTTGCGGTGCTGTGAATTCAGGGCAAAATGTAGGGATTTACGGAAAGTGATAGCAGCTGGTTACTGGTTTAAAGGACGCAGGTTAACTCGAGGGGCCTGCATGTACAATTAAACGTGCGTACTTGCCACGTGAACAGAAGTCCTAGACTCTATGCACTCTTGTTGTAGCTAAAAGGTGATATTTTTTCTGTTTTTTCAAGCCTTTTATGGAGAATGTGAGCAAAATCAACAGGTACAACAATGTTTCTATTGTTTCTATTCTCCACACCTGTCTTTAAAGAAAAGAAATAAAGAAAAAAGGATGTTTCTTTAAATCCAAACAAGTCTTAACTCTCTCTAACTGTGATGAGTGAACCACTGGGTCTGCAGCACGTAGTCTTTATTCCACTACTTGCTGTAGACTTGCTGTTTCTCAGAGTTTCATATGATGTTTTTGTTGGTGATTTTAATATTTTCAGGAAGTTTCTGAAGTCCAGTGTCTCTATAATGCACCATCTTCCCCCCCCCCCCCAAAATCTTATGTCTCATTCTTCTGTATTTCCAGTGATTTACAGTCATGATTCAAATTGAAACATAATGAGACATTAGGCATCGATATGTCAACTGTTAGAAAGACACAAGGGAGATGGTAATTTTCAGTAATTTTAGAGACCAGTCAGGTGTGTGTATGTTGCCCAGATTACAGCGTACTGTAGGATTACACAACTGCCCTTTAGCTCAGATGCCAGTAGCGTTCCAGGTAGACAAAGTTCAGTTTGAGCTAAAGAAACCACTTTTTTTTTCTGCTGAGATTCGCAGTGTCCAAACCCCCACTGCTTCCCACATGGGAGCTGGGGAAGGGAGAACCAGCCGGTCTGCGCGGACGCGGCGTTGCAGGCTCACAGCACAGGCGTACCTGCAGCACCGCCGGTGCCATCCGTGCTGTGGGAGCGCGTTGCTCTGCTCGCTAACAGCGCTACCACCTCCGTGCCCAACCTTTAATTATCCCTGATGCTGTGAGCATAATACAGACTTATTTGCGGGGTTGAAGTGAGACAAGCATGCCATCTTGTGAGCAGGCAAAATGGGAACAATGTGTAGGTTCTGCTGTGCGCGGATGAAGAGCGAATGTTACCAGCGTAGATGCTGGGCATTTTTGTTTCAGAGTCAAAGGAGATCCAGAGCTGCAAGAATTTGGTGTGTAATACGGTGGGAAATCAAATCAATGCTTTAGATCTGGGAGTCATAAAGAGTAATTCCTTTTCTGTTTATGGGCCGAGACCTATCAAGATGCTGTGGGATTCAATGATTTAAAAGTTTGGGTTTTTTAAAAAAAAAAGGACAGCTTGAGTCTGTGTTTGGTTTGAACAGTAGATTCTCATGCTGGAGAAGACCCAAGTACCAGCTACTTCACGAATACATGACTTCTGTTTATTGCACTCTCTATACTTTATGTCAGGTATGCATATATGCACTCATCTTGTTATCTACATACAAATGGTTATACGAAGGTCTTATGACATTAAGATTTTTATCTGTGTGATCTTGGGCTGTTCTCATTACTCACGAGAAGCCATGGACAAGTTATGAAGATCATTTCTAATTCCTCTCATGTATTCTTTCAATACATACTGCTTAACAAAAGAATTGTTTAAGAGATGCTTAAATTTAATTGAGTCTGATTTCATCTCTGTCTTCTTGTAAAGCAAAGCATCTTTACAGCATAAATCCAGTTGTACCAGATTTCAGGGGATAAGAAATTTATAGCTAATATTAATCCCTAAAAAATGACTATATCTATTGTGAAACATTCTCTACAGAATTATCACAGTTTTTGGGTCCTGTATCGGTTAATCAAGTAATTTTAGAAGCTGGATTCTCTCCTGACTGCTAATGGTACAAAGATTGCTTTTGCAGCCTTATGTCTTGTGGTTTATCAGATCAAACTGTTACAGGAGTAATTATTTACTCTTGACTAGTCCCATTTTGGGAAGAATCTGCCCGCTGATGTGCGGATGAAACATTTATCTCTTGGGTTGTTTGAAATAACAATTGTGGATGTTCTGAAGCTGTTCCTAGATTGGAAAATTAGAAGCAGCCCTAGCTCGGATTGATTGGCATGGGGAGAGCAAACAGCAACAGATTATTGATTGGGCAGCAGCTAGATGAGCAGGATGACACGATCTCTAGTCAGCCAACTGGTTTACATTTGGCAGTCCTTTTATTCAGTTGTGGTTATCTTGCCCCATCTGTGTTGGACTCTCAGTTTCTCCACCTAATTGGCTGTGTTAATTTGTAGCCCGCACCTTCAGATCTCAGGTACATCCCAAATTCCTTTGCACAAGTTGCAACATTACTTCAAAGAAGGTGCTGTTGTAGCCTCTGCAAATAATTTTGGGACTTTTTTTAGTCTCCAAGATGCCAGTGAACCCAGAAGTTGTTTTAGTAAGTTGATTTCTTTATAAGTGAAAACACGGCAAAAGCTTTCCATTTTGTGGGATATATCCTGGTGCAACAGATCAGCCCTACAATGTCGCGTGATACTTCTTAAAACTGGTGAGGTACCGGATTGGGAATTGAGGTGGCAAGAAGGCAGCTCTGAGGAGGAAGACAGGAGCAATGCGGTAAGGCTCGCTTGCATATAGGGGATTTTTGAGAATGGAAGTATTGGTGTAATCTGTGGTTGTACCTCCATGTAACATTTTTTTAATAGAAAAGTTCTTCTGGATTTTTTTTTTTTTAAAGGAACATTTAGATGTACTGCTGATGGAAAAGAGATACAGTTAGTGTCCAACTCATTTCAAATTCTGTCTTCAGTGGGAAAAGCAACTGTCCACTTCTGTTAGTTTTCTGCAGACTGCAGATTTCTACTCAACTCCTGCCAGTAGTTTTAGTGCCAGTCTGTACACTGCAGCGTGGACATTCTGCAACCTGTGTTGTCCTTGTGTTTTTAGAAATTACATATTTCAATCTCAGAAAAAAAAAATAAATCAATTTTAAAATCTTTTTTGTATGTGTTTTGTGAACCTGGCAGATTGCCAAGGTTTAAATTGAATTTCTGATGTCTGTATGGTCGAGGCTGACGTGAGGGCTTTTGGCACTACCCTTTCATGCAATAAAGAATCAAAGCCAGTAGAGTAAAAAATCTTCTATCAAAAGCTGAAAGCTAGATTCATAAAATCACTTATGCAGGCATTATGAGATTTTCCCATGGAAAGTTTATGTGGGAGTTGGGCAAAAACTGATTCAAGAACGGCATTATTTGCACTATATATATTCATCCAGCAGTCAACAGGCTGACGCTGGCACCCCTTGCCAGTTTTAAAGGAATGCCAGCGCTCCCTACATGAAACTGCTGCAAAGCCACATCAGCAGAGTCTCGAGGAGTCTCCTTATTCTGTGCCCTCCTGCCCCATTTCTGACCAGAATTGAAATGGGTAAAACAGAAATTGTATTTCTCAATGAATATGTGGATATGATTCTTATGGCTATCTGAAAAATGTTTCTCTGTTTTAAAGCAGTTTCACAACAAATCATTACGGTGGATACATTGCAAGAGTAGCCTTCTCGTCGGCATTTCACTTCATTCCTCAGCTTAAACAGAAACATAAATAAGTGATAAAAAGGGCAAATAGCAGACAAACCACTCACAGAGAATCCATTTGCATTTGCTTTGGTCTTTTTTTTTTTCCATTTTACTTTCTTTTGTTTTAAGAAAGTGGCTCAGTGTTTGTGAGTCTGCACCATATGATACGTGCTGCAACAGAGAGTCTTTCCTAGTTAATAGGGATGATTCCAAAGGCAAGGTAAATTCACCACTGCTTTGGCTGGAGCTAATATTGGGCTCCAACATCAGTTCTCTAATTTCTGACAAATGGCCAAGATTTCTTGAATAGGCATGGCTTTCTGTTTTGTGTAGGGAACACACAATCCACTCTTTTGTTGTGGTTGCCACTGCTGTTGTTTCTCCCCCATTCACAAAGGAGAGTGGGGTTATTTGTGCCGAGTGGAAAATCAGTGCCAAAATTCTGACTCGCTTATATTTAATGTGATGTCAATTTTTGTGATAGCCATAAAGAGTATAAGAGATTTTGTAATGCGGATCCCCCCTGTATCCTGACCTCCAAGTCAAGAGGGCATGTTGGTGATGAAAGTTTTATCTGTCATTGGCATATCAAGATGAGAGCTTACTGGATGATTCAACCCAAATGTATAGAAACTGTTTATACAGAGATTGCCAAACACTTTCCATTGCTTTTCTTTTTATCTAAATTCTTGAATATATTACTAAATAAAATAGTCTGTGTTTGGAATGTATGGCTGTGGGATATATGGAAACTCACAGCATGTGGGGGGAAGAGTTAGAATAGGGAAATATAATAGTTTTGTAAACTTTACGTGAATATAGGTACATCATATATAGACTCAAGATTCAATTTGCTGATCAAAGCATCCAAATAACTTTGGATTTAATAATGTCAGCAATGAATGCTAATATATGGAAATTGAAAAGCATGGAGCAACAATAGCTAGCCACGCTTACCAGTATTACCCTGCAGCATGTAGATTTACATTTTTTTGTTTTGTTTTGAAATCACAGTTTGGAAAATGTGTGTTCTTTTTCCCTTCTTCCATACTTCTGAATGTGGGTTCTCCTGAGCAAGCTTAGACAAGATTCAAGCTAAACAATAGGGCAACATCAGAACCTTTGAAGGCTCAGTTTGGATAGGTACCCAAAGCCAAAGTCTGCTTTGATGTACGTGGGCTCAACTCCTGTTGCCCTCGGTTGCCCTCTCTTACCATTGTAACTTGTGTCTGGAAACCCTTGCCAATTTTTTTCTAAATAAATAAAAAAAAAGCCATTTTTGCAAACTCATGTTCATCTTGGTTCTAGTCTGGCTGGAAAAGTACTATAATAATTCCCTCTCTGGTGATGAATTCATATTGGTGTTTAAGGTCCAGGCTGCAGACTTCTGCTTCCTTCCCACTTTTTAGTTTTGATCCAGCTGAAATTTCAACCCAGTTTCAAATTTTTTATTTTTATTTTTTCCTCTACTTGGAAACAAAATTATTTGAACTTTTCTGGAATGCTAGCCAAACCATCCTCTTCCTCCCTTCCATCTGCTCGCCTTCTCCAAAATAATTCTGGTTTCATTTGACTGAAGTTTTGGGCAAGGGAACTTTGATGCCTTGCTCTCATATCGCAGGCCGCACCTGGCAGAAAGGAACAGCACATCTCAGTCTTGCTTCTCTCAAAGTCAGTGGGGCTTTTGCCATTAGCTTCAAGGGAAATAGGATCAGCCCATTGTATTCTTCATGCAAAAGAACAAATGAGTCACTTCTTGTATCCATACCTGATTGCTCTTGCCTAGGAGCCAGGAGGTCACCTTCATTCCTCACTCTTCAGCTCAAGGTAGCACTGTGCTTGCCTCTGCCAATACACTCAACTCAGATTCAGTTCTGAGTCATTTGCAAACCCTAAACTCCCATTGTCTTCAAAGGGCATTTGGATTACAAAGAACTTTGAGTTTACTCAGGCTGAAAAGAAATTGAAACATAAGAGATCGCCACACCTACTAGAAGAGTTTGGAAAGACAGTGGTTGCTTACCTGAAAGACAGGATGAATGGGGGGGATGCGATAGATGTGCTCACAGCCCGGAGGATCTTTGATTCTCAATAGCACAAGATTGAGGGGGAACTCTACACTATTGACAAGAAGCAAATTCAAAATGCCTAAAATATTTGCTCTTTTTTAGTATGTGATTAGACTGTAAAGTGAGAGCTATCACTGATACCAGGATCATGGTAATGTTCAGATAGATATTGGACACTTTTATTGGAAGTAGGAACATACAGACTTATTTAACAACAAATTGTAGAATGTGAGAGATGATAATTACAGCTATAAACCCTCTTACTCTTCAGAAAGTTAGCCACTGTCTAAGGATTAGGATTAGGAGCAATTTATTTTTCACAGAGGTGGGTGATTCTGTATCTGTCCAAAGGCAGTTGAACCTTCTTTGAAGCATCTGGTATTGGCCTCTCTCCAAGGCAGAACACCAGACTAAATGGACCTCTGGTCTCATCTAATAGAGAATGTTCTACAATCCTATAAAGTGTAACAACAGCAAATTAATAGAATAACCAGAAGATTCAGTGAGGATGGCAGGGCTCTCATAGGAGGTGTCAGGCCTGGCAGAAGTCAGTTATTTTATTGCAGTAAGGAGATCAGGCTGGATTCTCTGCAGTGCAATAACAACAGATTGGGGAGCATGCAAAGCAGCATCAATACATAAAAATTAAACTACTTTTAATACACAAAGCTGAGTTTAGATAAATGCAGAACAGAGAAGCAAAGGCACAATATTCTCTGAAAGTGTGGCCTTTTTATGCTGTTTTGGAGACTAATTTACATACAAATAAAATGTCAGCTTATCCTATAACTGTCATGATAAATGGGAGCATTTAGACTTTTGCACGAGTACTTTTTGTACCTTATTAAATTACAGGATCTTGGTCTTTTGCCAAGTGCTAGGGCGATGCTCCCTCTACTGAAATACATACAGGAGGGGGATATGGGCCTCGATATCAAGAGAAACCAGGTTCAGTCACTAGCTAAGAGCCCTGCCTGCATGTCACCTTGAACCTTGATGTTTGCATCTCTCTGTAGATAATTTTATTTATCTGTAAAATGGCAGTGATATTAATTTTCCTGTTTCACGAGAGTATTTTTAGATGTTTTGTTGGAAGGCAGGGCAAAGCGAATTATTGCCTTCTTGGCTCCCCCATCCCGGGCGGCTGGCAGTGGAGGTCTGGTAGGAGCAAGCTCTCTGCAGCAGGCTAGTAAGAAACGTAGAGCAGCAAACTGCCGTGCTCAGGCACTCTTCAAAAAAAAAAAAAAAAGCGGTTTTAGAATTCTTCATTTTGGTTGCAAGATACTGTAATATTCCACCCCACGTCACCTCTTTAGACAAATCACCTTTTGACTTCAGTTTCTGCTGAAAGTGTCTGCATGATTACCCCAGTAGTGAGCTTAAAATGAAATAAGTGCCTGGAAGTAGGCTCAAACAATCTATTTCGAAATGCCACTCCTACACTCTCTGAAATGACCAAGTGTCTGTTTTATACCCATAGAAAAGGTTAGATTTATTCCAGTGGCTAGATGACTACTAATATGCACTGTGCTCTGAAGCATATGGTAATAGAAAAGATTGTTTTGAATTAATTTGATGTGAATTAATAAGAGATTTATTTGATGAGAGCTGTTTGAAGGTGATGACACTTTGTAGCTGAACAGGATTTAAGATGTCCAAAAGTGCACCTTTAGAGATTTGAGAACGATCAATGTTGGGAAAGTAAATTTAAATGGGAAGGAGCAAGCTTAAACAGACCCCCAGCATTTTTTTAACTTGTCACTTTATTGTAAACTTTGTGGGGAAAGAAAAATAAATTGCAAAAAGCTCTTGGGAAATTTGTGATGAGGGACCAAACTGAGGAGTCTGAAAATGCAGAAGAGGAAGCGAGGAGGTGAAAACAGCAGCGTTTTGCTATAGTACTGCTCTACTAGTATGGCACATAAGGCATGATTTTCTCCTTGTGTTTTCTAGATTGATGAAGCTATCATAATTTCATTGGAGCATGCTGAGTGTAGAGACTATCAAGCAGATAGATACATTTTGACTAAATACAATGTCTGATCCTGCCAAATGTTACTGCTGCGAGGAGGCACATTCTACTCTAAGCAGTCTCAGGCCGGAAAGAGTGGCTGTCCAGTTTTAGGGCTTGTGGAAGAACACGGATAGCTTAAGAAGTCCTTTGGAGTTAGTTTGTCACTTGCTTAGAGCCGTGACGTCCCCTGTCTTGTATGGTGTGTTAGAAGACACTGGTGCCAAGAGGGAGGAGGTGGTCTTGTTGAAGAGGGAGTTGCTTGTCATTAAGCTTATTCTGCCCTCCCATTGTTTAGGGCCCAATTCTTGAATTTCTGACACAGAAGGGGTTGTCTTCCCTTCCCTTCTCGGCAGAGAAAGGTTAGGCCCAGTCGTTTTCAGGCAGGCTTGCTCTGAGAGCCACAGGCAAAGCTGGGAGAGAAGCGTCCTGTGTGTCTGCCTCCAGCTCTGCGTCCCGGACGGAGATGGTGGGGGGGTGAAGCTGTACACCTCTCTTTTCTGTCATTTCGCTGTTCAAGGATCCACGAGGGAAGGCGGAAAGATGGGAGCTTTAGCCAGTCCCATACCACTGCGTCTTAGTTTGCATCTAATGTAATCTAATTTTCAGTGAAGGCAGCAATGTCACCTGGAGTTTTTAGTGTATTTACAGATCATTACTCTTTCTTATGATTTTTTTTTTTTAAATGCTTAAATTAGAAAACATACAGGTCTTTGAGCTGTGGGCTGTCCTGATCAGGTTGTTAACTTTCTGGTTGTGCTCGGCGCAGGTCTGGGCCAGCCAGGCGGGACGGGCTGTGGCAGAGGGCTGGGTGCGGGGTGGCTCCCTGGGGATGGAGCCCGTCGCGGAGACAGTTTCCCAGAAATTCGCTGTCTCAAGACAGGAGCTTTCTGGCTTTGGAGCTCGTGTGCCTTACAGCTGCTCGAGTGTTATATGGAGTGTGGGGAGAAGGCTCCAGATCGGTTAGGACTTCATGTGCTTGATAGAAGCAGACGCTTTGAACACTTAAGGATTTTTTATATAAAGCACAGCAGACAGTCTTTGTAGCCTATTTATGTGTAATAAGCTGGGTTTTGTTTTGTGCCTTGGTGGTTTTTTTTTTTTTTTTTCTGTGAAAGAAAAAAAAAAAAAGGAAAGAGAAATTAAAACCACAGCAGTATTTTCCCATGCAGCTATAGTGAGTATCCTGCGATCTCACATGATCGGCTGTCCTGGTGGGGTGGAGTGTGGGAAGGTGTCAAAATATGTCTCTCAATTTTTTTTTTTCTTAAAAGGGAAAGCCAGATGAGTGCCAAGAGCCCTGTTCTCTAGCCCTGCAGTAACAAACTACATGAGTGTATGTTATTAAGATGATAAGATTAAATTTCTAGCTACTAACGTGCTATCACAACAGCAAAGGGGGAAAAAAAGATCTTGAAAAAATTATGAAAATTAGTCTGACGGTCTCCTTTTAATAAGATCACTCCCAACCCCAACAGACAGTGTAGGCTGGAATTCCACAGGGCTTTTTTGTGGTCCTAATGATTTTAATAATACTTTGTGCTATGTAGCACCTTTCATTAGAGGATCACAAAGTGCTTTACAGTCACTAATTAATTAAGCCTCACAACACTCCTGTGAGATAGGTAAGTATTAGACATATATTAAGCTGAGACACTGAGAGTTAATGATCTTTTGCTGCATTATTCAGGCAAAATGATTGATGTTTAAGCACCGTATGTGCATTATATGTCTATGTGTGGGTGTGTAATATATATGAGTGTAAAAGTATTAATTTTACTATCCCTTAACAAAGAGGTCCTACTTGAGCCTGTTGAATATAAATGCGTATTTTCATTTAACTTTTTGTTGCTGCAGCATATTGACTGATAATATCACAGTCTTCGTAGGCCCTTGACTCAGTTTGCTCCTCGTCTGCTTGTGCATCTACTTGTACAGAGGTTAGTCAGTGGCATCTCATGAAATTCAGCCTCTTTCTAAATGTATTATTCTGTTAAAAAGAGCATATGACTAAGACCTGACCTAAACCTGTAGTGCAAGCACAAGGCAACAACCATACTGTTGCAATAGCCTTTGATGACAAGTCATCATGTTCAATAAAAGTAATGAGCACCAACAATGACCCATTGCAGAGCTGATGATCAGCAGGTAATTAGCCATTATCTTCACTGCACGTAAGGAACTATTGATTATCAAAATTTGCTTTTTCTTCTGATTTTTTAAAAGACGTACAGTAGTCACTATGGTAATTCATTATCCTGAATTGCAGACTGGTTTTAGCAGGTTTCCACTTTTTGCTTCCAGGGTTAAACTGATGTGAGTGATTGTTGAACAGAAAAGTCTGTATCTTGCAGATGCATGAATTGTGTAGAGTAGCCTTGTCTGGTTTTGAGGAAAACTATGTATAGCTATTTATTTGTATTATTTCCATTTTAAAATAGCTGAGGGTGATCGTATCAGGTGAAAAAAAAACCCCACATGGTTTAAAGGTAATTTCAGCATAATGAAAATAAGATTCTAAACCCTGGGTGATGGAGCCCAACGATGAGTTCTGCAGCCAGGGCCTTATCCAGAGTTCCCTCTGCTCCAGAAGTCTCTTCATTCACATCAGGCTTAGTAATTCTTTTATTTTGGGAAGATCACCATTTCCGGTGACAAAAAGGTAGTTGAATCCCAATGGCTGTTCATTACTTGGCCTTTTCACTAACAGCCAAAAAATGTGCTTATTATTGTGATGGCATTTTTGAGATGTGGATAATTGCCCACTTAAAGTAACACCACTAAATTCGTTTCAAGTGGGACAGGAGGCAGCCAGCAGATGATAACTTTCAATTGCTGACAGCAGAGTCTGGATATGAACCAGTTATTTGTCTTCCTTTATCCATCCCATTAGGCCAGTCCCATTACGATGCACAATACCTGTTTATATATGTGAATTTTTAAGGCACTTTTATTTTTTACAGCATTTATCCAGCTCTTTTTCAACACTTACTTTAAACTTGTTTTAAACTTGTTTTTTGGTGAACATCACCTCTGAGATAATTTTTGTCTCTTGTTGTGTGTGTGTGCGTGCAAGAGTGTGTGTCTGTCCAAGGAGAAGGCAGCTATGAAATTTCTTATGCTTGATGGAAGTGGAGAACAGCAGCCACTATTTGTATAGTGCCCACTAATAGATGCATGTGAATGTACAATAGGCGTAATAATGTTTTTAAGTAAAAACCATATTTTGAATGCATAATTTAGGAAGGAAAACCTTTTTTTGTTTTGTTTTGCAGATATACAGATCAGCTCTCAAAATGTCTTCTGTGTCTTCCGTGCATCTTCTAAGACAATTGCATTAGCCCGCCTGCTAGTTGACTAATAGAATTAATAATTGTAAAAAGCACTCTAAAGCCACATGCCTTATGAAGTCAATGCTGGGTATGATTTTACAAGTATGTGATCCATTTTTTCAAGTGAAATTGTTAACTGAAAACGTTCTTGGCACACAATAAAACATTGTGCAATCTGTTATTTGTCTTAGAGATAATAATTTCAGAGTGGCTATATTCTTTCTATATCTAACTTATGACTTGCTAGGGGATGGTTTCTTCAATTTAGGAGTATTGCAAATGTAGTTTTATTTACATAATATGTCTCTGAAAAATGATAGTGGTGGAATTTCAGCGACAAAAAAAAATAACATGTCTTTTCTTACCGTCCCCTTGAGTGGATATCAAGTAAATAAATGACAGATGATTTTTCAAAAGCTGAAAGAAAAAGAGGAGAAAATACTTTTAAATTCAAGTTAAGAAAGTTTTTATATTTAAATCAATGTTATCTTCTTTCTTTTCTTTCTCCAAGTGTAGAATGCTGTTTGAAAAAGCTCCATTAGGCAGATACGGGGTTTTTTCCCCCTCCATTAATACACAGACTCACAGATATGTCAGGAAAATTTGAACCAAAGTATCTAGATCTGGAGTACTGTCTAGTTAGCCTGTATGCAGTCCAGATTTTTCTTTTCTTTGCTTTATAGGGATTTTTTTTCTGTCCTTTTCTCTGACTCTCTTCTGACAGTTGCCACGAAGATAGCAAAATCTCTAAACTTTCCTTATCTGCCAAAAGTATCTGTAACAAAAACATTTTAAAACATTGCATTTAGTCTTGCTTAATTTTGACTGAGGTAACAGTCACGATGTTTACTTTCTCAATTTCTGATTTTTCCTCACTGCATAGTCAGGACTCCTTTCTCTGTCCTCTTAACTGCCATGAATTGCATTTAAACGGAAGTTATTTTAAAAATGGTTTGGGATGTGTAACCAGGACAAAAATACAGATTTAGCTGAACACCTACCAGAGATGCTCACGAATATTTTTAGTGTGTGTTAACCAAGAGCATTCATGAAGTCCCACAGAGAAGAGGTAATGCTAAAAGGCTCAGGACTATCTTTATACCTTGAGTTATATATGTGTGCATGTTGTTTTAGTAGGCCGAGTCTGTATTGTAATAGTTCTCTTACCAGAAGAGGAAATCTTTCTTTTCTCTTAGTTCTGAGTGACTTCATGGTTCAGAAGTAATCAGAGGGGGGAAAAAAAAAAAAGTAAAATTCAGTGCCTACATATCATGGTAGGTGTGGTTGACATTAAAGAGAAGACGCTTGGTTCCCAAGCATGTGTGTCTTCTACAGTAAGGAATCACAGTAGGCATTTAAGAAACCTATTAAGACCACACGGAGTGTCAAAATTTCTGTAACACGAGCTGGCATTCTGTGTGAAAGCCGTCTTGCTGCAGCCCATGCTGCCTGTGGATCAGCTCGACCACAAAGACAACAGAGCCAGCCCAAGACACAAGTCGAACACTTCCCCTAAGAAGTTGTCTCTTTTTATCAACATAGCATACAGTGCCCTTTCATGTGGAGCAGATGTAAATAAGAGGACGTACAGACGCCTGTTCTTTTATTTTTAATCTCTGTCCCCAGCTGTACTTCTCAAAGTACTGTTTTGAGAAGGTCATCCGTGGCTTTTAAAGGTCTGGATGCAGCACGAGTTGGAGTGCATCAGTGCTGTTCCCAGAATCACCAGGTGGTCCTCCCTTCACCAGCAATACGCATCTCCAGTGCCTCCGTAGGCGCCCGGCCGTGGCTGGCCTGGGAATGGGGGCTCAGGCTTGAGTCTGGAGCTCACATCTCGTGTGTGGTACTGCAGGCTGCTGCCACCGGACCACACGCAATTTGGCAAAGAGAAACATCCATCATTGTATAAAGCGCTGGCAAAGATAAGAGCGTAGAAGAAGTTGTAGCACATCTGTCTTCTGCCCGTAGCTAGCATGTGAACACAAATGGATCATACCAGCTGGTGAGGAATATCAAATCCAGAACCACGCAGTGGAGAGTGCAGGGAAGTTTCACATACATATTTTCTCTAAGTAGGCTGGGGAAGGTGAAGATATGTAGTGGATCAGGAATTTGGCTTGCTACCTGTGTAGTCTGATTATTTGTTCTTCCATAATCTCCCCTTTTCAGCTAGCAGCTAACTCACTGGTGGCAGTCTCCTCCTTTCTCTCTGATCCCTATTGCTGTCCTGTCTCAGCTTTCTGAAATGCATCTTGAAGGCGTACGTGCAGATTTAGCAGTAGTGGCTATGTCTGCAAGGAGGGCTGAGCAGAGGCAGGTTCGGCTCTTTTGATCCATGTGGATTCCAGGTGTTCTCGGGGTAGATCCCAACTCAGCCACACAGCAATGTCAAATGTCTGGATCCAGGCCTGTAAAATTTTATTGACAACGGGTGTCCTAATAAAGTTAGTTTCTCTTTGTTTGGCAAATAGAACTAATTACATGAATAATGGACTGTGGGGCCAGACTCTAGAATATCCATATAATTCTGTTTGAAGTTTATGGGCAGTAGGAGGGGGAGCTTTTGCTATAGAGAAACTGATACCTGCTTAGGAAAAATACTTTCTCTGAAACCTCAAAGTTACTTACTCTCCTAAATCTGTTTCCTTCCTAATAACTTGTTTAAATACTCTTGATTATGTCTTTTACGTGTATTTTTTTGCGAAGCTACATTATATGTAGTTGTACAGTGCATGAACATTAGACTGCAAAAGTTTATTTTTCCTCTTAGTTTTTAAAAAATATTTTAAAAGAAGCATTCATTTAAAATGATTTCTGCCAGACCATTATCTTCCGAAAAGATAACGAAACCTGTAATTCACTCACTCTGATGGCAGTGGTTTTGTAGGCTTTGAAGTTGTCTTTTTAGTTAAGTTCAGTCTCAGTGTGAGCATTTTTTTCAAATGTAAAATTCCAGTTTTCTGCGTAGTCTAAAAACCTGTTTGACAAAAATTTTCTGAAAAGTTGACGTATTCATATAGTTCAGAATGCTTTAAAAAGTGCCAGGTTTATAATCTGTTATATATCTTGAATAATTCTATAGGGTTTTTTGCCTTTTTTTCTTTTTTTTTCTTTTTTTTTTCTTTTTTTTTCTTTTTTTTTTTTTCTTTATTTTTTTTATTTATTTTTGTTTGGTAGATATGGTCCGGAAAAAGAACCCCCCTCTAAGAAACGTTGCTAGTGAAGGTGAGGTACAGACCCTTGAGTCTACAGGTACTGAAAGTGAAGAGTCTGGAAGGAAAAAAGAATTTTCCGCAGAGCAGATGCAAGAAAACACTGACCAGGGTGATGCGGCAGAGTTAAATAACAAGGAGGAACTTTGCACGCATGTCCAAGAGCCATCTTCCAGCATTAAAAAGGACTTGAAAAGCTCAGTGCTGAGTGAAAAGGCTGGCTTCAATTATGAAAGCCACAATAAGGGAGGAAATGTTCCATCCTTCCCTCATGATGAGGTGACAGACAGAAATATGCTGGCTTTCTCATCTCCAGCTGTTGGGGGAATCTGTGAGCCCTTGAAGTCTCCTCAAAAATCAGATGCAGATGACACCCAAGATGTGGTCTGTACCCCGTCAGGAGATGCAGCAGAGACAAATGAGGAGCATCAGATGTCGCCAAAAGCTTCAGATGAAACAGTGCAAGTGCAAAGTGGTCAAACTGATGGCCAAGGCTCAAGCCCGGTCCCCACGGCCTCAAAAAACCCACAAGTGCCTTCAGATGGGGGTTTAAGGCTGAACAAATCTAAAGCAGATTTGTTGGTAAATGATAACCCAGATACGGCGCCTCTGTCTCCAGAGCTTCAGGACTTCAAATGCAACATCTGTGGATACGGTTACTATGGGAACGACCCCACAGATCTCATCAAACACTTCCGCAAGTACCACCTAGGACTGCACAACCGCACCAGGCAGGATGCTGAGCTCGACACTAAAATTTTGGCTCTCCACAACATGGTGCAATTCAGCCACTCCAAAGACTTCCAGAAAGTCAACCGCACTGTGCTTTCGGGGGTGCTGCAGGACATCAATTCCCAGAGGCCTGTCTTATTAAATGGGACTTACGATGTGCAGGTTTGTATTTTCCCAGCCCCCCTGCTTCTGCTAACCTCCTTCTCAACTGCAAAGTCAGTTCTTTGCAAAGCCTCTCCTAGCTACGTGATTAACGTATTTCATATAACCTGCTTAAGCCGTAAGAACCATTTTGGTCTATTTTAGCCAGGTTTTCTGCAGGTCTGCTGAGCATCTTGTACTGTAGAGGAATACTTGGCTTTTTGACCAGTGGTATTTCTGCGTACGATTTAGTCGTTGTGGAAATCAATAGCAAAAGGTCTTATTCAGCAAACAGGCAAACTGCTGAATTGGTAATCATATCTGAAGGATTTGCTGTCATGGAAAGAAAAGAGCAAATAATAATGAAAAATAACAACCAGATAGACAAAAGACAGCAGCTGGAAATTAAAAATGTAATCCTAAATTATCAGCTGCTGGGAGTCAAGATTTGGCTTATTGATTCTTTATTAAGATAAAATAAATGGCAAGTCTTGGCAACTCTGAAGTTGTCTAGTGCCAGAAAAACAGGATTCACAATGAGTATTTAAAACATTTCAAAAAGTAACAGTAATCCACGCTGTTCTTCACGTTAGTGAGCCTGCAAGGAAAGGACTATTGCCTCAGTCATTTTCTCATCCAGTTGGAGCAGGGAAAAAACTATAGATACTGCTGAAAAAAAAATAAATCTTAGTTTTATCACACAAGAGTGGTGGACTCAAAAACTTTGTCATGAAGTCTCTGTTAGTTTCTTATCAGATAATATTTAATTAGTTAAAAAAGAAATGATGCTGCTTTAATAAAAATCCTCTCATGAGTGGTCTGAGAGATGTGGTAGGATACCTCAATGTTCAATGATAAAAAAATGCAGATTTTTAAGAGAAAAAACAACCAAATAACAAAGTCTGTATACAAAATGAGTTCAAATGTCTGTCCAATTTCAAGCGTGTGTCTGCATACATGATGTTCAACCTGGTAGTAATCACCAAACAAAACTCCAGGGTATGTTAAAATAAAAAGGTAGAAGGTGGAAAATATTTAATAATACTTGCAGAGACTGAAACTATAGGAAAGAAATATGGAAAAACAGGCTAAGGTGGCTAACATTTAACTTCAAGTAAGAAGCCGAAACCAGAACACAAGTCAGGAACTTGAAGCTTTTTAAGTGATTTAAACTTTTCCTCTTTTTTCAGAAACTCTACAACTTCTTTGTGGAGCAAAAGGTCGTTATTATGCATAAAAGCTGCAATCTTTGAACTGCTGTCTTATTAAAAGATCACTTCACTGTCTTGTGTCAGACACTCTCTCCTGTCAAACTCTGATTAGAAAGCAAATACGTGATTTAGTTAAAAGAGGTTAGAAGTGAATAATGTCAGAATGTGAAATGATGGTTTATAATTAGCACATAGTATGATGTTAATACCTGGATTTCCTGCTATAGTTTCAGTTTGCTGACTCTGGGGACAGCATCTTAGAGCAACTGATCCATGCTGTCAGGAAGACATTCAAACTGGAACAGCTCAGGCATACAGTATAGAGGAATTTGAGTTTCTAAACACACTTTCATTTCCTCCAAACAATTGTTTCGTTAGGTCCTTAGTTATTTATAGGAAAGTTTATGCTTGATTAGAATGAGCTGGACACTTTTCCTATGCAGTGCTTTCAGAAATAAAACAGATGTGTGAGCTATCTCAGTTTGAACTGATAGAAGTAGAAATAAAACAGCTGAACCTAGACTATACTTGTCTACTAAACCCTGGCAGTAAGATACTGCAGGGGAGACAAAAAGCGGTAGGAAACAGCCCATAGATAATCTACTTAAGATCAGTCTTTTCTCAGACGAAAAACATTTTCCAAAATAGAACAGACAGCCTATACAATGTTGGCAATTTATTTTAAAGAAAAAAAATTGGATCTGGAAACTTAATTTTTAAGAGTGCTAATTTTTCCCTGCCCAATTGGGAAGAGAAGATTAAATAAGCTTTTGTGCCAAATGCCATACTTCATCACTTGCACATGCACCAGATGTTGATCCAGAACATGTCAGAAGATAAGTAACTGATTAATATTTTTATGCTTTCTCCTCCCCCACTCCCGATACAGAGCAGCTTTGTGAGATTTGTAAACACAGTAAAAGAACATTTGAAAATCCCCTTTGCACCCACACATGTTTATATTGCTACTATGTCCATTTTGGAGGGGATTTTTCTCAGGCATCTGAATAACTGGCGTCTCCTGCCGCAACAAGGGATCGTATAGATTTGAGCTCTGGTTAAAATTGGTTCAGTCAAACTCCTGTGTAACACGGAGAGGGAACTGAACCTGAATAAATGGTTCATCTAAACAATATTATTTTGTATAGGTGCTTGGCTAAAGGAAAATAATCCCTTTGTAATTAACTTGAAATAGTAGTGGACTGGGCTTAAGGTCTGATTTATTGATCCCCTTGCACTTAACAAACTGTTCTGTTGTAGCTAGGGTGGAAGTTATTGATGGATTTATGGTCTCAGGCCAGGGAGCTGGGTGCAGAAGCCAGAGGATGAAGATGACTGTCTTTGATCTGGCTCACAGTGGTCAGGCAGAGACCACAGTATATGAAGATTTGTAGTAGTGAGGGGTGCTATTGAGCCCCGTAGTTTGCATTCATAACAAAAGCAAACAAAAACCAATGGAAAAATGTCTGAGTGCAGAAAAAAACAGTATCTGCTATCCTGTCTGCAGAGAGGTAGGGATGTAGTCCCTTTTCCAAGGGCTTGGAAGAAAGAAATCAAATGCATTTTTGGACTTACACCACAGATGTGAAGTCTATCCTAGAAAACTCCCCCCCCCTTCACCCCCCCAAAAAACCCCCAAACCCCAACAAACCCAACAAAAAAAATCCCAAACAAAACCCACCTCTTCCCAACCCTAAACCCAGCTTTTAGTTTTGTTTTTGGTTGGTTGGGTTTTTTGGGGGTTTTTGTTTTTGGGGGTTTTTTTGTTTGTTTGTTTTTTTGTATTGCAGTCAGCAAAACAGTAGGGATACACATTTGGTTTCACATCCAGGTACACAAATGTTGGGACTGTGTTTTGTAGTACCTAAAGAGGATTTGGCTGGAAACTGTAAATAATCCAAGCTTTCTGGCCTTATTACTGTGTAGATTTTTACTTTATTTGAATATTTATTCCAGTAAGATTCCTTTGTCTTCTTTGAAAATGTGATTTTGTTTTGAAAATTCCCTGCACTCTTTGTTCCCATTTTCTTCCTCAGAGGTTTTTGGTTCATTGAGTTATAATAAATTCCATAGGATTTGGTAAAATCACTGAGCTATTTCTGGGGTATTAACTTTCTTGCCAGTATAGATTTCAGAAAACATTTGCTAGCACATCTCTGAGTTCCCAGACAATGTGTTAATCAGCTTTATTGCTTTTATCAGAATAATATTTGAAGTGAGTTCAATGGATCAACTTTTGCTGATGCCCGTCATTACTTTTTCTTCACATTTAGTTAATTGATCAGTCTCTATCGGCAGCTTTGTCCTGCTGGGTACTTTAGCCCATGTATGGCTGTGTGGATGTGCCTAAAGCAGTAGACTTTAGACTGGATCTGAAGACTTCACTTAAAATAAAATTGAGGTGACTAAGTTAACAGCTGAGATGCTGAAAACTATTGCTTTGCTGCTGTATGATTAAGTCTCCTTCTGTGTTTGATCTAATGACTCTTTAACGTATATGGAAAGGTCTGGAGACAGGCAAGTTGCTGGCAAGTAGGCAGGAGTCTTTTTTGCATCCCTGGTTTTTTTTTATAAGTAGTGAGTGGGACAGCTTGACCAGAAGGTTGGAGAGTGCTATCTCCACATACCAGCTTATAGCTAAGGGGTAGGACATTGCCCAGCGAGGGAGAAGAAGCGGGCTTGGATCCCCTCTGGTGGAGCAAGGAAAGGAGCCTACTTTTCCTGTTTCCTGAACAAGTGTTCAAGCCATTAGGCTATTGTATAAAAGGGAGCACGACCCCATTTCCTGATACGTTTTAAAGGAAAACAGTGTCCCTCAAAGAAAGGACAGAAATGTCTGCATTCAGGTGAGGGTTTCAGATGGCATGTCCCAAGGGAGAAGGGCATTCATGCAGCCATGAATAAAGACTTACTGCAGCGCTCAGCAGTTCTTACGTTGACTCCAGGCAGCTTTACATTGTGTGTGCTACCTTTGAGGAGCTTCCTGCTCAGCATGGCCCTGGTTCTGGAGCTTATTGTCACAGACCTACCTCTTCTTATGTTCAGCCATTAAAGAGATTCAGACTCCTGTCTGAAAGTACTAAAAAGTTGTATTTTTTTTTTATCCAGCACTCTCATTTTGATTGTTTCATGGTTTTAGATAGTAGACTGCCATATAAGATAAGAAGACAAATTTCTGTAAAGCCATGGACTGATAAAAGCCATCCAAAAGTTTCTTGACTGTATTTCAATGAGCCTGGGGGAAAAAAAAAAGAAAAAAGAATAAAGTATTACATTTTCTAACTATCCCACAGCCTAATGAGAGATTGGCAGCAGATTTTTTTCTTTTATGCTTCTAGACATCCAATATTATAACAGTTGCCCTATACCACTCAGCCTAATCCTTTGTCATGTATGAATATGGGTAACAATTTTTCCAGGACTTTCACAGCAACCGAGAGCACTTCTGAATGTCCAGCTACCCAGCTGCTCAGTGTCCTAGAAAGTGGGCAGAAGTGCCCACGCACGCAGAGCGTGTAAAACCCTTCTGTCTCCTTTATAAATCAGTGGTGAACCTCATGTGGCTACACAAAGTTAGGCATGTGTGGTTTTTAGCGTTCTGGATTTCAATATATCAAATCTGGCAGCTTGTCTGGTCTCATGTTAGAAGTGCACAGCTAGTGTAAAGTCTGGTCTAACTAGGGTTGAGCTGAAGGAGAACCAGTGGTTTTATTAGTAGCTTCTGCTTTTTATCCTCCACGCTTATATTAGTAGTTTGATTGAATATGAAGCTGTGAAGGTAAGACAAAAAACTGTGGGGCGTCTGTAGGGGTACAGATGTAATCAACATCCCTTCTCATGTTAAAGGTTTTCTTCTACATTTTTGGTGGTTTTGGCAAAGGGACTCTTTCTGAGAATCTAGAGTGGAGGCATAAACAAATACAGCATTTACTTTTGTTTTAGTAACAAATCAAACTTTCTTAAAATTCAACTTTGTCATCAAATAGGCTTCCTGCAAGGTGACAGGGATACACATAACTAGTTGACATGACCAAATGAAAATGTGTATGTGAATGAATTTCATTTTCCTCAAATGCTTAGACAAATGGATCCAAATTTTATATTGTTGGTCTTACTGACTTTAGCTCAATTGTTCAAAAACCAGGGATTAGATCTAAATAAACTGACCAGCTATTGCTGGCTATGATGTATCCTGATCTCTTGCACTAGATTGTGCCATGCTAGATCTTGAAGGGTGTGCTAGAACAGAACTCTCATGAAGGTGTGATGTCCCAGAAGGCCCATTTCATCTGTCAGCCGTGTTGCAGACTGTCCCTGAAGACTTCCCTGTTTAAACTGACGGCTGTCAAGCTATCTTGGGTGTTGCACGTGTGTGTGTGCATACCTGTTTATTTTGAGTCTTCTGGGTCATGATCAGGCTTGGAGACTGCCTTGCAGACTGAGAGTCACACTGCATGAACACAGGAGTCAGTCATCTCTTTTAAACCACAGACATGAAAAAGTACCAGTGGCAGGTGGAGAAATGGGTGGTGGTAAAACACACGTATCTATACATTCATATGCATGTGCTTGTCTGTGTATGTATACATGTATGTTCTGCTTTTTCTCATATATATATCTGCATATACCTATATATATATATCAATATGTGAAAAAGCACCTGTGATCTTCTAGGCATCTGAATTCTATATTGACTGGAGCTCCTAATAAGTGATTGATATGGTTATATGTAGTAGAAGTTCTTTATATAATTTCCGTGGAGATATTAGCAAGTTTACTATTCAGAACGATATCCAGTGATTTACAGCATGTAAAAGCTTCTAAATAGTAAGTGCCTGGGAACATTCACTTGCTCTGTGACAGAAATGAGCTATTCTTTCAGTGAGAAGTAGTCTACCCTCATATTAGAGCATTCAGATGGGCAGTTTCTGTGGAACAACTGACGTGACGTATATTCACAGCCTTCGAGGCAAAGTTGTTTATGTGTTAATATTCCTCATCTTTATGTCAGGGATATCTGGTAGTGTTTGAAGAGAGGTTAATGAACAAAGTTGGTGAAACTAGTAATAGTCACAGATATATTTAAAGATACGAACTGCTAAGTTAGCCCACAGAAATTATGAGAGCTCAAAAATAAAGTTGCTGGGAAAAAAGGAAAGCAGCTAGGTTTTCTTGTGGTGTAAATCAGTGCAAGTTTGCCTCAAAGTCTGTGAGGCTGTGTGAGTTTACAGTAGCCAAGGAACTGTCTGGTAATTTTATCTGTACGGAGAGAGAATAGAAGGGATGGTACTTCTTTTAGGTGCTAGATATTAGTCTACTAGCATTAGCTAGCAAATTAAAGTCTTCTGTGTTCCTTACTTTTGTTGGTTTTGCACATCTGGTCTCCTGACTTTAATTTAAGCCCTGTTACTGTTCTGTCACAGTCTTTGTTTTAAAAATACCTTTAAATTCTAATGTCAAAAACCATACTGGCTTCAATGGCAACAAAATAAATCTTGAGAAGAATACACTCATCTGGAATGAATGTGACCCAATAGTTTGCTTTCTTGTTTTGGTAAGTATGAATAGCCCAGCAAGCCAGGAGTTTGCCCTGAGTCTTTGCCTCACTTGTGCAATGCAGTTCTATCTACCTATAAATTAATCACAGTATGGTAAATGGTTTTAAGTTTTACATGCAGAGAGAGAGCGAGTGAGAGGGAGTGAGTTCTCCATAGTGGAGGTTAGAGAACTGGGTGGTGCTTACACAACTTGCATGAAAGCCAGGAATCTGTTCTGGCCTGCACGACATGAAGAACTTCATAAATGTGGGATGGTTAAAATGTTCTGGATGCTATATTGCACAAAGCAAATGAATAAACAAGAGCATTAGAAAATATTTTAGGATTAGAAGATTAAGAGTAATTGGCAAAGGCAGACTGGATGGCTCAGGAGATTGGTAAGGGATCTGGAGCCTTTCACCTCCTGGTTAGCCAAAGATGTAACCCAGGTAATCAAAAAAAAAAAAAAAAAAGAAGATTTATTAACATTTGATGTTCCAATGCAGATGGTTGGTCTAGCTTCTAATCAGTAGTTGCAGAAGCTGCCAGAGGTGAGAGACAGCTTTACCCTGTGCATGTAAGCCTTGCAGTTGAATCTCTTAATGGATATAGGCCACTAGGTTCTGCTGGTGGAATTTTCTTCATGAAACATATGATTACAGGAGCGGGCAGACCTTGTATTCCTTGGTAATTTCTTCCATTTTCTGTAAGCAATGTTTCTAAACTGCTTCGGTGTAATAAAATTTAGGATTGAACTTCAAAAAGGAGGTGGGAGAATAGAGTAGGTTAGCATTTGGATCAAGGGCAGATTAACTATCAAAGATGCTTTTTAAAAAAACCTTGAAAGTACCTCTCCTTGCCCAAGTCCATCTATTCCATTAAATCATTGTTTCCAGTCTGACTAATTAAAGTAATATAGACATATCTGTTGGACACATATAGTGCAATTACATGGCTTTGTTTGAAGTACTTGCCAACATGCTTCAGAAAGTACATCTTGAAAACCTTGTCAGTTATCATGTTATCTTTTCTCCTCTTTTCTGGCTATTTTTGGAAATGTGCACGATGTATGAGGAGATAGCTTAGTTGTATTAGCACATGAACTTCAATTCTTGTGGTAAATTCTTTCCCAGTCTTAGAGATTTGATAATTTTCCCATTAATGAATGAATTTAACAGTTAGGAGTTAGGAGTTTTCAGGGAGCCTTACTGTGAAATGTAGTCAGTTTAGTCCCAGACAGACATGGCTTTGAAGAGCAGTTTTTGAAGAATATCAGTGCAAACCATCTCAAGCGCAATAATGGAGAACTCATTCTAATAGCCATCTTCGTCTGTACAGCATAATAATTACCAACTATATTGCCATAATTGAGGTCCTGCAGGAGTAGAGAGAATCTCAAGGCCTCACAAGCAAGCGACAGTGAAGGAAAGAACTAAATCAGGTTTCCACAGTCCTAAACAGATGCCTTGTATGTTAGGTTCCCTTTAAAAAGAGAATTATGAAGATTAATTTTTTTCTGTGCTTATTGAGGGAACTGTTGATCTATAGATGCTCTTACATTTCAATGCAAACTGTTTCCTGTAGTTGTGACTGCCATTAGTTATGTCACCTGGCACTTTGGTCTCCACTGCGTCATAGAATTGCAGAATTTCACCATTGCTTTTGTTTAGTTTCTTCTTCTTTATGTTGGGGAGGAGTGTCTGCTGAAGAAAATATAGCTGTCACAGCAAAGCAGGGGACTAGGTTTTGCTGGGATCAGGATGAAATAGGGGATAAATAGGAGAAGCTATCACTTCTGATACCACACAGAAATGTGGATATTGAATTATATAGATATTTATTTATTTTCCCCTTTTCTCGTTCTCTTTCTTCTTTATTTTTCTTTCTGGGGCAGATCAGAGAGAGCAGGAGGTAAAGGACAATTACACACCCACTGGAGGAGTTTAGTGCCTGTACATAGAGATACGATATGTAACTGAAAAAATCTGAAGTCAAGCCAAGACTTGAGCAGAGTACATGAATCCAAACAGTTTGCAAATGTGTAGGCTTCTTCCAAATTTGGCTGGCTGAAAGCTGAAACAGTTTCAGTTTATACCATCACTTCAAGTGCTCCCAGCCTCTTTGCATGGAAGCCAGTTTCTTCAGTTCTCTTTACCTGGGAACCCCCAAGGAGGCTTTCACTAGGTTTCGTTATGCGTGAAAAATAGCTTTTGAGTGTAATAACATTAAGATGACCATGGGTTACCTTTCACGTACATGTCTCCTAATAGGACACATTATTTTGAATTGTGGCAGGGGAAATGCCAGCCCAGTAATTGGGAATCAATTACAATCCAGTGCTGTAAAGATTGTGTGTCCCCCCCCCTTCCATTGCAACAGGTTAACACAGGTAGTGTGAGAATACTTAGTTCTGTTTTATCCTCCTGCGGTGCAGGAAGGATGTATTAGCATGAGACACAAATTTGCTGTGTAGGCCACTAAGCAGGATTACCACAAGTTACAGGAATGTCGTGATTTACAGTCTATTGAATAAAATGCTAGTACTAATAATATGTTTTTCCAGTGTTCAAAAAAGTAATTAGCAATGAACAGCAGCTGGGATTATTGTCATTCACAATTTCTAGCGAGTGTCTACAGAGTGTCTGCAAAATAGGTTTGTTATCTGTAGGCTCTGTGAAGGGACAGCTGGGAGTAATGGGTGTATTTACTCATTAGAGCCACTTAAGGTAAAGCATTTTGACCAGTTTTCTGTGCATGCATAGAACATAAGTAACTAATTAAATGAGCAAAACCAGATCACCTTGCAACTGACGTAATCGCACAGTGAGCTGCTGTTATTTTCTGTTTACCATAATTCCATCAGTGCTTTCTTTAAGTTGTCTTTCAACACCGTTGAGACTTTGAACATTGAAATAATGCAGCGGATGGAGACCTCAAGTGCCAGATAGCTGTGGATCCACTGTTGTCAGAGGATCAGGCCCAGATAGCTTTGTCTCCAGTTCTTGCTAGCCATAAAATGAATAAATCGAGATGTCCTTTACAGTACGGAAGATCTGTTAAAACATCCCTCTTCCAAAGAACCTCTGCAAAACCAAATTCATAACTTGATACCAGAACTTGGAGCCCCAGTTTAAGTGAAAATGTTATTATAGTTAAGTCCTAGCTATTTGGCTGCCCGACTCACCATTGCCCAATGAGGTATGTTTCCTAAACAAACAGAAAGCAATTTTCAGTTTATTTAAGAAAAAGTTTTAACCAGTGTATGGGAATTGTGCTTTCCTTAAAAAAAAAAAAAAAAAAAAGAATTGGAAGCTGAATAGCAGCAGCTCATTATATCATGGTTTAGCAACTCATTGACTCACTATACATGTTCAATGCTGATGGGATACAAAGGATAGCATCTCATTCTCTGAGCTAAACAGCTAAAAGGCATTTATATTATATGCATTTAAAAATGTTTACATTTCATGCTCTCTGTATGTCTGAGTCTTTCCGTATGGTGCGATACTGAATGAGCAGTGATCACATGCTTTCTTCGTGGCACAGCTGTTGAGGAGGAGAAGAAAAATAATTACACCATTTGCCTAATGCATTACAACTGAATCCTGCAGAAATGTAGTAATACACTTACTGGTTGGGAGAATGGAAGTCAAAGCCTGTGTGGAAATTTTATATTCCCTGTAAGGTATCATCTCTTGGGTGTAAAAATTAAGAATGTGACACAAGGAAGCTTCCACCCATGTCCTTGGATGTAGTGGTGTAGACTGGATTATGGCAAAAAGGAGTAGATGGCTGTGGATTTTTGGGTGTAAAGAGGGAATTCTTTTCTGGATGCTGTACACTGTTTACTATTCAGGAAAAGAAGTAGAGCAACGGTGACATTTTTGTCAGGAGGTTCTTTGGCCTTCAAACCAGTTGTACAGGAGCAGCAAATCTCCCCCTGATGTCACGGGCAGGTGTGGTGCACTCCTGGGAAGGGCAGGCCTGTCTGCTATGAGAACACAGGGTTTAATAACATAAGCCCTGGAAGCCTTGTTTCCTTCCTCCAGACCATTTTGCTCAGAGATCATGAGAACAGTTAAGCAGACCTACCTTTTTTTTTAAAAAGAAAAAAAAAAATTAGTGATGTCATGGACTTGGGTGTGGTAGGTTTCTTTGCCACATGCCATTTTTCTACTGTAGTTTTTCCATCGTTGTTTTACTAAATTGAGCTCTGTGCATGAGAAGAACAGAAGATTTCCTTGGAGAATGTCTGCACTGAGTAATCTTTGAGAAAACCGCCTTTTGTTTCAGACATCAGCCACTATGGCTGTGTTAAAAGGCATCCTGGTGGATACTGGATACTCCTGTAGGAATGATCTTTATAAGAATTGGTCATACTCTGACCCATCAAACTGAATTTACTGTTTCAAATCTAATTTTTGTTTGCTCATAATTAGAAAGCAATTCTCTTGGACTGTTAAGCATGAATATGATTAAAACATGTAAGAATATTGAAAGAAAAAGACCGAGGGACCGTCCTTTGGTTCCTCACCTGGTATAGACTCCCAGTAAAATCTCCTTGCAAAGGGTTCAGGGATATGGGAACTGATGATTTGATCTCCTACCAATGACATGATTTAGTGATCTAGTGAAGGAAGGAATAGACCTATCAGAAAAGTCTTGAGTTCAGCTCATGTTGCACATGTGTGCCTCAGTTTCCCCAAATAAAAATATTTAGTATTCACATGGTATATATATTCGTCTATGTGAAACATTTCAAAATCTTCAGCAAGAAGTGCTAAATACATGAGGGTGTAGGTATGGTATCTTTGTACGTTAGTACAAATGAAAATGGCGGTGACGGTTAGTGAAAAGCTCATGAATTGCTATTTCTCTTTTTTTTTTTTTTTTTTTCCTTCCTTGCTATTTGACTAAATGTCCAGTGGAGCTAAAGTGACCTTATTCTTTATTCACAGGTTACTTTAGGTGGAACCTTTATTGGAATTGGGCGGAAAACTCCAGATTGCCAAGGCAACACCAAGTACTTCCGCTGCAAATTCTGCAATTTCACCTACATGGGCAACTCCTCCACTGAACTAGAGCAACACTTCTTACAGACTCACCCAAACAAAATGAAAGCAGCCCTTCCCTCCTCTGATTCTGGTAAAACTTCAGAGAAAAACTCCAATAAATCCAGTCCTACTCTTCGACCATGTGATTCTGGAGACTTGGGGAAGTGGCAAGACAGAATCACTGTAAAAGCAGGAGATGATACACCAGTTGGATATTCGGTGCCCATCAAGCCAATAGATTCCTCTAGACAAAATGGTACCGATACAACCAGTTACTACTGGTGTAAATTTTGCAGTTTCAGCTGTGAATCGTCCAGCTCACTGAAACTATTAGAACATTACAGCAAACAGCATGGGGGAAGCCAGGCAGGAAGCCTTCACCCAGATCTGAATGATAAGCTTTCTAGGGGATCTGTCATTAACCAGAATGATCTAGCCAAAAATGCAGATGGGGAGTTAGTGACAAAGACAGAAAAGGGTGCGAGTGTGGCAAAAAAGAAAGACTTGACTAGCAAAGGAGCAGAGGACAGCATGGTGACAAGCTACAACTGTCAGTTCTGTGACTTTAGGTACTCAAAGAGCCATGGCCCAGATGTAATAGTGGTGGGCCCACTTCTCCGTCACTATCAGCAGCTACACAACATTCATAAATGTACCATTAAGCACTGTCAGTTCTGTCCCCGAGGCCTCTGCAGCCCAGAAAAGCACCTTGGAGAAATTACTTATCCATTTGCTTGCAGAAAAAGTAATTGTTCCCACTGTGCTCTCTTGCTTTTGCACCTGTCTCCAGGGGTGACAGGAAGCTCTAGAGTCAAACACCAGTGCCATCAGTGCTCATTCTCCACTCCCGACGTGGACGTTCTCCTGCTCCACTATGAGAATGCACACGAAGCCCAAGCGTCCGATGTCAAACCAGAAACAAACGCCCTGCCAGGGGCAGAGGGGCCGCTGACGCTCAAGGAGAACAAAGAACACTCATGTACCAAATGTGACTTTACCACCCAGGTGGAAGAAGAGATTTCCCGACACTACAGGTACAGTGACGTTTCAAATGATTAATGATAGGAACCCAAACAAACAGCCCTCCTTTAGTTCCTTCATTAAATGTCACCATTCCCCAAACGTTTGAGGAAACTGGAAATCAAAATATGCAGGCGTATAGGTATAAATCTTTACAGTCAGGGTCTAATCCAACATCCACTTTGTTTTGGAAAACCACCAGCTAAGTCGGTGGATTTAATTATACATTTAAACCTGTGCAAAGAAGAGGGAGATTTGGATTTGTGTGCAGATGCTGAAGTTCCAGCATATTTGAGGTTTGGTCAACTATTTTCCACCCAGAATCTTTTAGGTGCTATTTTAGTTTAGGCTTTTTACCAGAAAGCTGGCATCTTCATTCAGTAGGGGAACACAAATGGCTTTACTTTCCAAGATAGACTATGAATCCTTTCATGCTCCGTAACAGTGCTTCAATGTACTACCTTTTTGTAGTATTTTCCATTCCCAAGTCCAGCAACGCAATAATTAGTTTAAGAGCATTCCACTGCTGTTTTGGTGTTGGTTTCACACTGGGAGCAGACACTCTTTTGTCTGTTGATGTCATCCCCCAAGATCCTTTTGCAGATGCTTATTTTTGTGTTGCTGGTTTACAGTGTCATTCTATTTATTTTAAATGCTAATGTTCCTATTTGGAGGTGGATGCAGCCAGTCTCCTGACTCAGTCTGACACAATGTCACAGCGGCAGCCAACTCCCTGCTAAACTTCTTGGGTCAGTTCCTGGGCTGTTGTAAACTGGCAGTCCAGTTTACATCAGAGGAGGAGCTGGCTCTTAGGCTTTGTAGAGAGCAACAGTTATGTGCCGCTGCGAAAGCGATGTTAAATATTAGAAAATCATGCTGAATATGTTAATGGTTAAGGCTAATGCGTCAACAACAACGGAAAACTCCATATCTATCTCATCTAAAAGATCTTTGCATGGAAGCCAGCTAGAATGAAGACAAAAGAAGATACATTTTCAAAGCTAAAGCTTTGTTAAAAGCTCAAGAAACTGTGCCACGTTTAATAGATTCCAAGACATCCAAAATTAACAAAGGCAGACTGGGGCATGATACTTTAATAGAGATTAAAGCTGGGGGCATCCAAATGTTGCCCAACAGAGGGCTGCATTGGCAATGTATCAGGAGTCTATTTAAACAAAAAAAAAAAAAAAAAAAAAAAGAAAAAAAAGCAGATTGCTCATCTTTAATTTGGAGCTAGGGCCCACGGAGGATTCAGGTCCCAGCATGCAGTGCCCCATTTTTGATCCAAGTGGGCCTCAGGGATGTTGTGCGGATTAATTAGTTAATGTTTGTAAACTGCTTTGAAGATGAAAAGTGGTATCTAAGTTCCAAGCATTATTATAGCAGCTTTGAGCCATGCTGTAGAACTCCATAGGCAGCACTTTGTCCGCCGCTGGGGCATGGCACGATCTTTTTTTAGTGGTTAAATAACTGGAAGATTGAAATGGCTCCTTGACTGAAAAAAAACCCACTTTTATTTTGCTGCAGCTGGTAATTTAAGTTTTAACAAGCACGCCTAGTTAAAATCTTTTTTCCCAAGGAAAGGAGAAGCCATGGCTCTCAAAATTGAGTGCTAAGTCAGAGACGGGGTAGCAGGAGCTTCTCCTTTGGAGGGCTCAGCACCCTGCGGCTCCGGCAGCTCTCACAGGGAACTGCGCTATGGAGAATAAAGAGATGCACTTATGCGTTCGAATCTCAACTTGTTTGTTTAAAATTAGTCTATTCTGTATTTTTTTATGTCCTCGGTCTCTGACATTGTTGAGTACTCTGAGGATGTTGTGTAATTAAAGCAAAGTACAACATCCCTGTAACTGCCAACTTCTTTCCCCTTCTCCTGTCCTCCCCCCTTTTTAATTCGAGTTTTGTTTCTTTTCTACTGGTACTGCTGCTGTTTTCCCTCACTGTGCATCTTCTTTGAAATCACAGAAGTTAGTTCAGTTTGTGGTAGGTGCTCTGTAATGGCAAACACCAGCAGATTTTACTGCTTTTCTATGCCTAACCTAGTTTTCATAGTTTTGACTCTATCAAACTAAAACAAATGGGACTTTTGGGGCATTATAGCTTCTGTTTGTGTTATTATTATAATCAGGGTGGGTTTTTTTTTAATAGAAGTTTTGCATGTGTTGTATATATATTTTCTTTCCCTTTTTGTATTTCATGAACTAAAGGCACAGAACAGTTCAGATTTTAAAAAGTAGTAGTGTTAGGGAGTTAGGTGACACACAGAAACATGCTGATGGGGAGTCAGCTCACATCCTCGCTGGCCTTCTCTGTGGCTTCATCAGAGTTTTTCTCAATAAAGCCATTATGCTACACAGTACATATTTCTGATGTATTTAAAGTGCTATACGTGCACATGTATCTAAAACCTGTCCATTTATGTAATAAGGAGCCAAATAGGTTCTAATGGTAAACATGATATTGAGCATTAATATGGCAGAAAGTTTTCTGCCATTCATGTATTTAAATTTAGCCTCGATAGTCTATTAGTATCAGAGCTGGCTTTAGATGCTACTTACATATTTTGGTTCATGTATTTTTTGTCTGCATTTTTGATTATTTTTGGTTTTGAGTCATACGCATGAACAGCACGCTTAATTTATTTTCTTTTTCATTTTGTTTCCTTTTGGCTCTACATCTACGATTTCACTACGTCTGCTAGCTAAAAAATTTCCTATGTCCCAGTATTATTCCTTTGCAGCCATGTATTTGCAATAATATTAGAATGTGCAAAAGTGGTTCTTTCCAAGTTTTCTGTCTACAAAAACGTATACATATTTACACTTAATGCTCATTCAATATTTCTTGACATGATTATTTGAGAACTGTTCAGTTAAATTTGAAGTTAATGAATCATATTGCACTTGAGTTTACTTGTATTTAAACCTCACTAAAATGTGCTCACTCAAATAAATCCCCAGAAGGTTTATTGGCCTCCATTTTCTGCTAATTCTGCTACTACACATTTTTCATTATACCTCTGAGGAATCATGTTCATTGTGAAGCTTAATTTTTCCTCAAAACTGTCTGGTATTCTGATGAGATAAAAGATGCCAACACTTGTAATTTAGATAAAAATCATACTGAGTATTTGGGGAAATTTTGCATGTCAGATCACTTCGTCTAGAGATTATTTTCCTGCTTGCTCCAAAATAATTAATTTTTAAATTTTCATTTTTTTTCTTAAAAATGAAAGAGGTGTCTTGCAGAATGGTTTGGGTTTTAATTTTGCTAAAAGATGTGGGAAAACAATGCATTTTCTCATTTTTTGCAAAAAATAGATTTTATCATATAAGTCCGTATTTGTCAAAAAAGACTTTGACAGAAAGTATTTGATCGGTGCTAGTAGTAATTAAAAATGCTCTAAACTCTTCTAAAAAAAAGACAGGGTAGTGATTCATTAAACAACTGCAAATTATAAAAAGAAAATAGAAAGACTCACAAATGAAGTATAAGCTTTGGCAATGGAGTAGAATCATTTCTCTAATGAACAAATTATTTTGAAAATGTGGATGACAGCAGTTATGTAGGGTTCTCTTTTGAAATTAATTTTGAATTAAATTCCCTACCTCTTAAAGGTAAATGGAGTAGAGGGGTAAAAGGCAAAGGGCTACTCAGGTCTTGCATGTCAGGGATGGGGCATTGGAGCTGCCTCCGCGGCTTGCACTGTCAGGCAGCAGAAGCTGGAGCAGGGTCTCAGCCCTGCAGATTAGGGAAATGTGGAGCCTTTGGTACGCTCCCCCGAGAAGCCAACTGAGGGCAAAAGTGTAAATTGAGGCCCACTAGCTCCTGGTTTTTCTGCAGAGCAGGAGCCTTCACTCGTTGAACAATAGCAGCAGCTGTGAGGACCTTTTCCATCCTCCTGACACCTTCATTCACTGCTCTGAACTTGTTTGCTCTTGCCAACGGCTTTTGCTCTCCTTTCATCTCAGCCTTGCTCTCCGCTCTGCCCGTTCTCCTCCCCTTTCTGTCCCTCCACTGAATTTTCTTGCTTGCTTTCGCTCACTCTTCTGAGTATTTTGTGCTCCCCGCAAGCCTGAGTGCAGCACCCATCCCAAAAGTAAACTTTCTCATAGGCTTATTTCTTAATGAGAAATACTAGTAATTATTATATTCATAATGAAATTCAAAACATGCAAAGAAATGGAAGTGATATGACAGCCATACCTTCATCCAGAATACTTTCTATGCCCTAGAGCCTAGGAATGTCTTCAGGTAATTTAAAAAAAAATTACTTGTTTTGTAGAGGATGGTGTTTTGTAA
Organism: Balearica regulorum gibbericeps; assembly: GCF_011004875.1. Classification (NCBI taxonomy): domain Eukaryota; kingdom Metazoa; phylum Chordata; class Aves; order Gruiformes; family Gruidae; genus Balearica; species Balearica regulorum. The sequence continues at coordinate 16,573,177 of NC_046185.1, forward strand.
TACTTCAGACTAGTTAGAAGTATGTCAACAAGACTTAATTAACAACTGGCTAGTGTCAGGAGTATCACAGCCTATTGGAAAGCTGAAGTAAAGAACATTAAATCCATCAAAAAAACCCCATCTAATCTCTCCAACTTAAAGATTTTCCATGGGAAAAGTCCTTATAGCACCCAATTCAAGTACATTTCAGTGCGAATAAATAACGATAGGATTTTATTAAGTTGTCTGAACGTAACAGTGCAGCAAAGGTTTGGCCTGAATTCCTTGACTTTTAATCTTGGGATTGGGCCATAAATGTTTTAATGTCCATGAATAATCAAGTCGTTGATATATTTTGTAGTGAAAATAATAATAATACTAAGTGGCATCAATGGCTGGGATGACATTGCGGTCTCGATGCCACGTTGAAGATGATGCCAGTTTATGGCTTGAACCTGCTGTTACTTTGCTTCAGTGGTGTATCAGCAAGATCAGAACGCTGTTTCCTTCTTCATTTACATCACTTTCTTCCATTCTGAGATTTTCCTCAAACATCTCTCCTTTGATCAGCTCTGTTGCACCGTGCTGCACCTGATGAGTTCAGAGTTTCCGACGGTGTAACAGTAGTTTAGCTGTAAAGTGTAACTTTAAGGTAATGCATGGGAGTGCTTATTGTGTATATTGGAATGTTTTAAGTTCCATTGCTTAGCTTTGAGGAGCTTTGTGCAGAAATCTAGGTGTAACTTGGGCCTTTAGAAACATGGGGTAGGTTTAAATTCTAGTATAAAAAGAAATCAAACATTGCCAACTTGTTTCCTTGATTGCTATCAGGGTGGGGTGAAAACAGTCAAGAGATGAAAACATTTTCTTTGTATGCCTTGTTCTGGGAAAGAATAAGTTTCCAACTTTCAAAAGTTCTTTAATAGTGATGATAGTTATTATTTTATTATTTGAGACTGTGACTTGTATTGGACAGTTCCAAACTTTAACTTTTTTTGGAGCTTGGGGATAGAATAGTATATAGGACAAACCCATGTGAAGTATGAAGATTTATAATGTCGATGGCAGAGATTATTTGTTCATGCATACTAGGAAAGTATATGTCCTGAAAAAAAAAGGCTGTCAGGTTACTACCTACCTAAGTCAGTCCTTGTCTTTTCCACATCGCCATGCCTATCACAGTTTCACAGGAAAATGAAGGAATGTTTGCATGGTTCTCTTTGAATAGATTATAAATAGTTTAAACGAACAAATCTTTAATGTAATAAGGGTGATTATAGCTGGGCCTCAGCCATGTAGTTACAACTGTGTCTAATATTCAGCTTTTATTTGTGGCCTCAGAAGTGTGGTACCACTCTGGTGGTGTGTACCACTCCTGATCAAAAACATTTAGCCAGTGTGGAAGGGGGGGAAAAGAAAAAAAGACAAGTTAGGCAGAAAAAGATCAGCTGTTTGGAGGTGTGATATCTGTAGATGAGAGCCAAGTTAGGAAAGGGGGTTAGCCATTGAAATAGCCAAGTTAAACAAGAGACACTTAGGGCTAAGTAGCCTCCCAAAGGATTGATAAACTTTCACATGGGGAGTGTATGCGGTTGAGCCATTTAGCCCCAAATGGTGTCTTGTTTAACTTGGCTTTTAAGATAACTAGCCCCTGTCTAACTTGGACTCCCCTGATGGTATCCCACCTTTACAGGGCTGACCCTCTTTATAACTTGGCTTTTTGTATTTGTAAAATGGTTTTGATCAGATAGCACTCTTTTTTTTGGTTTTGGGGTTTTTTTTTTGTTTTGTTTTGTTTCAGAAGAGAATTAAGCTTGGTTTAGAAAAGAATTAAGTTGCAAGAGAGAATATATTAGTGTCGCATTGAGAGACAAGCTGATTTTAATAACACACAATTGTAGAGTGAAGAAAAAGGAACTCAGCCAGAACAGGATTTTAACCCACGGCTTGCTCTCCCACAAGTAGATTTTGTTGCCATAAGGCTATGTGGAGAATAGCTGACTCTATTTTTTGCATAACTGAATGAGCCCATCCAGTCCCTTAAAATGAATATAAATACAGAAAATGACAAAAAGAAAACTGATATTGCACAAGGGCTAGAAAGCTTGATCTGAATGTGCACTCACGTCTGCGCACTGACACAACTGCGGGAAAATCAGACAATGTAAATAACATATGGTTTGTTTTTCCAACAAAAGGAAAGAAGGAAGACAAAGGGGTTTAATAAGTTTGGCAAGTTGTCCCTTCTAAGCTATCATACTCTAAAAGGGACATTTTGTGTATCATTCCAGTTCTGCAGATGCACCAAGAGCCAAATCCTGCTCTTACTGAAGTCAATGGGAGTTTTGCCATCGACTTCACTGAGACTAAGATTTGGCCTCAAAAGAATTAATTCTAACAATTGGAGTTGTCAGGGCAGTAACAGATTTCTCATACAAGTTTTGTCCTGTGTGGATAGCGAAAGGCTCGTTTTTTAGCTTGGCTAAAGACGCTGTTGTGGCTCTGAATGCCTGGGGTGTGGATGTGTGAGTGTGTCTGTAGGGAGAAGCTTTTGCAGATTTATGTACATTTTGATGAAGGGCAGGGACGGTATTTTACTCTGCGCTGGTACGATGCCGGGCGCAGCGGGACCGGAGCCTGACGGAGGGCTCTGACTGCTCCTGTGCTATAAACAATTATTCATAATGGTGTTACAGAGCTCATAAACAGTGTTCTGTTCCTATGATAGATACGGTAAATGGGTAACATGTTGTCCTCATGTAGCAACATATGCTTTACATAATTTAGTAATACAGTACTTTATATAGGCTTTTAGAATAAAAACAGGAAGACGCATTATTCCACACTGCTCCACAGCTCGTACCCAAGCAGTTCTGTATTTGACAGGAAAACGCAGTTTGTAGTGACACAGCCAACTATTTTGCTTTTTCTTTAGAGCAGCATCTTTTAAAGTCGTGTTAAAATGTCCATAGAGAACAAATAAGTACTGTCTCCTGTGTACAGCCTTCTGTCCTTTGATGTATTCTTACCCGTAAGTTAACCAGAGCTCCATTCAAAATCATCTTTGTGAACCAAAAGTATATTAAATTGGTAGAAAGCAAAGTAGTATTTTAAGCATTTGAACTTGCTAGCATAGATTTATGTTATACAAAGTGGTTTTTTATACAAAGAAAACTATCCTTTTCTAACTATTTGATTTTGTGTGAAAAAATGTGTTATTTCAGGGTTTCTACCATAATAGAAAGTGAAAAGTGTATTGCAGCAAACTGAAGAGGAAAAAATACAAAATCCCAGTGAAAATTACATGAAGTTTAGAATAATGCAGTGGAGTGTGAACGAGTGATAGGAGGGCATTGCAAGGCATGGGGCTGAAAACCAGCAGGATTTTTCCCACATTGTATAAGACACCAAAGTAAACCCACTTGCTTTAGTTAGAGGGACTCGTACTATAAGTTCGATTTATTTTCTTCATCTTGGTAGGTAGAACCACTGCGAGAGGGAAGGCCGAGGGGAGGCTCTTACGTTAATAAACATCTCATTTTCTTCCAGGAGAGTACACAACTGCTACAAATGCCGTCAGTGCAGCTTCACAGCTGTTGACACTCAGTCACTACTAGAGCACTTCAACACTGTGCACTGTCAGGAGATGGATGTCACTACAGCCAATGGGGAGGACAGTCATGGCGTTTCGTCTATCAAGGAGGAGCCAAAAATTGACCTCAAGGTCTACAGTCTGATTAATCCAGACCCCAAAATAGGGGAGCCCATATCTGACAGCATAGTGAAGAGGGAAAAGATAGAAGATAAGGAAGTGCTCAAGGAGAAAGGTTGGACTGACAGTCCCAGTGATGATCTTCGCAACGTGACCTGGAGAGGAACAGACATTTTGAGGGGGAGCCCGTCATACACACAGACCAGTCTAGGCTTATTGACCCCAGTGTCCGTTGGCCAAGAGCAGCCAAAGCCTTTAAGGGATAGTCCAAACGTAGAAGCTGCCCATCTTGCACGGCCCATTTACGGCTTGGCGGTGGAGAGCAAGGGCTTCCTGCAAGGCGTGCCAGCCGGAGCGGCGGAGAAAGCCGGGCAGCTCACCCAGCCCTACCCTGGATCCGGGGACAGCAAGGCGAAGGATGAATCCCAGTCCTTATTACGGGTAGGAAGCTCTCTTTTCCCCCCCTCTTCTCTTTTTATGATTACATGTATGTTATGTTTAATTAGGTATGCAAATGATTTCTTCAGTTCCAGAGTAATGTGGTTGGGTTTTTTTCATGCATGGAAAAAAAAAAAAAAATCAAGGCAAGACTGAAAGACTCAAACTTGTAGAGCTAAACTGGCAAGTAAATGTTCCAAAGTGTTTGCATAAAACAATGTATATATTGATGTAGTATTAGTAAGCAAGTGCTTCTGCTTTTGCTATTTAGATCTGATTGAATTTTGTTTAATCATTCCTGCTAATTGTGCAGGTTGATGATGCATTTGAAGAAGGAAGGTTTAGAACCCCAGAAGGCTGCACATCTGTTACACCAAAACAACTAATCACCTCTTATATTTTGTGGTGGTGTGACAGTTCACACTTAAGCAAGATTTCACATTATTAAATATCTAAGAATATAAAACCTGAGTTAAATATTAATAAAAAGTAACCTTTTTTTTGTAAAGCAACATAATTATATATCAATTTTTACACTTGTCTGGTTGCCTTGGAAGCAAAAGAAAAAGAAAAGAAGAAGAGAAAAGGAGGGAGCTTGGGTGATAAGAAAAGGAGAATATTTGTCACACCAAATAATTCCTATTCTGTCTTTTTTTTAAACAAAAGGACCCACGTATAAGGAACTTCCCCTTCCATCAAAGTATGCTTTTCCCACTGTAGAGAAATCTGAGATTAGAAAAGCTCTCACATTCTGAGGAACTGAACAGGGAGGCAAATGAGCGCCTTTCTGCTGGAGTCATCACTGTGTGTTTGCCGGGGCTGCTCCCTATCTGAACTTCTAGAAACTTGCTAGAGGAGCAGTCAGTCTGCAGACAAACCTCACTAGAATGGAAGTGATGATCAGCTATTTTTCTTTATTGTCTTTTATAAGAACATTTATAATCACAACATCCATTACTGTAAGAGTGAACATCATGTCAGAAGAAGACAAAAGGCAAGATAAATGTTTTATTCCGTGGTCTGCTAAGTTTATACATAGGCATATTTGTTTCTTTATTCATATGTAAGTCTTACAAGCTCTTTTTAAATTAAGTCAGTGGTCTTAAAAATATTGCAGTTATTCTAATTATAAAATAATGTGTATGTTACTTGAAGCCTGCATGCAATTTAGGGGGCCCACAGTCTTTTGTACCTTACAGGTCATGTATAAGAAGCAGTTACGGTACGTCAGGTTCCCTGTTGCAAACCTGGGTGTGTGCTCACTGCAAATGGCAGGATTATATTTCTCTCTTCCAACTGGAAATATGTATAAAAGTATATACATATATCTGATTAGCCATGGAATTCATGCTGTACATATGATGCTGGTTTCATCCCACTTCAATTCTTGTAGTGGTTCTTAGCAGTGCCAGACATATTGGCCAGAGGAGCTGTTCATATTGTGGGTTATCACAAGACTAATAATTTTAATTTATTTTTTTGACTACTAAAGAATTAAAAAACCCAACTAAACAAAAATCTGCAAAAGGATGTGGTAGTATGCAGAATCAGCTCTATAAAGGTCTAAATTTGGTTGGTAGCTAGAGCCTAAAATCTTAGTAAGATGTAAAATAAGGCCATTATATTATCAGTTTTAGCCATTGGTGAATATAGAAGGGGAAACTGTATACTGGCTGCTTCTTATGCACTTTTTAAAAATAAGTAAATAAGTTCAGACACTTTTAAAAGTCTTAATACAAAAGCACTAATACACTTTTTTTTTTTTTTTTTCAAATCAGTATTTTTATCACTTTGGAAATATTTTGACCACTTCTGGATATTCAGAAATATGAAGTACCTGTAATGTCCATGATTTTCTGGGGGGAAAAAAAAACCCAAACAACTCTTAGTTTTGTGTATTAACAGTGTATATAAATGAGTTCTTTGCATTTTAAAATGTGTACAACCCAACTTTTCTTTTATAAGATTTGTGAAAGTATTTCTTAGCGGATTAGGTCTATACTGACTGGTGAAACCATACCAACACCCTTCAAAGAGGAATTACTTTAATATACACTTTTAGCTACCTTGCTCTTTGAACTCTGTTGTGCCAAGGACTTGTTTATCTGGGTCTTTTCCTTAGTTACAATATTTTAGTTTTCACTTTTCTTCTTTGAAAAATGACCAAGTTGCCTTTGTCAGTTTGAAATATTTAAAAAAAGGGAAGGAGGTTAACTTTCTACATCTGCTGAACAGAGTCCCTAATCATATATATTTCATCACTGTTGATGGATAGAGGAGAATAGGGAGAATTCAAACTTCTTGAAGGTAAGGGGTGATCTGAAGGATAGGAGATGGTGGAAGATGAAGGAGTGTGATTCTGTGAGTGATATTAATTCCCTATTCCCCTGGATCTGTGAAAAAGATTATAGAAACCTAACTCCCTTGTTTTGCTTTTGATTTAGTTTTCTGTAGACAGAGTTATGGGATGCAGCACTGGAGCCAGGAAACAAGAAGACAAAGCGATGGTCAGCTTGACCAGTGGGAGCTTAGTGTCGGGTGTTACCTGACATACATAGATGCTATATGTATTCCTGGAAGCTCACTTGGCCCAGACAGAATTAGAAATTGTTCAGAAAAAAGACTTCCTTTCCATTCTGGAAAAAGCTAATTTTTGTGAGCCTCTGAAATAGAAAAAAATACTCCGTATTGTTAAGCAAATCCCTCATGATTATCCACTTTTGGAGAATTTTATTTTTCTAATGTGAAAGAGCTAGTAGAAATAGCTAGTGTTGTGCTAAAAGTTGGGCCTTTCTGAAAGCAAGGCATTAAATCAATACATACTTCTGGTATCATGTAGTGAATGCTCATGCAAAATACTGTATCCTAGGACGACTGGTGACTAGGAAACAAAACCTATAATAAAATCACTGTGGACACCTTCATTTTTTTTCCCCCAAAGACTGACACACAGGAAGCCAAAAATTTGGGGATTACTCAGTGAATAAACACTGTGAGAAATGGACTGAAAAAAAAATATCCAACACATCCCTTTGGTTTTACTGGCTATTCAGTATTTATAAAGTGGTTCTGCTTATTACAAATGATTTGTAATGATTTGACAGTAGCAGTAATACCATGTGCTTTTCATTTTTTAGTTCTCTTATGACTGGGAAAAGGGAAAGGGAAGATCGTGTTTTTCACATTTTTTCATATATAGATGGAGGTTAATACTGCAAATGGGTTTTCTAGATACTGAATTTAGGAGTGATTAGCATTTTAATAAAATATCAAAGACGATACAGATCAACTGGGGAAGGGGTGAAAATCTACAATTGCCCACAGAAATCCCTAATGCCTACACGATAATTGTAAACTTCTGAAAAACACTCTAAGTAATTTCCAACTTTGCATGTTGTATAAGCCATTTATATGCTGCTTTCTTGCATTTCTTCCATGCGTGATGGACACGTTCCCTCCCCAGACTCTGTGCTACAGTAGATTATTCGTGGGAGTCATTAGGGTAGGATTTCTTTCCTTTTTAGCTGCTAAAAGACCGAATTGCTTGTGACCTTTCGGGGAGCTTGGGGGTGGTGCAGGGGCGATAGGTTGAACTCTGCATGTGTGCAAACACACGTATGCAGTGGATGCACCTTTTTCCCGAGAGCGCTTCCAAGCTGTGTGTATGTAACAGAATCTTTCTCAGGGGCTTGGTACACTTCTGTGAGTAGCTTTAATTTATTTTTCTTATTAAAATGTTTCCAGCAGCTGTACTTACAGCGAATCGGTATGTTTTGCAAATGGGAATTACAAAAAATGTGCCTCAGCGTGGTACAATGTAGACATTATTTCTGCTCTTCCTTAGAGTAGCTGATTTTATAGTTTAAAGATTTGTTGATACTGGAAGGTCTATTGAGATGCAAAAATGTTCCTTTTTTTGGGTAGTACATTGGCAGCCAGCGGACTCCAGGCCAGGCAGATTGTTTAATGCTTTGACAACGCAGATCTTGGACAGCAGGAACTTTTTGCTAAACTGATTTTAAATGAAGTGTCCTGTTTTGGTATGCGTGGACACTGCAGAACAAAAATTTTCCACAAAATTGGGAATTGCAGCCTGAACCTTCAGATCTATTCACAGACGTAGTTAGCCCACCTAAAGGTATTGGTAAACCCTGCTGCATCGCATCATAGTTTAGCCGATGCAGATGCAGAGTAGCACACATCGGTGTGTTCCATACGCCTGAAGGCAACAGCGAGATGTCGGTGTATTAATCGTAATTCTTGTAACGAGGCGATTTGTGTACCATCAGAGGGAGAGAGGTTGTCAAATTATTGCAAAGGTACTGGTGATTTTTATCAAAGGCAGGCTGCAGTCTGTAATGTTAAATATCTAACTGAAGTTATGTTAACCTTTGCTATGAGCTTTTTATATGGGGCAAAGGATCAAATGAGCCCTTCTATTAAATCAAGATTATTTTGCACCATAATGATCAGACTGTTTACACACTACAGGAAATAATGGCATTTCAAGAAACTTTCCATTTACTTTATGAAGAGTTATTTTCTTTTTGTCTGTGATATTTATACTTCTGATCTAGAGCTGGTTATACGGCTTTAAATTTGGGGGAGACAGGAAATCAGAAAAAAGTTATTTCCTCTCTCCCTGTATTGCATTCCCTATGTGGCTGATTGACAGAGCTAATTTTAAAACAAGCAATAGGTATGTATGTATCAGTAAATTTACATATAATTGATTTAATGTCAGTGTAGTAAATATCAGGCACAATCCCTAGTGGTGAAACATTATTCCTCCTGTTATAAAGTGCTGACTCCTGGTATCCACGGAGTTAGGTGCCAGATAGCTGCAAAGCCGTGGAAATGCTGAACTGGCCTTTGTGATTTCCAAAGGACTTCTCTAAACATTCAGTTCTTGGCCAGAAGGGTAACACACCTTTGACGTAAACCTTCCTCTCTGATGTTGGTAGAAGTATTGCCTCTGGCTTTAGCAGGAGCACAAGGAGCAGCTCTGGAAGGTTCCAGCACGGAGTGTGGGATCTTGGTTTAAATATGATTTTTTCGGTGGTCACTACAGGGTAACGGATGGAAGTTTTTGTGCGTTTTGGCATTGTGTCCCATTTCCAACCACCTTTTGACAGCAACATCTTAATGGTATATCTACAGAATTAAATGTAATGCATATAATTGTATCATACATCTTATATTTTAGTTGATGTCAGTCTTGGATGCTGCATCTCGTCCCTCCGCCACTTTGGGAAAGAAATAGCAGCCCTTTAAAGAAGAAACATCTGAAATAGTTTCTCTGTAGCTGCATCTCATTTTTTTCCCATTTCCTCTGACTCTGTTAGAGATCTTTCAGGAAGTATTTATAGTCAAGGCCATTCATTGCCATACGGGTCCTCTAATTAGCTGAGGGGAACTCAGCAGGCACTGTGTCTTACTAATGCACGGAGCTCTGTCAGGTCAGAGAGCTGCCAAAGCCTGTCGGTTTTTTTTAGAATCACCTGTTTCCACAAGTCTCTGCCTGGGGAGGCAGTGGGCTACTTTTAAAAATATAACTACATCCTGGAAAACGGCAAGAATCCTCCAACAAGGAAAATGAGAAAATAAAGTTAGGACTTGAAGAGAAATGGTTTTGAAGCGTCGGGTTTCCTGCGCAAAACCGAGGCGGGTAAAATCCCCGTGCTGGTGAAGGGCTCGCGAACGAAGTTAAAATAACTTTCTGAAGGTTTCAAGTAGTTTAGAAACAAACATGTACTTGGCTGCTTTTAGTAACTACTGGAACCAAACCCACAAGAAATTGAATGTTTTGCATTACTCATCCTGACAGAGTGATCAGATAGGACTAGAAAGTAACTTTTAGAAAAATGTTAACCTGCCCAATTAAAGGCATGTTTCTGGTTTTTGTGTGGGGCGTGTCTGTCATGTGGAGAGACAACCCCACCTCGTGCGTGTTTACCCACCCGTCAGTGCATATTTTTTTTTAATTCCTTTTTTTCCCCTTCTCCCTTTTACGAAATGCGGTTTAGAAGAGAATTAAATGATAAAATCATTATTTGGGTGGGGCGCGGTAATAATGCAAAAGGGCAGCAGCTACGTCAAAATCCTTGATGAAAAGGTGAATCAGTATGTGGAACAAAGGGCTGGGGAGATCGGTACGGGCCCCCGGGCCGCTGCGTAAGCAGCAGGATTTATTGAAGTTGCTATGATCAATAACAATGATTCAAACAGGGAGAACCGAGATAATTCCTGATTTAAACAAGCTGCTTCATTCGGATGGGAGAGAGGGTAATGAAGATGAGAACAAGAGAGTGCTTTTTGGTATTGAACTGAGTAGCCAAACCAGATTGACAATCAGTGTCAGATGCGATTAATTTTATATTACCCTTAACTAGTTTGGGTAGGAGAAACCTCTCTTTTGCTCTCTCCGGTCCAGTGTTTGGTGTGCTGGCGTTGGAGGGAGCGAGTAGCGGCAGCACACCGTTGTCACCTGGATGCTGCGCCAGGGCCAGGCTTTGCTGGGCAAATGTCACCTGGGTGCTTGGGGCAGCCACGCCGTGCCATCGCTGCCGCGGGGAGTGGCGGTTAGTGCACTCGGCGTGAGGGTGGGAGCATCCCCGGTGCATGGGTACAGCTATCCCCGGCAGACCCCGCTGCTCTGGGCCGGGTGGGGGTTCGGGCATGGGGGGCCCCAGCACTGTCCCCCAGCCTGAACCCGAGCCCCTGGCGCGGGGTGCTGTGAGCCAGAGCCTCCCTCGCCCTGGGGTGATGCACCGAGGTCCCCTTCCCGGTTCAGCCCCTCTGCGCTACCCAGCCGCCTTTGCTGACACTGAAAACAACCCAGTCCTGCAGCCTGTATTCATACCCCCTTGCTCCAAACCGGACACACTGAATGAGGAAATGTTATTCCTTTAGGTACAACCAATCCTGGTAAACTGGGGTTTTTTTGGGGGGGTTTTTTTTACTGTCTTCAAATACATTCCTGAATTTTTTTTTAATTTTTTTTTTTTTTTTTAAATTGTGCTCTCAGTGGATGCAGCTCGGTTAACGCAGTGTCAGGGTATGGAGCACAGCTGTGGGCACTGCAAAGGCAAACAGCACAGCAGCAGCTCCCTCCAGTCTAAACAATTCTGAGAACCGTCAATGGGAAGCCTTGTTTAAACTGGGAAGTAAGTAAACCCGGCTTCTCGCACGACGAGTAATTTCAATAATTAGCTGAGCTTCTCCAAAGTTTTGAAAAGTTACGTGCTATTATAACCACTACACAACCCTATTATTGTTTGTATTGCTAGTAGTACTTAGCATTAGATTATATACCTAAAGTGAAATGGAAGCTTCGATTGTATTTAGAAACTAAGGGTAATCTTTGCCAAACTGAATCCAATAGGAAACACACATTCATGTCCAAGGGCAGAACTTGCTGCTAACTTGTAGATTTTCAATGGAAAATTAAATTTCATAGATGAATGCAGGCAAGGATTGTACATAATTCTGTTTTTGCCTGAAGTACTATGGTGCTGAACAGTGAAAATCTATGTAAAGATACCCCTAACATCTGGAAGCGTGGAGTTTCTTTCTGTGTTGAATTTCAGACAACCTTCTACATGTATTTGGTAATTAAAAGACACAATAAATACCCTCTTTTAGAGGAGGGATATTATGATAGACAGCAAAGAAATGTTTAATTTATTGGACTAAGAAGGGAGCATTGTAATTATAATTGATTTGAAGGAATCCAGATGCTATCCACATCTGAACAAAATGGTAAAGATTTGAAAACAGATTTATGAATAAACAGTGTGCACACACATTCTGTGATTTTTTCATGGAGGTATCTAGGGGTTAATACACCCAGTTAAAAATGACAACTATGGAAAATAGTTGTTATATGAACAGATGTGTGCTGAAAGAGAAGTATATATATCTATATGTGAGATATGCAGAAGGTTTTCTCAAACGTCTTTTGTTACCTTAGCACTCCTCAGAATATGCATGTGGCCACCTTGGAAGTAGTCTTAATTTTAAGATCTCTAATGTAGCACAATTGATTTAGTGAACAATTTCCTGCCTAATATAATTCATTTACTTCTTGTACCAAGTTCTGTTTTTAAAATGAAGCTTTATAATGGCTAAATGGTTCTGTTCATGTTTTTCTAAGCATTTTTCTGAGTAGCATTATATATATTCTTGAAAATCTTATAATCTTTTGTTGTAGTGATATAATAATATGTGCATGCAATATACATCTATAAATATATGTATTCCATATTGAATGTTACATTATTTCGAGTTCAGATAGGATATAATTTGTGCAAAAATGGGAGGAGGAAAAAGGATGTTTTCTCTTTTTGCACTGTGCACAGTCTTAGTTTTCTGAAAGAAATGGCGTGGTGGCAGCCCAGGCTATGCAGCGCTTTGCAGCAGCTTGCAAGTGGACTTTGAAATCTTTGCCGAGTATGTGTATCCTTGTGTGGCCTGAGATTTGCAGATCTGAGGTTGGTGAATCATATTTGTCGTAGTTAGATGGTGAATTCCCTATGATCTCTTGGCTGCTCCAGGCCTTAGCCTCCTGATTCTGTCTGTAAAATGGGAATAAGGGCAGTTTCCCACCTCGAAAGGTGAGAGTGAAAACAGATGCCTTACGCTGTATTGTGCAACATTATAGTCACAGCAAGATGACCCTGATCCATGGGCATTAACTTCTCTGGGCATGATGATGTAACTTTTTTCAAGAATACCAGCAAAAGAGAAAAACTGAAGAAACAGATTATAATTTTTATTTTAACTTTGTTAAAATTTCTATTCTTTCCTTCAGCCTGAAAAAAAAAAAGCAGGAATTTTGGAGCGAGGCATTTGCATTTCTTCTTTGACTTTGACCTCATTTTGGTTTATGTGCCTCTGATGTGTATAGTGGCAAACTACATGTTTCACTTATGGGAAGAAGTCTTTAAACGATGGCTTACAGTGCAGTCTTTAATCATGTGAGTTGCCTCCAGCACTTGCCGAGAGTAAAATTCCACCCTCTCCTTTTTCAGATGGGTTGTACTATCGGCTGTTTCTCCTTGCAAGACTGTGATTTGAAAATTGTGTTTAAATTAAAAAAAGTGAGGAAAAAAGAGAAATAATCAGAACATTTGTCAAGGAATTTGTTATGAATGGGAATGAGGAGCAATGCAAACAAGCTTGGAATGAGTTTTAATTCACGTGTTATTCTGGGAGCCTACAATTCTGGTGAGAAAATGGCATATTTTAGGTCTATTTCCTCCAGTTTTTGGCATGGAGCAATGCCTGTTTTGTTCAGTCAGATGTTCAAATGGGAATTTTGGATGCTTAGAACTAATTTTAGTAGGTGGGGGGGCAAATTTATTATGATGCTACAAATAGAGTTTGATCACAGCTGCTTCATTGCAATTATAAAAATCGGCTGTGAATCACTTAAACTATATTTACTGGTTGAAAAAAAATAATCTCATCTTTACAAAACTGTGTCTTGTTTCCCTTGAAGTTCTGAGTATCATCATTTATATACCCAGTATTTTGAATTTGACTTGATATGTTGCCAGAGTATTTTCATGCAGCTCTCCCACCGTGGCCCGACAGCGATAGTGTGCTCAAATGACTCTCCCATTCTTTCCTGAAGAAACTGTATCTTTTTGTGTTAGGGTGAATTTCTGAGCTTCTGAAATTACGGTAAATCACACAGAGACCTCTTCAGACTTATTTAAAAAATGTTAGAAACTTCACTGGAAGTTGGGCACTTCAAAGCTCTTGCTACTCCAGTCTGTACATGACTAAAAGGCTGTAAGGCAGACACCGCAAGGTGAAAGCTTTCAAATCAAAGCAAAACTTAATATACCACTATTATCCCCTTTATAAGACATAAGGAGAATAATATCTTTACATATTTATGAGTTTTTTCTGATAGTAACTACTTTAATGTTCATGGGGTTTTGCTTTTGAGTTAGAAGAGAAAATACTGAGTTATACTCCATATTTTTTCAACATTTCATGGCAGCTCCTCTCCCAAACCAAAGTGGATGTATTCCAGATCTGTTTAAAAGTTTGTATTGTGCAGAACAAGCTTAGTCAGCCTGTTTCTTGAAAAAAGCATTTTCTTTACAATTCGGTTAATGGAGTCAGCTATGGTGATCATTTTGGCATTCCTCCCTGCAGCTGATTAAGAAGACAAACATCTGTAAAGCTCTCCATTGACATTAGCACAGTACCTATTAGTATATTACTGAAATTCATTTATATTTGACTGAGGTATGCTAAAAACTTAAATATTTCCTTTTGTTTAGAATTCTCATAAACCCTGCCTTATGCAGTGTTTGAGGGGTGGGGAGAGTTAATGGAAAATGTGATTAAAATCTTCTAGGCTTCAAGGCTTGTAAACAGCTTGGCACCTACATATGTTTGTGTGCATACATGTGTTTTACTGGTTGGTTTACTAATTTTAAATTAGGTTTAAAAATTAGAATGAAATTTAAAAAGTGAGATTTATTTTTAAATTAAAAATGAAAAAGCTTTTCTACTTCACACAGTATTTCTGTAGTTATTTAGCCAAGTGGTTTGTAGGACTGATGTTAATAATTTTTAAAGCAAAGAGTATGTTACAACTGTACTGATTTTTCCATTACAGAAAATTATGTTCTGCTTAGCAGAAGTTTTAAATCTGGGTTGATTTTTAAATAGATCTTTTCATCCCTTTAAGACTGTAAACTTAATCATCACTTAATTGATTTGCCTTTGCCTTCTAATAACCGACTAGACAGTAGAGGTCTTTGCAATGGTTATCCATAACAACTGTCAGAGCAGATTTGATTTAGGGACTTTACAAAAATTAAGAGGATAGTTGATGTCTGTGAAATTTTGTCCCTCAGACTGGACTTTCTTGGTACGATGGCCAGCTAAGTGACTCCTCACATGAGACTCAGTTTTAGTCAGGCCTCGTGACCGACTGCGCGTATCTCAGGAAAGGGGTTTCATTTTACTTCGGTGCCCTGAGTTGGCATTGGTATGGATCTCTAGACTGCACTTTTTCTGAAATGTATAATTTCAGTGAGTGAACAGACAGCCTGGGGTGAAGCCTTAATCTTTGCTAAAGGTATTTGAAGGCTTTCTTAGCGATATCCTCCTTAAGATGTGAAGCATAAGCCATTTTGGACACCAGTCCCCCAAGTACATCACTGTTGTGAGGAAAGAACATTTTTTAAAACAGTGATTTGAGAAATATTTTATCTGTGCTGGTTCTGTAGGTCCTTGGCAAAGAAGTTAAATTTTGTAAGCGCTAGGAAGTGAACAGGATCTCCATCCAGCTGTCCACCCCGAGGGGGTCCCAGTGCCTCGTGAGCTGCAGCGTGTGCCTGGTGCTCTGCCTGGCTGTGAATGCCTCCAGACGCCCGCTGTCAGCGGGTTTTATCAGTACAGATCTGCTTCCTTCGTTGCTTGGCTAGGTTGCAAGGAAACTTCACTGTAACCTCTCTTTGCTTGTCTTCTTTAGCTTGGTTTATCTCTCTCCCCCATCAATCTTTTGTGGAACTCACAGTTTTCTATAGTAAAAGTCATTGAAATTCTCCAAATTTGGAGCTTTATTTCGAAAGAAAAAATACCGAACTGTTCATTCTGTTGTAAGAACTGTCTAGGCTTTCTGATCCGCCTTTCCTAAAATATACGTCGTCTGCATTGCAGACGGAGGCTTCCTGATGGGGAGAGATTAAGCAAAATTGTCTAAATCTCCTTCTCTTGTCGGCATCCGCACTTTGCCACGGTTGGAGCCAGGGCACTGGTCTGCATGGGCTTTGCTCTGACAGGTTCTCTCTCGAATGCCTACTAGCATGCACATAAATGGCCCTGGCGATCTGATATCCTTCCTACCAAAAATATTCTCATGGCCTTGCTTGCTTTCATCAGCACCGCTAAGTAAACCTCAGCTGGTGGAAGGAGACATGTTGGAGCACAGCAGAAGAACAGAATGGATGAAACTACAAATTGTTAGTCTGTTAAACACAGATTATGTCTTTGGGTACAAATTCCATTAGCGACTGAATGAGTCTGGATGGGTAGTAGCTTGTGGAAGTATTTGTTATGACAAAACCAACTTTTCATTAATAGACAAAGTTATCCTGTTTTCCTCTGTAGTCTGGCCAACATCAAAATGTTTCAAACTAATTTCAGACTTGTAAAACACTGTCTATCAGATACAGACATATGGATTGAACTAGTAATTTGCTTGCCATCTGCTGATAAAGGAAGCAAGGCGTCTGAGGAGAAAATGAAGAAAATTTTTTTTTCCCCCATTGGAATGTCATATGGTGCCTTTAGCAGTTGTTTGTATTGACGTTTTTATTGATTGTTATGTAAAGTGTTACATTGCATTGACCTGCATCTGCTTTCAATCTGATAATTATGATTTTTTTTTTTTGGTTTACAAAACATCCATAATCATTTGAGCCTATAAATAATGTAGTTAGAAAATAACCCACTTTAAAACTGAAAAAAATGAATTGATAACCGTAGTTCTCATTGTGTGAAACAGGAATAAGCATATTCTTTTGCTCGGAAAAGAGAAAAACCTTAAATATTACTAACAAAAGTTAATTAACGTTATATTTTCTTGTAGTAAAAATATCCCCTTTCCTCCTGAAAGATAGGATAGAGGCCAGGAAAAACAATACTTTCCCAACATAAAAACAAACAAACAAACCTGCCAAAACTTTTCTGCTTAGGGCAAAATGGATACTTGAGCTTTCTGGGTTTTTCCCTGTAAGATGCTTCTCTCCCCAGCCACGATGGTTTGTGCAGGTCCAGAGTTTGTCCCCCAGCTCTTTGCCAAGGCTTAGCCGTGCTGGCGATACATATCTCATCTGGGGATGATTGACCTGGAGGGGCAGAAACCTCTCCGCAGCAGGACCAGCCCGAGGGCGGCACGTTTTTCCTGGAGCTGTAACGTCTTAGTGTTGGGAGCAATTCCTCTGCCGGGGTGCGTTGCCTCGCTGCTTGCCGTCGGGAAGCCGCAGGGTTGAAGGGTTGCCTCCTGGAACTGTATAGACGTCTTATTTCAGCATATAGGCCCTAGTTAACTGTGGAAATAATAATAATTAGTCCATAATGGAAGTTTAATTGTTTCTTCTTTTGGTTAATGCTTCTTAGATATTTGTCCATTTTCATGAAGCATTTAGTTTCTCAGTTTAGAAGTGACATATCAAGTAGAAAATGCAATAGCTTCTGGGTAGGAATATTTCTTTTAAATAAGACAAACCCATTTTTTTTTTCTGCAGCCATTGGATCATTAACCTTCCAGAAGTGTAGGAATGTACCAAAGAATTTCTATATGTGCTTGAAGTGACAGTAATATGGAAAATCTCTACTTGTCCAATATACTGTTTTCTCTTTTGTAAATATCTTCATTTTTCTGAAAATTGATGTTCCTTGTAATGACCTGCAAAGTCTGTAAACAATGCAGATACCTATTAACACATGTCTCCTTCTCTTTTCCGAGTGCCGTTATGTACGGTTTCATTTGAAAAAGTTAAACAGTTACATAAATAACAAGTTTTCCACAATGTAGAGTTAATTACCATTTTATATTTGGAATTTAAACTATGCAGAAAGCTATTGCAACAGTAGCAGCATTTTAACAGATGGACATTTGTTGCAGATGCACTCATAGGAACTGATATCTGTGACAGCAAGAAGTCTGCGAAAGTAAGAGGAAAATTCAGATAGAATGGATGAAGTAAAAGTGTAGGTAAACGTAGTGCTCCTGTGATGGCTTGTGGAAGGCATTAAGCTACAACAAGTAGTACCACTAGTAGTACTATTACTATATGGTTTGCCACATGCTTCCCCTCTGCTTTTTATGGTTTAAGCTGCATCCGATATGCCCAGTCTGTCCCTGTACCGAGTTTCTATGCCATGTTCCAGCACAGTAAGTCTAGATCTATTTTGCATCTGATGGGCCTGTTGGTTTTTGTTCCGGGTTTATTTCATTGAAAACATCAGGGCTCTATGTTTTCCTCATGGTAAATGTTAATATTTACAGCATACTCTGGGAAATATGCATCCAGAGTAATTTTATCCTTTTAAAGTTTGTGCATTTGTTTTTGGTTTTTTTTGTAGGACTTATCATGATATACGATATGTGACAATTCCCATGTTTATAATGCTTTGTAACCTGTATTGCAATTGATAAAACATAGGTGTTCACAGGTTTGCAGCATTCTGTTAGAGTATGTTGACTGCAGCAACGGAGTCAAATTACCCCTAAGAAAATATTGCTTCACAGCTGTCAGGGGGGATATCAGATAATTAGCCTGAGGTTGCCTGCCAGGGCGTTCAACAGCTCTTCACAGGTTAATGTTTGCAAGTCCATTCTATAGCTTGGCGAACTGCCTGGGAAGGAGATGAGGGTGTGATCCATAGGGGAGGAGGAGCCCAGGTCCCTTCTTTTAGAGAGGCTGTGTGATTTGGGACAAATGCAGATTTCCTTTCTGCTGCTGTTGATGCATATTTTTATTCTATCGTAGCTTCCAAAGAACATTGAGATTTATGAATATTAACAAATTGCTTTGGGAGCATTGGATAGTTCAGAAGCAGAAAGGTTTATAAAAAATAGCTAAAATTTTGTGTGTCTGGTATACACTTATCTCTTGTCTATCAGTCAGAGCTGTTCTCCTGCAGACAGAATTGCCTTGCTGTGATACTATCATGCTTCTGACATGAACTAATGCTTTCAAAACCATCATGTCAGGTCAAGATGGTGAGAACAACAGATAGACATGAGAACCGGGACTGTATAAACAACATACTCCCATCACCGGATGAATGCAGGTCCAGAGAAGTGGCAGCGTCGTTCTCGCTGCTCGGACATTGCCAGTGTGATATTCTCCCCTTCCCCAGCGCAAGAGAATTGCAACTGTTTATTTTCAACACATGGTTGATATCTTTGTCTGTCTGTCTGTAGATCAGCTGTGCCTTGTTACGGACTTTACTCATGAGCCCTGAGAATCTTGCTCAACCTTTCATCTCCTTGCCATGTAACTGTGGTTTGTTAGAAATAACTGAGAAAAAATGTAAACTTACTGAAATGACTAAGAAGTCTATAGTCAGTGTCAAAGGAGAGAGGGAATGGACTGAATCGAGGGCGTATGTAAGAGATTAGCCTGTGCCTTCTCAGATGTATTTGTAATATCTCTCTAGATGGAGAAAGAAAAACTCAACAGTTGCATTTGCCCTTTGAGAAATGTCAGAAAGGATGTTTAAGCCTGACCAATTCCTGTTAATCTTGAGGTTTCTCTTTGTGCTGTGCAAAGGCATAAGAGTGTGGTATTCCCAGCTCTATATAGTCCCAGAATATACCCATACGTTATATAAAACCCCCTTGGCTATATTTATAGCATATGCCATATTTATATGAGCGAATTTACGTAGTTCAGTGAAGAGGCTATAGAGACACTGATGCAGCTAATGGAAACAGCAACAACGGGGAGGAAATTTGAGAAGTTTGTGCTTTCTCTGCTATCATTGCTCATACGGTTCAGCATTGCTTAAATGAATCCTGGAGAGAAAAATGCTGTTTATTTTTTATGTTTTTAAAGTGTGGAGAAATCAGAGCTCTCAGGTGAAGTTGCTGTGGTTCTTCTGTAGATGTGACATCATTTTTACATGGAGGAAAATGTTACTGTTTTTCTAGCCTGTTTGCAGACGGTGGAGTGCCCTTGATGGATTTAGGTGGCCTTTAGCACTTATGTCCACTCCACACGACTTATTCAAGTGTCTCCATAGAAATTACAAGTATAATGGTTTTTGGATATGTCTACCAGTGTCTTCACTGAATCATACCTGTGCTGCTGCTACTGCTCTGTTCTGCTAAACCAGAAAGACTCCAGCTGGAGATCAGCCAAGTTTTAAAAATACTGATAGTATCTGTAGTCAGGACAGAATTATCAAAAAGTATGGATTTTCCTTAGGATTTTTTGAAATGGAACTGTGTAACATTATCTTGCTATTGTCAAAAGCGCTTCAGCTGGTCTTGGTTTCTAGTCATGTCACAGTTGTAAAGAGAGGGTTGTTTTCAATAGCTGGCAATGAGTTGTCAAACATTTTGGCCTACCATTTCTTCTCTCTGAATTATTTAAATAATGGACAAAAATTATAAATATGCTTTATAAATCTGTATCATCAAAATTATAAGTCATACGGAAACTTGGTGACTTGAAGAACAACATCTATTTAACCATCTGATACCATTATTTTTTTATAGAAGCTTTTAGATATGAAAGTGTACTGGAAACATATTAAAATAAATTATATTTCCAAAGGGAAAGTTTAAATGTATGCCTTCTCTCCTCTGTTAGGATTTTCTGGAGAACTCTACCATGACCAGCATAGATATATCACTCTCTTGTTAGTATGTGCAGAATGTCAACCTGCCTCACATCCTTTTCTAGGAGAAGGTGTTGAAAGATTCAAGTTACCCTCCATTAATAACACTGGAAGTGCAAATAGTTGAAATACGCTGACAGTTGTGCCAATGCAAAGCTGTACCAAGAAGAATGAAAAATTTGTCCCGATCTTGCTGAAATATTAAATTCGATTGTTTAAGATCAATGTTTGATTTGGCTTTCTAGATAGCAAGGAAAATGGACAACCTTTTTATTATTTTTCTGTGTGAAATTTGACCTTTTTTTAACCAACATTACTGTCATTTGATAACTTGCAGGACTGTGTGGCATCACGACTACAAAAGGGATAGAAAGGACACATTAAAAGAGTTTATGAAATTGCTGGGAAAAAGAGTATAATGATAGCAGCAGGAAAAAAAGCCTATCGCAGCTTCAAAACAGATGGAGTCCTCTAAGGAAACTGTCTGAACATGGCCCGGGAACTATAAATTGCGTTTAGAAGATAGGGCTTTCTCTGCAGATGGCAGGTTCCCAGTTAGAAGGTGAAAGCCAGAACAGGGCTGTGTGCATGTAGAGAACTGCATTGAATGTGCCTAACATCTTGTGTTTGACATACATCGAAATTGAAGCTGGAATACGAATTCAAAAGTCTAATGTACAAGTTCAGAACATGAAATCTGTTGTAGTGTTCAGAAATCCAGCAACTTGCTTTCAGGCACAGAAAATTTTAACTAAATACAAAGAATACAGAGAATAAATTTGTGGCCCTAAAACTGAAACAAGGCATTAACTTTGAATCTCATTTTCAATCACTCTTACAGTGAAATACGACAGAAAAGCCCTCTTTTTATTCCCCCCATGCCAAGCTGGTGTCATTCCAGAGTCACCAGGTAAAAAAGCAGTGATTTCTCTCTGGGCCTGTTACCCCATATTGTTTTATTACTCCATTTGGCCTGGACCTGATTTCAGTGAAATAAATGAGAGTTTTGGCTTTGACCGGGACTCCTGCTCTAGGAAATGATCCCTAGATGTTAGGGAAGAAAAACCTCCCTGAGGTTACCCCATCCCATGGACTTTCAGGGTGGGACTTGTCTCATCTAATCGTGATGGAGGCGTCTGTGCCTGAGTTATCTGTCTAGGATTCCTGGAGCCAATGCAAATTTAAATAACACAGTTGTGAAGTACAAAAAGTGAGTTACCTCATCCAAAAAATTATTTTTATATAGTCAGAGAACTGTGCATCTTTTGGACATTCATTGTGTTGGCTTTGTCGCCGGTAAGTTTGAAGAAAGCCTAGACACATACACCACCACACAGCAATTACAGGAGGTGATAAAAATGAAAGGAGTGCCTGCTTCTGCTTTGTCCAAATGGCAGCCTTATCACTGCAGGTAGGAAGCAAAACTTTATCATATCTGCAGTTAATGACTCTTCTGTCTCCAAAATGTAATTTGTCAGTCAATGGGAAACACTAATACGGCTTTAATCAAGAAGGCAAGGAGGAGGTTTAGCTAAAACTTAGAATACTAATAGTTTTATTTTTCTCATTTAATATATGTGTCTCAATTTCTAGGGTGACATTTCTTTAAAAAGGGAATAGTGTAAGGCCATTGAGGATGAAAGCTTTATTTTCAGTACTAGTCTTTGTGTGGAGCAAAGTGATAGTAATTCTCTGCCAGTATATTTAAAGACATGCTAAACTGATGGCTTTGTAAGATAACACTAAAATCAGAGGGAATGAAAGGATATTTGTGAAACAGAGAAAGGGAGTAAGATGGAAAGGAGAAATTAATGAGCTTATTTGGATAAGACTGGGGATGATTCCTTCAGTATATGAGGTGTGTGTGTGTGGAAAAGGAGTGTTCCCTGTCGCTTGGGCTAACTTCTGAGAAATCAGGAAGGCCCAGCCTGTAAGAGAGCCAGGACAGAAAAGGAATAAGGAATCTGAAGAGAAAGCACGTCTCTGAGAAGTCAAAGAATTAACTAGGAAAAATGACCCAAGGAGCTTTGTCCAAAGTTTTACAATATAGATTTTTTTTTTCTTTTTTTTTGCATCTCAAACAAGCTTTTAGCACTTTATATTTCTTTATACCTCTCACTCTTAGTGTGCCTGCCTTTGCTCCTTCTGAATCTGTGAAATCTATCTCAAAGTGCAGTAAATAATCTGCTAACATCCATTTTAAGTTACTGGAGGCCTTGAGTGATTATCAGTGATTTGCTACCCTTTATACATTAGTCAGCTGTTTAAATCTAGAAATGCAAACTCTGACCTAATGTTCTTGGTGATTCCTGTTAAATATTCAGCAGTGTTCATTTCTAACAGCAACAGAGAAATCAAGAAATGAAGCACGATTACACTAAGTTTGGAAACTGAAAAACAGTTTATTACGGTTTTTCTGATTATCATGGGTAGGGATGACCTTCCTGGTTCACGTACTTTGATGTATCTAACAGGTTATATGCATTGAGCAGCAATAGAAGGCCACTGTGTAGCATATTTCATGGGACTAAACTGCAGCATTACTAGTTGTTAAATGTTTTTTCCCTTGTGTACATATGAAAGTCATTCTCTTATACACAAGGGCTATGCAAATGATACATGCTTAGAATAAGCAAGAAAGGAAGCATCTGGATTGGGCATTGAACAATGTATTTGAATTTTAAAGGCCTTTCACTGATTTACTAAGCTATGTCTCAGATTGATCTCCTGCTCCCCTAGCACTGTCAATAGGATGAGGGTTGTATGTGGATTTCCCCACTCATATTCAGCCCCTCTGTGCAGTTTTCATGACCTCATTTAGACGACCTACACCTTGCAGTTACTGGGATGCACGGGATGAATTTCTGGAAAATGTGTATACGGTATATGCTGTAATTTGGAGTTTATGGACTCTCATTAATTGCTCACGATTAAGCTGTGGGCGTGGATAGCTGTTGAAAAAGAATAGATTTCTTCAAAGAGAAAGAAAAAAAGCTCCATAACTGGATTCTAATGATTCAGTAACTTTTCTTACGTACAGTAGCTGTCACAGAGTATAGGCAAGAATGGGCAAAAATCTTGAGCTGGAGCCACTGAGAATACAGGAATCTGTGTTATCACCTGGTAGGAACCTAGATGAGATGCCTAAGTAGGAAGGGTAGTTTTCTCAGGCTCCTTCTACAACGGGTGAAGAGAGAGAGGTATCTCCGTGATGCAAATCAAAGCAGAAGCATATCTGCCTTCTCAAATAATTTCACTTTACCTTGACTGACAATTTAGGAAGCCTGGGCAGATTACTTAATTTAGGCCTGTAAGTTAGGTGACTGAGGTTGGGTGACGTTAATGACCCTCTGTAACTCTCTGTGTGTTAATTTGCGGGAATTCTAGTGTAAAGAATCCCACAGGCAAAAAGCAGGTGAGTAAATTCAAATATGCAAGTCCGTGTTGCTCTAGATTGTTTCACACTCAGGTATGCTAATACAAAGAAGTGTTTTTAAATGAGGCAATTCTACAAAATGCCAAAGCTTGCCTGAAGGTGATCCAAGAAGAAAAAAGAGAAGCAAGCCCATAATGTCCATTACAGACGCTTTTCTAAATCTTTTGTTACAGGTGTGTAACACCTTTCTACGCTGCTTTCTGTTCAAAAATCTCCTAAGCTTATCCAGCCCCAAGCGCCAGTCATTCAAAGACAAATTAAAACAAGCAAACCACCTGTTTTTTGAGGTGCTTATAAAAGTGTTTTGTCTCCATTCTGCAGCAGGCATTAACAAAAAAAAATTAGGCAGGGTCTTTGCAAAGGAAAGCTGTCAAGGATATTGTGATGGGTGCTGCGCCACGCTACGCACGCGGAGCTGTGCATGGCAAGTAGAGGTGTTAAGGATTGGTTCATGGTCACAAGAAGTCCCTAAAAGAAA
Organism: Balearica regulorum gibbericeps; assembly: GCF_011004875.1. Classification (NCBI taxonomy): domain Eukaryota; kingdom Metazoa; phylum Chordata; class Aves; order Gruiformes; family Gruidae; genus Balearica; species Balearica regulorum. Next base: position 16,597,603 of record NC_046185.1, read on the forward strand.
AAAAGCAAAAAACAAATAAAGAAGTAGAACCCTCATCGTACTGAAAAGGACCTAGTCACATTGAAAATGATCACCATCTCCAATAAGACCCCATCACGATGAATTTTCCAGATACACTCAGATGGTAATTTTTAGAGGTTTCAAAATTATTTTGTTGTTGAATTGCATGATTGACTGCTTTTTTAAAGTTGATTTAACTTCTTCACCACTGAACAATCTGTAATACTTTCCTGTGCAATTTGTTCTTTTGTGTTTCCCAACACAACTAACAAATACTATTTCACAAAAAAATCTTTTTTTAAAGGTTATGTGTCACTTTAAAACTTGTTGAGGGTACTAGTGTGGTAATGTTGCTGATTATATTTAGGCAGCACAGTGTATCCTAAGCCCTTCAGACACAGTAAAGATGAAAGGCTGTCCTAATATTATATTTTTTTTATTATTTTTTTTTATTTAAAGGTACTGATGTGTCTGTTGTTTATGGGTTTATGGACACTTTTATTGCAGCAGAGAATTTCTCCACCCCAATTTTACAGGGCAGCAGTAAATGCTCAGCAGTTGGGATTCTTGCAGCAATATGAAGAAAGTCTTTCTTAACATTTCCATCTTTGTAACAGCAGTTACAAAATGGTAACTTTGATTTCTTAAATAATACATGAATTTTTGTGTGGGTTTTTGTTGTGTTTTTGTTTTTTTTTTTTTTTTTAAATATTGATGACTAATAGGTACCTCAGTTAGTAGCTACCTTTCTCTTCTGAAGTTTACAGTAAGCTGGAAAACTGCTATGCGGTTGTTTGTTGCCTCTGTATTGTGGCGTGAGGATAGATTAGGTGGAACAAAGTTACTTCAGCAACTGGATCAATTATGTGCATATACAATATCTATGTAATAAACCACACTGTTTTATGAAATAATGGCAATTTCAACAACATGTTAAAACATTTGCAAAACAAACAGTAGGTCAAATTTAGTGCAACACTGTATCACAGAGGAGGAAATAAAATTTGCCTTCCCATCCCCTGTAGACCTGCGGAGGGAAGAACAGGACTCCGCTGGGTCAGAGCAGCCTGGCTGGTGGGACCCTTCAGCAGGAAAGTGGCCTGGTACAGCTGGCAAAAACTGTAATGTCTGCATTGCAGTACAGCTTTTCTGTAGAACTTTACGGCATTTAAGATTAAAAGACTACGTAGTCTTTTGATTATTCCTTCTTATGCTATTTTATTTAGGAATATCTAAATGTCTTCCACTATTTAGATGAGAAAAAATGACTTTCAGATAAATGTGAACTCACTTCTGGACAAACGATGACTGAAGAGCAGGTCTGGGGAACATCTTGAGTTCCCCTTGGAATTCATTTCAGCTGAACCAATTGTGTAACACACAGTTTTAAATGTAAAAAACATATTTAACCTGGACCATAAAGATATAGTAATAGAAAAGGCTAGCTAGCTTTTCAAAGGCAGTGAACACAAGGCAGTATGTGCTGTAAACTCTTAATGCGTTCATTTACACTCAGACACAGCAGTGTGGCTTGTCCATGCTGGATGGACAGAACAAGTCAGTTAGTATGTTCTAACAAGGTCCTGCTGTCGTAGCCTGGCCAAGGTCTGTCGGTACTTGTCACTCGCTTTATTCCAGTTGCTTATCTGATAGAGTTCACCTCTGACAGTTGCGTATAAATCAAACAATGGATTCTCTCTGGAAGATATCTTCGTCAGCAACAACTGAGAACAGTGTCTGAGTTACAGCACCACATAGTCACCCCTTAATATATTATTGGAAATATGGAATAAAAGTTGGAAAAAAGGAAAGAAGGAAACCAATCCTAGCAGTGACCACCATACCTTCTTTTGAATAGTGAAACTGATTGGTTGTTTTAGTATAGCTATTTCAATATTTGGATAATGTGAGGAAATTTTCCATTACAAGTGATTCACTTTTTCCCCCCGGTAATATTGTAGCTGAATATTGGAAACATTATACCACAAAGAGCATTTTTGATTTGTTTGTTGTTTCCCCCCTCCCCAGTTCGTCTCCAGCTAACCCACTGGTTTAGTGATTAGCACCAGAGCCTTTCACACAGTGTTTGGAGCTCAGTTCCCTGGCTGCAGTTCACTCAACCTTGACGTAAATCTCCAATAAGTACTTTGTGAGAGGTTAGCCTTTTGTGCAGGGTGTGTGAGAAATCCTGCCTGACCAGGTTTGTTACAGAAACCAGTGTCAAATTGCCTTGCCCCAAGTGTTTGACTATGAAAGAGGGGGATGGGGGTGGGGGGAATCATGCAAAAAACCACCCTCACTCTCCACTTCCAAGAGGCTAATTGTTCAGGAAAAAACCTCCAGTGTTTGGACTCCCGATGTTTTAGTGCTGATCTGCCTGTGTCTGGCACTGTCAAGTGAGCCTCTGATGATTTACAGTCTGCAGGTAGAGCAGTGAGTATGTCATTCATAGAATCTGCCTTCTGTGTCTTGCTTGTTGAGGCTGGTTGCTTTTAATTTAATCTATTTGATCGTGCTATTTGCCTTAGGTGATCAACAACCTTTCATGTAAATCCTAGCCAATCTTATAAAACTAATGGAGAAGCAAAAAAACACACCAAAACACTAGCACTGTAGTCATGCCTTCGCTGTTGATGTCAGCAGTGTCATAGGAAGGCAGATAAGGTATGCAACCCTCCCTTTTTATAAGGAACATCTCCTCCCTTCATTACGTTTGGTTTTGTGGTTTTTTTTAAGAAAGTTACATCCTTTGGAAATGGAAACAAAACATTATCTTGCTACCTCGGGGCCTTGTACATGAAAAGCCCATTGAAATCTCTTTGCCATTCTTCCATATTGTGTAAAACTGGGTCGCTCCTAAATAGATGTAAAATTCAACATCGGTTCTCTTCTGTTTCTGTTAGCAACCTTCACGTTAATTGCAATTACACATTAGTGGAGGTGTTTTGGATTAACTCTTTCATTCACGGGAAGCAGATCCACAGAGGTTTGCATAAACACGTTGGGTTTGAGGCTGGGCGCTGCTGGAATACATTTTGGCAAGTCACCCAGTTTATCCGAGTATGACAGTAAATGGCAGCAATATTGCTTAAAGGGAATGGAGGCTTTGGTTTCACAAAACCAAGAAGCAATTCAGAATCAGCAGCGAGGGACAAAAAGCCACTTCTTCAGCTAAGCAGGCAGGGCAAATGAAATTCTTCAGAAGGGAAATGTTGCACAGAGGCTTGCTGTGATTTATTTAATGGGTCCACTGACTTCAGAGACTGGCTGGAAGGGTTTGGAGGGAGAGAAGGGGACAGGAAGGAGGAAGAAGTGCTGGAAGGAACAAGGGGAGTCCTCTGTTTTTGCCAAGTATTGTGTTTAGTTGGAATAGAACAATAATAACCACATACTTTGGAGGCCATTATTTCCTTACTACTAATTACCTGCAGGAGCCTTGACAGGGAGGTACAATCTGAATTTGAGCCAGTGAGTAAAATATAAAAATCAGAGAACAGTCTGTCAGTCTTACATTCCTTAAGAACCTAATGTGAGTTGATGTCGATCCATGAGGATTGGCTTTATGCGTGTTTTCATCTTTCCTTTCTGTGCTTTGATCATACATTAAAAAAATAAGGTGCTTATCTTAGTGAATTCCAGTAAAAATTTAGTTACAATGCTGTCAAGACCACTTTGCATTTGGTTAAACAACTTCTAAGCATTAAATAATCTTGAAATCTTGTGTGTTGCTCCAGGCTTTTGAGATACAATTTTTCATAATGGTTATCTGTGTCATCATCATCATAAAAAAAAAAAAAAATCCTTACAGAGAGGAAACATTTAAGCATTATGATTTGTCAGTCAAAACCAAAAAATGACAAAGTTAAAATTTTCCTGTGGCCCTTCAGACTGCTTGCTTAGTAACTTGGTGGTCCTTAACTGCCGGTATTTCTAAAATGCGCAATAGAATTGGATGTGAAATACAGTTGCAGAGTTGTGTTTTCAGCCTCCCCGCCCATGAGGTACACAGTTATCTTGATCATATTTGGATCTAAGCTAGCTGCAGTGTATAACACCGTTTCTCTCCCTTGCAGAATTTATTAGCTCGGACCCCAACTCCACTTACCCGTAAGATGTAAATAGTCCCACTGAACTGCATCCAGCCGTCAGGATCTTGTTGCAAGGTCAATGCTCTAGTTGCAAGAGGGCTGGAAAGCAAGATAATACATGTTTTTTAAATCCTTTTCCTTCTGATGTGAGACTTTTGTCTTTAAATTATTGGCTAATTGCCATTCTATTATCTGACACTGGTATATTTGCCTTTTACATAGCTCTTTCACCACTGCCTATATTAGTTTTACTTCCCTTTTGAAGACCCCTGTTTGTTTTCATTGTTATGTTTCTGTGCAGGGAGGGAGCTTTCATTGTTGCCTGTGTCTTAGCTTCTTTCCCCCCCACCCCCATTTACTTCTTTTTCACTTCCCCATATTTTAAAACTGTCTAATTAATTCTTAATAATGCAAAAATGTATTAACACCTCGCTCCCTCTTCTCTTCCCTGCCCCTTTTCCTCATTTGCCCTATATCATGCAGTCACAGCCCCACTAGGTTAGATATTACTCCAAGTCAGAGTACCCAGTTGTTGGAACAATAGTGTAAATTTTAATTAAAACTATCATGCTTTTGAGGAAAAATAAATGGACATTGTGTATTTGTTTGCAATAGGTCAAATAATTGAAAGCTTTGTACTGACCACAGCAGCCAAACTGCAGATGCAAATTGTCTTATTTACTCACTGATGAGATAATTAAAGTAGTATTTGATGTCCAACCTGACTACCTTTACAAAGATAAGAGCATTTTTTCCAGAATGCAAGCTCCCAGTGTGGGCATAAGCATGTACTTTGGAAATCTGCGTGGAATGAATTGTTAATCCCTGGTGGAGTTGTGACTGTTAGCGCTTTCACCCTGGCAGTTTAGGAGAGGGCATTGTTAAGTGTTAGAAAAGGGCTCCTTGGGTAGATCTGGGTCCTGCTCTTTCCTGTCCTTCAGCAGAATATATGTATCAGTTCACTTGGCTAATAAATATCTCGTATTGTGAGACTGCGGTGTTATTAAACATCCTAACAGGATGCTGAGGCACTGGCACAGGTTGCCCAGAGAAGCTGTGGAGACCCCATCCCTGGAAGTGTTCAAGGCCAGGTTGGACGGGGCTTTGGGCAACGTGGTCTAGTGGAGGGTGTCCCTGCCCATGGCAGGGGGGTTGGAACTAGATGGTCTCTAAGGTCCCTTCCTACCCAAACCATTCTGTGATTCTGTGATCATCATATACACATCAGTACCTCTCTCGTAGGTGGAGTGGCTTGAAACATTTTCAGATCAGGCTTTTCAACAGAATAAAACCTACCAACCAAATTGTTTACAGCAATTTCAGATTTTTTGTATTTTTCCCCCACTACGTTATTGTAAAAGTAATACAATTTTTACACTTAATTTTGTAGTCTTGAAGTGAAGGTGCTGCATACGTACAGAAAGACCATTGCTATAAAACACGTGCAACAAATACAAATTTAAAGTGCATAAAATGCATATGTTAAGGCATGCTAATTTACAAAAGGCTCTGCTTTATTAAAAAAGGAGAGGAATGAGGCAAGCTCATCTGTAACTTAAGCTTATTCATCAGCCTTGCAATGAATCTTTTTCTGGTACCAGCTTGAGATTTCCTAAATGTTAACAAGCCAGCGAGGACTGTTGAACTTCAATACATCAGCAGTCCAAAGAAGAGCTATTAATTAACCCTGGGGGCTGGTGTGGTGAGAGCTTAGCTATTGACAGCTGTCACCTCAGGACATTGCTGCTGTTCGTTTTCAGCACGAGGCAGAACCGGGATTCACCTGAGGATTGTCACAGGGAGAAGGAGGTTGGAGTGGAAGGCTCAGATTTGCCACTCTGATCTGTGGTTGCTTTGTTGTACATTAAATGGGAATTCCTTTGACGTAAGACACAGCTCAACTGATGGCTGCAGAACATTGTCTAAAGTTAGGAGTGTGGTAAATTCCAGTGCTGCCTAATGATAGTACAGAATTTTTAAGCCATTTTGTTTAACTGTGATATTTATGATGTCCCAACCGAGGATTTGTTCCCATCTCAGCTGGATTGTAAAGCTGTGCCACAGACCATGGAATTCATTGTGGCATGACGGCATTTAAAACCTCAGTCGAACCTTGTTCAGTATCTGTAATGTTTTCTATTCTGAGCCTAAAGAACAACTCAGGGCTGTGACTAAAGATAAATCGTGCAATTTTATCAACATCCCGTAGATGTTACGCTGCAACCATGCAAAATCATTACATTGGTCACTTACTGATACCTTAATGTTGGGTCTGGCAGTGAGCTTTAGGGAATAGATTAGAGACAAGTTTCTTTTATGTTCCATTGTGGTTTACACAGTCTGCGAAGGAAATGCTGTCTTGCCCTCTTATGAGTATGTCAGCCAAGTATTTTGGGTAGTTTTTTCCTAGGAATAGGAAGGGTTATTTTTGTCTTTAATTTTCTTTTTTTTTGGTTGTTGTTTTGGTCCATACTGGTCAAAAGACAGTTTATGTTCACTGTTTCATCTGCAGGGCGTGACAGGGTCTGAACCGGCTAGAGCTTCTTGGTGGACCTTCCTTGTTCTTTCCATTTTCAGTAAGCACCTTGAAATCACCTAGACTTTTAAACTCAGAAATTTCACCCACCTAAGCCATTCATTCTTTTCTTTAAAACAAGCGAACAGACTGCCAAACCAAACAGAAGAGAGACAACTTCAGTAAATTCTCTTTGGTACACCAGTCCCACCTCTTTCATGAACGGGAGCAAGTATTAATGCTGGCTAATGGAAGTATGAGCTGTGCAACTATGGTATTGGCTGTCTCTAAGAAGTTCAGTTTAATGACACGGAGCTCGGAGGCAAGGGAAGGAGAGCTTGTTGCTGTTCAGAATGATTGTGCTGTGCATATCCACCGAGCACTTAAACTGATGACATTCTTCCTTCCCTTACCCTGTCTGTCTCTCTGAAGCTTAGGTTTCAGAGTGCACAATATTAGCTGACCTTGACTTTGAGCAAGCAGTAAATATGCATAGCATTTACTGATATTAAAAGAACAATCCTAAAAGTAAATCTGCAAGGCTCAGTTACTGATTTTATCAGAATTTACAGAAATCAAGGGACTTGATGAACTTACTTTAAATTAATTTTTGAGCCAGGTGGAGCAAACCATAACCCCAGTGTTCAGGTTTTTAAATCAGTGCTTTTGCCCGTTTGAAATAACTAGATTTCTTCAGTCCCAACAACTGCTACGTAGCATGGCGCAGGCTTCAGAGACTGACAAAACCGAAAGCCAGGATGAGCTTTGCAAGGCGTCCGTACCACTGAGGATCAAGCTGAGGTATTGTCTCTGCAAAATTAATCTAGCAAATCCCTTTTTTATCACTATATAAGTGTTCCAGAAAATTTTTTTTTGGTTGTTTTTAATAATACAAAGACCCTTGCAATTCCATTGGTACAAGAAGAAATCAGATGTATATCTCAGAGCTTCAGCATCAGCTAAAGGGTGGAGAAAGGAAGGAAGGAAGACAGTATACCCATTTTCATAAAGCCACACTGAGTAACTATAATAATTATAGATTTAAAAGTCTTTTCTGAAAAAGATAACAAAATGATGTAATTTAGATTTTAAAAATGATTGTAAATTACTTATTAGTGTAAACAAAACCACATAAGTTTAATTCATTGGCCCAAGAATGGACATATCTTGTCGTTTATTAATATTACTTGGATTAAGAAGTAACGGTGGGAAGCTGGTGGCAGTAGTTAATGCATTTAGCTTTTCATAGTTTAGCTGCTTAAAATGGTGCTCATATAATATACGTGCATGTAAATATGTATGTATCTTCTCACAGGTTTTTTTTAATTTGCTTTGGATTTGTTCCATTTACTAACCATATTAACCAACCATTCTTAAGCATCCGATGCCAGGGTTTCAATGCAGTATTTCAATGCCAAGAGTCCACCTGTGTCTTTACGATTCTGTTTAACAGATTCCCCAGTATGTAAATACATCCTTAATGTCATGCTGTATTTTTGTATTTTGCTATCTGTGGATAGTAAAATGAAAATGATCACACATTTCCAACAGGACTTTTCATGTCAGAGTCTCAGCACCTTGAAAGCCCCCATCAAAATTGTTACGATTATGTAGTTTGCAAGTACATTACACTGCTGCTTTGCTCTTTCTCCCAGTTCCATTCTTCTCATTAAAAAAGAGAGATTGAACTTGCTAAGAATACTGTTTTCTGAAACGCTCTGTAATTTTTATCATTTTGTCAAACTTTTATTATTCACAAGCAAAGGGAGATGGGACTGTAATGTTGTCGTAAGACATAGAGGGATGGCTGATTCAGTCCCCTGTATTCTTCAACAAAGGAAGCTACTAACTTTGATAACCCTACTCCACTTTTTAGTGAAACTTCCGGCCTCTTCTTTTAATGAACAAAACACTTGTCTCTTATTTGCAGTTTATGAGACTCTCACTAAATTGGGCTTTGTGCATGTCTCTCCGGCTGGTTTGCCACAGACGGTATTCACCATTTCTAAAGCTGCGCAGGGTAACGAAAATAGATAGCACAATACAGGCATAATAACCTGTACAGTGCTTGCTCATTGCAGTGCCTCACCACTAATGTATATAAATACCTACTGCAATTGAGCATGACATTTGTAGAGGGATCAACTCCAAAACCATATTGAGTGTACACACTCTAATTTCTCTTTACACATCCCTCAAGGTGAAGATAGATGTTGCAGTCTGTCAGCCTATCATCACTCTGAACACTTTCCTTCGCCTTATGTGTTCTGTTTCCTTCTCCTTTGAATGCATGTTATTTTATAAATTTCTGTTAGAGACTATCCCAAGCATGACTATAGGCTGGGCGAGGAATGGATTGAAAGCCGCCCTGAGGAGAAGGACTTGGGGGTATTGACTGATGAGAAGCTCAACACGAGCCAGCAGTGTGCGCTTGCAGTCCAGAAAGCCAACCGTGTCCTGGGCTGCATCAAAAGAGGTGTGACCAGCAGGTTGAGGGAGGTGATCCTGCCCCTCTACTCCACTCTTGTGAGACCCCACCTGGAGTACTGCGTCCAGCTCTGGGGGTCCCAGTACAGGAGAGACATGGAGCTGTTGGAGAGAGTCCAGAGAAGGGCCATGAAGCTGATCGGGGGGATGGAGCACCTCTCCTCTGAGGACAGGCTGAGAGACTTGGGGTTGTTCAGCCTGGAGAAAAGGTGGCTCTGGGGAGATCTAATTGTGGCTTTCCAGTACCTGAAGGGGCCTACAGGAAAGCTGGTGAGGGACTGTTTATCAGGGAGTGTAGTGACAGGACAAGGGGTAATGGGTTTAAGCTGAAGGAGGGTCGATTTAGATTAGATGTTAAAAAGAAATTCTTTACTGTGAGAATGGTGAGGCACTGGCACAGATTGCCCAGAGAGGTTGTGGATGCCCCATCCCTGGAAGTGTTCAAGGCCAGGTTGGATGGGGCTTTGGGCAACCTGGTCTAGTGGAGGGTGTCCCTACCCATGGCAGGGGGGGTTGGAACTAGATGATCTTTGAGGTCCCTTCCAACCCAAACCATTCTATGATTCTATGATTCTATGATTCTATGATTATAATCTTTTAAAGGGGATTATTCTGTTTCTTAGGAATAGGTGCTCAGCTGCATCTCTGCATAGAATCATAGAGTCATGGAATCATTTAGATTGGAAAAGACCTTTAAGATCATTGAGTCCAACCATTAACCTAATGCTGCCAAGTTCACCACTAAACCATGTCCTTAAGTGCCACATCTACACATGTAGTCTTCTTCTGAGGCCGTACATGCACCATAGGAATGAAAATTTTGATTTTTTTTTTTTAATTTTCCCCCCATAAATGTGTGACTCTTAACAATGTAGATTTACTAAGGTGACATATTTCTGAAATATTATAAGCTTTGTAGTGCTTCCTTTCAGATGGTCACTGAAAGTTCTGATGAACTAAAACCATTAGTCTTTTTTTCCCATTTCAGCCACTAAAACTGTCCTTTCTCAGTTCATTTGATAACTCTATATACAGTAATAGGTACATGTAGTTAGAGGAACAGAACCACCTTATTTTATTTGTATTCTTATCTGATGTGTATTAGCAAAAGGAAGAGAGGACTTTTTAGTATGTGCTAAAGCATGGTGATACTTAACTCACTTTCTGACATCATGTCAAGTTTTCCTTTTATATCATTTGACCAGATTAGCTATAAAAATACTGGAAGTCTAAGCAGATTTAAATAGTTCCATCCTACAAGATTAGTTGCAGTGTGAGCGTGATGGCCTTGCATTATGAAATTGTTAAAAGGCAAAAAAAAAGAATAGCTGGAAAACAAGAGAAAGAAACAGTATTTTTAATGAGGCAGTTCTGTAGGTCTTTGTTTTTGTTCTTGGGTTTTTCTGGGTTTTTTTTTATGAATGTAAGAAAGTAGGGTACTTCTGGCTATTGTGAGCAGCAAAATTTGCCATGACTGCTCTTGATTTCCATATGTACTTACTTTGTTTGTTTTCCTCTTAGTACTCTTTGATATAGAATAGTTTCTTCCTGTCTTTCATTAAACTGATGCTGCTTTGTACCCCCGTGCTCATATATAAAAGAACTGTAGCAAGAAAAGAAGTCATGCCTAACACATCTGATAGTATTTCCATGTTCATATGAAAGCTCTGAAAATCCTTGATAGTTTATTAGATAGTTATGTGGGAGAGGAGTCCTTTACTTTCACACTGAAGAGGTTATTGTTAATGAAGTAGGTATTAAAGTGACTGACGTGCACATCTGCATTGCATCAATTTAGGCATGGATAACTGGGTAACCAAAACCTGCTGGACTTAGTTGAAAAATTAATTATTGTCTAATGTCATATGCTGCCAATTCTATAACATAGGAAAGGTTGAAAAAAATCAGAAATGTGGGAAAAAAGATAAAAAACTAGATACAGAGAAGCACTTTTATGTGGAGTAAGACTTTTAACCTACTCTTCTATTCCTTTAGCTTTGTTCATTCTCTTTATTATTTGCTCAAAAATCACCCCAGCTGAGCAAATGTCATGTGAAATATCGTATGGGTTAATCAGTAATAGCATGCGAACAGCTATTACCTATCTGGGCACATTGCTTGAGTTTGCATTGCAGAACAGCTGTCGGGCTGCTTTGGAAGCTTCCTTTTCTCCATTTTTTTCAGTGAAAGATCAGGGTATCTCCCCATCTCTAAATATAGTGCATGTTCTTTTATTAAAGATTGAGTAAAAATAATTATTCTCATTTCCTCTCCCCCCCGCCCCCCGCACTTCTTTCACAGATTATTTCAGATTCACACTGATTCACACTCTTTTCTCAGTAGTATTTTTGGGGGATCAGACTAGGTATTGCTAGTTAATTGAATTTATATTGTGCTACCTCTGATCTTGAGTTTGGGCATCTGATCTGATGGGGAATGTGGTAATCAACAGAAAACTGCAGAGGGGTAACCTGTGACAATTTACCTAGGTTGATTTGCTTTTCTTCCAGAAATCACTAAAAGCAGGAGTGTTAACACAGGTTTCAGATTTGTCATGGCTTTTTTATTTCTGAAGAGAGAGAGAGTATATCTGTATAAACTGAAAGCTGGGTAAATTTATAGTCGCTATCCTCTGTCGTTTCCTCTCTGAAGAACCTATCACTTCTCCTTCCCAATCCTACACATCTTCATATTCGGCATCCCCATTTCTACTAGTCTGCGTGTGAGCGTGAGTGCCCCAGAAGCCATGCCGTGGCTTGGCTTGGGAAACAGAGGAAGAGTTTCAGAGAGGTCAGTAGGTGAGAGATTACATTTGGGATTTCACAGTAGGCTGAGCTGGACCTGCAGCCAGGTTGCAGGTGCCCTGTAGCATGAGCTTCACGAGTGCCTCCTGGACTGTGCCTGGAGCGCCCCGCTCTTCCCCGAGCCACATTTCGTTTCGGCTGTCTCCAGTGAATGGTGTGTGATTGACTTTCACATCCTCACAAAAAGCATTGTTGCATATCATCAAATCTGCCTTTGCTACTGAGCTTAGTATTGGTTAATGAACCAGAAGAACTTGTAGTTCCAGTACGAGTGGTTTGATGCTGCTGGTACGCTTTTCTTGTGGCTTTGTGTTTTTTCCCCCTCCCTATCATTTGGGGGTGGAGATGTGTTTGTTTCTTTAACTGGGATATTATGATAATAGAATCAAGAGATAAGATTTAATCAAGGTACATAGTATAAATACATAATAAAACAGTAAAACATGTAAATAAGATCCTATTGGTACCCTGGCTTTCTAAACTGTACTTTATGATGTCTTTTCATATGATGTAAATGTAACGCTCTAGTTCTTGGTAGAACTTCTGAAGGGAAGATTTTAAATTCCTCTTTTCTCAAGCTAAGGTTATGTTTCATGTTAAATAACAGAAGTGAAATGGGATTGCTATCTGCTGAATGAAGAATGAGATTGCATTCAGCTATTTTCTTTATATGTTATCTTATCAGTGTGTGATTTTGCTTATATGCACTGGAATGAGATATATAACTCTCATTTGTCACTGCCAGCAGCCATACTGCACATTTCAGAGCCCTCATGTAGGCTGTTCCTTCTACAGTCAACTACCAGCTCAGCCTGTTGGCTGAAACGTGAGGGGCAGGGTGAAAGGGAGGAGAACAAAGCCAGTCCAACCAGAGGCTTAGCAGCAAGAGCTCTAGATTGTGTCCTGTTCCTCCTAAATTCCATGTAAAGCTCTTGTCTTGAATGAGCATTTTCCCTGTCCCTTATGACAGTAAGGGATGTGGAAACAATTACTCAACATGAGTCATAAAAGAGATAAACCCTGAAAGATAGACAAAAAAATGTTTATCCTGTGCTGAGCCACATTAGCCCAAGGCTGTGAAGTCTTATTTCCATGTCATGCCCTCGTTCTGAACTGTTTGTCTGAGGCCCTTTTGCAGACAGCTGCTGAAAGTAAAAGGTCATGGTGCAGCAGCTTTAAAGAACCTGCTTCAGCCATATAAAAGTCACCAAAAGAAATGAGAATCCAGTCCGTCTAATTTGTTGGGAGAATTAACCTTCTTGGTCTAGCATCTTCGGTAGCAAGAGGCTTTTCACAAGCTGACGCCATGACATATTTGCCTCTAATTTAGTTGATTAAGAGAGTGACTATATTATGAAAGACTGTTTTTCACCACTGCTGTAAATGTAGTGATCTTAGCCCAGATTTATTTTTTTTTTTAACAGTTAGTTAGCCTTGTTCTCACTGTGGAGAATTAAGAAAAATTGCTAATCATTAAGGACACGTCGGCCTGTTCCGAAAATTGGAAAGATGTGTTGTGTTTTTTTTCCAAGGCTGAAAACATACCAGAAGAGTGATTCTTTTTACAGCGTTCTGTGTGGTGTCCTACCTTTTATTTGAAAGTATGAGTAGGTCATTGCGGATTAGGCTTCCCGCTCTTGACAGTTATTTGGAGGACTTTTCTTTATGATGATAAAACTTACTGAGAGTCTCTTTTGTAATGTGTCAGTACCTAAGCAACCCACGTGTTTCGTGCTTTCTGCTCTGCTCTTGTGTACTCTGCAATCGCCAGGCTGCTAAAAGAACCCTTTTTTCTTACTTTAAAAAAGAAAAAAAAAAAAAGTTTCTGTACCTAATCTAAAGGTTAAAAAAAGCTAACTGAGGACTGGATTCATTTTACCTAAATGTTTCCAAAATAGTTAGCTGGGAATGTGCCTGATTGCTTAATGTGAAGAGATCTCCTTGCCCAATGGAAGTATCTATCATGTCTCCTGTATGTTAGACAGTGCATCCTCATTTCCAACCACCTTGTGCCAAAGCACATGCATAATCAAGAGAGAGAGCCTGGTTCTAGGAGATGACAGAGAATATTTACGTTATGAATTGCCTCTTCCCACTGGCAGTGAAGGGAGCCTAGGGTTAGATTTCTGAAGCTCGGCAAGAGAAGAATCATTTCTGTGATGCTGGGAAGATCTTTTCATCTAAAACCCAGGCAATTAGAGAGCTTTAGGTTAAATACAGATTTCTGCTCTTCCATATGGTGTTTGTTTGCAGAACTCTCACACTCTGTTGTTAGACACTGATATAACTGTGCTACAGCTTTGTTGGGCATGTCATGCATCCTGCAGAGGCTTTTATCTCTACTGTTTATCAAGGGTATTTTGGGCTTGATAACTAGCAGTAAAGTTTTTATTTCTAGATCCCTGTAATCTTCTGGTTTTTTGTATTTTTATCTGTGAAGAAATTCTAGAGATGAGAACTGATTATATGTATTTATACTGTGCTGTTGTATATGTTCATCATAGTGCATGTTCATCTTCTGCCCAGAACCACTCTATTACCAGGGAGTAATGAACTTACTATGAGCTCCAGAAACCAAGCCTGACATCTGGCTTTTTCCAGTGATGCATCTTCACAAAAAACAGCCATTGCAATTAATAACTCTGCTTATGATGTTTCAATCTAAGTTAAATCAAGTTTCATTTTTGTAACTATATGAGCCATGGTCTATTAAAAAAAAGAAAAAAAAATACTGATGATGAGCTAAATGAAATTTCGGTTCTATTGAGAAAGATGTTTCTAAACATAAAAATGAAGCCATACTCAAATGTCATTTTGTTGTTTAAGAACAGTGGAACAAACATGGAAGATGATCAAAAGGTTGGAAGAGGTTGAATGTATAGTTGTGAAATAAGAAGTGATACAAGGTGTGATCTTGCTTCCACCCAAGCCACGGTTTGCACATGAAGTTCCCATGTTTGAAATCCTTTGTCCGGGTTTACAACTTTTTTGAATTTTTTGAATTCTTAGTTGTGGTCCAAAGTGCTTACATAGATATTTTCTATAAAATGAGTGCCTGCTTAATCATCATATGCATTAAGCTTTAATATATGTTTGGTAAATAGCACAGTCAGGCAGGAGGGATGGTCATGGTTATAGTGAGGAAGTGTGATACTTTTGCATCAATGTTTGAGCGCTGCAAAATTCAGATTTTATTTGTTGTGAAATGTGTTGAGAAAGGAAACAACACAAAATCATAAGGACTATTTCACTGAAACTCATGGGAGGATTTAACTTCCTTTCTTTGACAACATTTCCCTGACATTGCTTGCCCATTTGCTTGGAGTGTTCTACTTTCTGAACTTTTTGACATTAAAAAACCCCAAACAAAAAATGAAACATGTAGAAATATTTTTAAGAAGTGCATATGTATCTCTTCTTGAGCCTCAGCATGAATTTGAGTTTTTGAAGATTTTTATCCTTTATTCTGTAAAGCTATATTAAAATTTTAACCTTTTTAAGTTAAGTAGTTGAACCAAACTAATAAGAAAAGCTCACTTATATTTATACCTGTAGGAGTTTAGGAGATGTTCAGAATGACAATGTAAGTCAGTAATTGCAGTAAAGTTTTGCAGTAAAATCCCACTTTGCTGGCCAAATGGCTGATAAACAAACCTGTTCAGGTCACTAGAAATGCAGTGCTTGAGGCTGACATTATTGACTGAGGTTCTAGGTCCTTCGTTAATCTGTGAGGCCAGATTAGTTGATAATTGGACTTTAAAAAATTGAATATAATTTCAATTTATTTCTACAAAATTTGAATTAATTCTCCATCCATTAACACAGGCCTACTTCTTCATATATGTTACAGGTACCATCCACCATCATTTGAAAATTAGACTGATGATGCTCAGGGAGAGCACAAGTTTGAAGGTGGTTATACTCAGCCATACAGTTAGATCTTGGGCTAATAATGTTTTACAGGGAGAGAAATTAATAGTTTAGTCTTAAAATTTTTTTAAAATATTCTTTTGCAGAGACCGTTCTTGCCCCTGTTTCTGTCTTCACTTTTTTTTTTCTTTTTCCCCAAAATGACACTTACTTTCATATTAACAAGTTTGTTAAATAAAAGGCTTCCTAGTCACATTTCTTACACTGATATTTCTGGTTATGGAAAATAGCTGTCTGTGTTTGCCAAAAATAGAAATTAACTAATCCTGGTACTTTATTTTCATAGTAAATGTCAATGAATAAACACTACCACTTAATTGTAGTTTAGAAAACTGAAAAACAAGTGGCTTTATAAGTATAATGATACAGCAACAAACACTTGTTATCGAAGTGTCAGCGTCTCTTTTTCTCTTTATAAAACGTTCCTTGACTTCAATCACTTTGCAGGTATTAATTAATTTTATTTTAAAAGTAAAAGCAGAATAGTATTTGTTCAGTATTTAATCTTCTGCTCCATTCCAGGAGGAGGTATCTTGCTAGATTTGGTGACATAAGGGTCAAAAGATAAACTGTAACCAATACCTCTGTTTATTTTTTTGACAATGTTAAATTAGCAACCCCTCGGACCTCTTGCAGAGAAGTACAACCTGAGTAATTGAACATGTCACTGGGGAGCATGCTTGGTTAAGCTGATTCCTATTGTGTTGACTTGTCAGGGACCAATAATTAAAGCTGAAGAGGGATGCTCATTAGTGTCTACAAAATGATTCAAAGAGCAGAAAGGAAGAGTCCTTCAGGCACACCTGCTAAAAACTGACGCTGCGTGGTGGGGTGAAGCCAACTGACCGGCTTGTTTATCTGATGGGTTAGTGGTACAGCTCTAACAGAGAGTAAATAAACTAAGAGGTAGAAGTACATGCTCTTTGAATCAAGCTACAAAACGTCTACCCTTGAAGATGTTTGCCTTATACTATAGCGTCTCTGCAGAATTGTATTTTTAGCATTTATTGTATACAGTGTACAGCAGTATCTATTCAAATGGCTTGCTTCTCATCCCTGAGTCATCATTTCCGTCATTTCAGCTGGAAGCATCATGATATTAATAATCTCTCAGTTTCTTTAAACTCTCAAGGGTCTGCTTGGATAACCTCTAGGAGTTACAGTGCTTTTGATGATAAATGCCCTTATTAGCATGCATTTTTCACACTTGCTCTTTAAAAAATGAGGGGTTTGTGGTTGGTTTTTTTTTTTTTTTTTTTTTTTTTTTTTTTTTTTTTTTTAATTCCCATCACCTATGCTACTGACTGTAATGCATTAATTTCTGTGAAAAACCAAACAGGAAAACGCTCTGAATGAGGCTTTCTTGAAATGATACTGTTTATCAGAGCAGGGAAACAATATTTGCGTAGAGATGCTATGTTATTACCCAGAATTAATAACCTCAAATTTATATGGAATAGGGAACTTTAGGGGGCTTGAGCCGGGATGGTCTTGCAGATTTTCTTCTTCCACAATATGAATAATCTGAGAAACTCAGTTTTCACTGACTCTCAGAGTAATAAAATAAACCCACAGAACTAAGAAATAAATGTAGACAAAAACACTTGAACTATGACAAACCCTGTGAAACTGGTTATGAAAGCTCAATGTTTAACGGAAAACTGAGGATGTGGCAAGTTTCTTGATGAATAATTTGTTTTTGTTCTTTCAGGTTATCTGTAAATGATTGTTATCACACGTTTTAACATATGTTATTCTGATAAATTCAGCTGTTCAGCTAGAAACCTTTGTGCTGAGTGATCCCCTCTACTCATGCCCTGTATTTTCCCGCTGGATCAAGGCAACACTTCCCTGCTGTAGAAATGTCCTCTTCATTGTAGCCATCTCTAAAATCTTCATGCTGTGTCATTTCAGTAGGGATGGTTAGCACAGAATGGAATCCTACAGAGTAAGGCAATATCCACACGACAACCTTCGGTCATTAAAACTGTTAGTTATTCTCAACTCCCAAATCTTCTTTGCAGTATTTTACAGCACAGCCCCAGAAAAAGGCTAGTAACAGCACCCTTCCTCATGGAAAGCTGTTACAGATCTTGGACATTGGGGGATAACAGAAAAGGATTGGAAAAGACGGGTATTTTTATCAAAAAGCTTCTTCTGTTATGTGTTCTGGAGATCTATTGAAGTTAGGAGGACTTTACTCCTGCAAAATTGGTCTCTTCTGAGATCCCTTTGATTTGAGACTGTGTGGAAGAGCCTGTGTAGACAGTACAGTTTTCTTGCCTCTTGGAACCATTTCCCTATAATCGCTCATTTCTACAGTCTTCCCCCCGCTTCCCTCCCTCCCCGCCTTCCCCTGGAAAAGCTGATATGGTTTAATTTGGGTCTCCAAACCTATGACACTGAAAAACTCCCAAGGAACTGAGTCATGGGCTGAAGAGCAATTGCATTGGAGTTTTTCAGGGTCTGGTGCCATCATATATAATAAAGCCTTGATAACATTTAAATCATAAATTGCTTAAAACTGGGATAGAGATGCTCTTCAAAAGTGCCCATTAAGTAAAAAGTAAAACATGTAGGAATCCTGAGCATTGCCATTTGTAAACTCCAGGTTTGTGGGAAGGAGCAAAACTTAGTTCTGCCTTTTTGTATATTCCTTGTCATCTCTCTCGGGGTTATAAATTGGAGTACCATCGAAACAATTTTTAATAATCTTATTAATCAGCATAATCTGTACTAATATAGCTCTTTTGTAGTTCAGTACCACTTGTCAGTAATTTGACAGAGTTGATTTTTGTATCATCAGCAACAAAAAAGTTGTGATCTCTAATAAAAGTGGAGACAAACAATCAAGTAATCAGCTTTCAAAGGTAACTTAAAGGATCACACTCCTAAATGTAAACATCATCACAACTTCTAAACTCATTTCTGACTCAGTTCTCCAGACTAGAGAGAGGCCTGTGACTTTTGGACCACATTTCCTTTCAGATTCACCATTTTGTTGCTAATAAGATAAGCTGTGTTGGGAAATGAATCAGTACTTCTGGGTTGCTCATTTGGCAGCTGAGTGCAGTGAGCTGCTCCCATTGTCAACACAACAAAAAAAAGTATTTATTTGTTCCCGAGGACTTCATGGTTGCTTACTTGCAGAACTGTATTTTATGTTAAGCGTGTAAGCCAGAGTGTCCATGTGAGAATAAAGACATTCCTTAAGTAGCGTTTTTCGAATTGGTTTACTGAAGCATGTGCTAATGCAAAGTTTGTAAGTAATCCTTGGGCACGAATATTGTAAAACTCTTGTGATTACATTTGCCATGGGTCAGTACATTGCTAGCAGTGAGCTGCTGTAAAGTGGAGGGAGTACCTATGAAATCTGGGAAATGCGGCCAAGGAGAACGGCGTAACAGGTATACTGCATCTGAGAAGGGCTGCTAGCGCTCGTTCTGTGATGCAAACATCTAGTAGAAACTTAGCCAAATCCTAACAACTCAAAAATACGCGATAGAAAATCTGAAAGGTGATGTCTTAAATTTCTCTTAAAGCTGGATGAAGAATAAGCATAAAAAGATTCTCCTCACTCATTTTCTTACTCAAATGATACAATATCTATTCAGAGGGCTTTCAAAGTCACAGCACAGCTATGGCTGTCTCAAAACAAAAACACCGTGAAAAAACCTTTGAGGTTCATTTATTTATTGGGAAAAATAACTCTGGATAACTAAAATGCTCAGACATTCACCTGGGTCTTGGGAATCACAGGGTGGGCAAGAGCAAGGATCCAAACCTCCACAGCTGAGGACACCTCCGGCCGTACGGAGCTCTTCTGGCCCTCTCACGTAGAAACAAACCCCAACGAATGTAGTCCTCTAACTGGTGAATTTTCATGGGAAGCTTTAATTACTGTGAATGGGTATTTGCTGATTACAAACTTCAGAAAATTCTGGTCTACCTTAGTTTGTAAAGGTCCAGTGGAGGGTAGAGCTAATCAGAAAGGGGACATTGGTTAAACTACCTAAAGGCAGATCATAACTCCCCATTCACTGGACCAGAGGAAAGTCCAAGTCTCCTGCCTTCCCACGTCACCCATCATTGGCTAGGTGTGGCAGAAAGGCATTCACCCTTCTGCATTGGCGAGGTGGATTCGTCCCCACAATCACAACAAAATACCAGCTGTCATCTTTGTTGCTGAGTAAGGGCAGTAGGAATCGCAGTGGCATCCAGAAGGTGCAATTCAGTTTAGAAACTTACTATGCTACAATACATAATAAGGCACTGCGCCTTCTCAGAAGAGGTTTCATTCTAATTTAAGACTCTTTGTAACACAAGAAAACGTGTAATTAATACAAAGGTGTTCAGTTCAGGTCTTCAGAAGGAAAAGGATTTTCCTTCTCAAAAAACATTTTCAGTTTTGTATGTTAGAGGAGGAGTAGGTGGGATGTACTTAGAGAAGAAAACCTGAGGTGGTCAGAATGATGAATGAGAAAGTATTCCCTTGGAACACGTGTTTTGAGTAGATAAGGGGGGTGTGTGTGACATTGCTCTTGCAAAGCAAAAGAAGACAGTGATAGGTATCTGAATGAGTTGTAAACAAGACAAATTAAGGGAAAAGATTGAATTGAAAGAATTGAGATATTATGGAGGAAGAGCTGAAGGCAGCTAAGCAGTACCTCAATATAGATGGCAAGATGCAGAGTCTGACCAGCTGACTTCCCAGCAGAGGACGGGGTGGCAGGGAGAACAGTGGCCCTGCCAGCGGTGACGGGCTGGGGGGTGGCAGCTGATGCAGCCCCACAGAGGTTGATTGAATCACGTTGATTTATATCAGCTGATGAACTAGACCAGTTACGCTAAATTGAAGCAAAGGCCTAAAAAGAGGAAATAGAAGAGAGAAACAAATATGTTATGGGATGCATTCAGAATAGATGATCGTAAGTAAGTAGGTAGATTTTTCAGGATGGAGTGGGATGAGATGAATGAATATGAGTTGCAGCTGAATGAGTTTTCCATTCATTAGCCTGTTCTATCCTATTGCATTCCTAGTGCACAAGGCAATCACAATGGAAGGGATTAAGGTCACTGACCTTAATTTAGGCTAAGTCTGAAAAAAAATCTTGAACATGTGTTCATGGGGCAGAGTTTACTTGCCTGAAAAATTTCCTTGTTAATAGATTTTTGATGGGGGTGGGGATGATCATAATTTATGAACTATCACTTTTTAAATATGTGCCTTTTCTGTCTTGTCTACAGAGGAGCGACATTAGCTTTTGCAGTTGCTTTGTTTATCAGCACTGTCTCACAGTTTTTGCCCTGGAGACTGTAACAAGCCTGGGTAGAGATAGTATCCTTGTTCTTTTCTCTACAGTAACTGCTCAGGCCATTTAAAGATAATAGGCCATGCCCAGCATGACCAATAAAAAAGGAAAATGGCATTTATCTTGCTGGCTTCCTCTGATAGCGTTTAGGACCCTGCTCTCTGCTTGATCCATGGGCTCAACTCCATGAACAGTCTATGGGGAGTAAAACATTCAACAACACCTTTGTAACACAAAGATCCATTGTCGATTGTGCTCTGTGGTCTCAGCCTTTCTCTAAAAACTGTTTCGACTTGTCTTACTTAATGGTGTAAAAAGAGTCCAGCTTTCTCTGCAGCCTTTTTAGAGGACAAAATGACTGTAATGGAAATAAATTGAAATTCAATTAGCCTTCTCTACAATATGGCTTCATATGTTTGATCACAAATAGCTTGAAATTCAAATCCGGTTCTGGCCGTGCTCCATTGCATCATGTTTTGTTAGCTAGTTTTGTTTGCTGACAATTCTAATAAATAAATTAAAAAATAAAGAAAAATGAAGTGACACGCAGGAAAGAGCTACAGAATTATTCAGTGATGCAAATGTCTTACAGAGAGAGAGGAACAGAAATTCAGAGCATTATCTGCTTATCTTAACAACAAGGAAACTGGAAGTTGAATTGATTAATAGCGTTAAAGTATCTTCACAGGAAGAAAATGCTGAGTACTAATAGCTACCACTCTCCTCTGCTTGTTCTGAAAGCAAAGAAAAAGGCCAGTAGTGTTGAAAGTCAAAGTTAAATGCATTCAAATGAGAAGTAAGGGATATGTTTCAGTGGTGATGACTGGTGCCCATTGAAAAAAGTACAGTCGGAATGGGAAAGCGGGTGTCCATTTTTTGATACTTGAGATCAAGACTGAATGCCTTTCTGCAAGAATTCTGACAAATACAAGGTATTGGACGCACTACAGAGATCATTACGTGAAAGGTAATCCGTCACTTTATACAGAAATCTAGCCTACATGATCTGATATTTTCAGGGCTTTCAGTTTCTGGAGTTAAGCCCACTCTGTCCTCTGGCCTGGTACTGTGGGTGGCAGAATGGGAACAAATTAGATTTACGCTCACCTGCAGCAGAGCTGAATCTGGCCCTCTGAGTTCAGATTACTGTGCATACAGTACACAATATTACAATTGTTTGTAGGAAATAAATCTCAGAAGTCCATATGTGTGTAAACAAAAGACTCTAATTGAAACCATCATTGAATGTCCAAGATTATAAACAAAAGATACATTGTTGTGGTTTTGTAAAAAATGAATTATAAGGTAAGAGCAATAATTAATGTGTTCTATTATACCACTGGTAATGAAGGACCTGTTTTGTATTTTTGAACAGTGAGTTTAGATCAGAAACGGGCAAACTAGACCTTAATGGAAAAGGAACCTGATTTTGAGTATGGATAACACTTTTTTTAGAAATCCTTAAAAATAAAATAAATTCTGGTAGTGATGAGAGTGTGCTAGGTGCTGTGCAGCCCTAAAAGAAAGTTGCGTCCTGCCCATTTAGTATCTGATTTACTTCAGTTTTATTGCCCATTGTTGGCGTTATATCAAACATTTCCTTAGTAGGCCCCAGCACTTATATGAAGCTGTGCCAAGGTTATTCTGTATGTAATCCAGAAAGCCTTTTTCTGCTGCAGGGAAATCACTGAGTTAAGGGAATGATTATTCCATTGTGTTCTGTTGTTAGTTTTTCTTCAACAGATTTGAATTACCCTATCTTCGCTTTATTAGTATTGTTGTCTGTTGTACTTCATAATCAGAGCAACAGAGCAAACAGTTCATTCAGCCTTTGGGAAAATTTCAAACCCAGCATGTAAATAGATACGGTTGATAAGAAAGGAAACAGAAGAGAAGTGTACTGAGGAAGGATGGGGGGAAATGGGCACTCAAGAATAAGGTAAATAGGTGAAGAAGATTGTCGAGTCAGAAAGGAGAGTAAAATGTTAAGAGGCGTTAGCAGGAAGGAACTGAATAGCTATGACACATTCAGACTAAATCCCAAAAGACCAAATTGTGATCTGCCAAGAGATAAAGAGAGAAAGAAGAATGGAAAAGCAGTGAGTGATCAAATACATTAAATATACAAGCTTATATTTAACAGAAAGATAACTTGAAAATAAGTTATAAATACAAGGCACGTTTATACTGCACATTGCAATAGATTTATTTTGGAGACATGTTCGGAATATGTGCCAACATACATTTTTGTCTTCTGTGCATTTGGTTTTCTTTCTTTTGTCTATTTTTTGCATTGGATGATCAAATTAGTCTTTCAGTCGATAACTACACTGTTCAGTGGGCATGGCTACCTTTTCAATATGCCATCATTTGGGAAACACAGCTCATTCCTCAAGTTGGCCAAGTGGGAACTACGAATAGCATAGTTAGTCTTCTGTGAATGAACCTGTGAGGTCCTACCGACTTGTATGAGAAGCAAAATTTGGATATGGTTCTGCAGGAACTGAGTATATAACTCAAAAAAAGTCATGGTTTTTCTTTTCGTCATGACGTATCAGTTATGATAGAAAACAATGTAAAAGGAAAATTCACTACTGTTTTACAGTACGATGACGGTAGGTAACGTATTGGCTCCGCTGAAGTCAATGATGACGTCCTTATCTGAAAGGATCAAAAATTCTATTTGTAGACCGTGTTGGTGAAATGGGCCACGCATCTAGATCTAGTTTGTTTATGGCACTTACTTACTTACATTTGTAACAAAAAGCTAAAAAATTTAAAATTGTGATTTAAAGAAAGTGTTGCTAAAACGTGATGCACATTGGAATAGTTATCTGAAGAAAAAAAAAAAAAGGCAAAAAAAAGTGCATGTGTTTTCCCCGCAGTGATAGCATTAAATTAGGTTGCTTGGAAAATCAGAACTGTCCCTAGTTACAGAAATAGCACTAATCTAACCTTAGTTCTGACTCAGATCTGTGAAAGGAGCACTTTTCAGATCAGGTAGCAAAGCCACTGTTGTTTACGAGTCTGAATGCCAAGTTCCCCTTGACTGTCTCACTGCCTCAAGGAAACCTTTGAGTAAAAGCGTTGCAGAAAACGGAATTTGGGCCAGTATATAAGCCAGCCTGCTTATTTCACTGGATAGCGATGAATTCTATAGCCCTGAAATAGTAACAATGCTCTTCATCTGCTACATTAGTGTATTTGAAAAACTGTACACTTCCAGGTGGTATGCACTGAAGTTATTACAAGCCTAATTTTAGGATTAAGAACTCCACCCTCTTTCAGTCTCCACTTGAATGTCACCTCAGGGAGTTGCAGTTCTCATTTTCTTGCACTCACTCTGCCTATAACTTTTTCAAACAAATGAAGATTTTCTTCCGTACAAAACTCCTGCACTGGAGAGCATAAAAGCATTACCATTAGCGACTGGCAAATGCCATGGGCTTTGGCTGAGTTTGCAGAAGTGCCCCAAAGTTGAGATGCTTAGCTAAGCTACCCAAACCTCTCTTGAACCTGCAGGATGTGCCAGAAATAACCGCAAGAACAAGCTTTCCTACAGGCTGTCAGAGCTGCTCCTTAGAACCACAAGTTAGAACCAGAAATTAGAGAGCCAGAGAGATAATAGGAACAACCCTTTAAAATAACTGCTGCTTTTTGAACCTCCACTAAAAATTCATTTTACGTTTAGTTCCAGTTTTGGTTGAAATTTGAGTTGACTTTTGTTTATTCAAAAGACTTCGACTATCATAGAGTATAACTGAATTAAATTCCAGGTCAAATTACTTGGTGTCATTTACTGTGCATGTGTTTTTGATGGATTTTACTTAGTAAAGCACTGAATGTCCTTTTTCTAGCATTAACTAATCCTCACAACATCCCTGTGAGGCTGATAAGTAATATCCTCATTTTACAGTCAGAGATAGAAAGGTTATGTGACCTGCCAAAGTACACAGAATATAATCAGTATCAGAACTGGCACTTCAGAGTTCCTAGTTACTAATCCTACCCTGGAAAATATATAGGATATTCATTGTGCACATAATCTACACTTTGATTCAATAAAACTTTTTTCCTGTGTGTAAATCTCCTCTGTTTCTATTCAAGGGTTGCATATGACCGACTCAGAAGTTTTTCCTAACGTAAGCTGTACATAAATATAAATCAATGATCAAATGCAGGTTAAAAAAAAAAAAACAAAACAAACCAAAAAACTTCTTTCAAAAGGAATATCAAAGTCTGGGGAGATCTGCTTTAGAGTAAAATGACTCTGGGATTACATAGGCTGATGAATTACTTCGTGTTGTTCCTCATACTGCTAGCTGATGCTCCTGCTTTTCAGTACCTTGCTACGTCCCTTTGTAAGTAGCTTCCCCTAAAGACACTGAAGAACAGCATCTTTCTCTAAATAGTATGCATACCTTTTCCCATATAGTCATTTATTTTCTTCCTGCCCTTGAAATAGAAAAAAAGTACTTTTCTCCACCTTTTGGCAATAAAGTTAATTTTCAAATTGCTTTCCATTTTTGTTCTTAAAAAAGCTGAAAAAAACTTGAGCTATGATGTTTGGATATGCTTGACAGTCTGACTTAAGATATCACCACAAATAGGTGTAACAAACCCTAGCAGGTTCCCAGGTAAGTAGTATGAATTTTGCAGTTAACTGTCATACCCCGTGCGTGAGGTAGCTCTAAAAAAGACACAGACTGCTTCTGGTTTTCCTAGCAGATGCTGTGAGTGAACCTAATTGCATGTTGTATTGACCATTTAACTTGTGGTGGAACTATCCACCTGCTCTCGTAGTGTTTTCCATGACACTGAAGCCACCTGAAGACACTCCCATCCCAACCGCTTACTCCACATCCCTGCCTGTCCTCCGCTGAGGCAACCCAGTGGTTTTTGAGGCTTTGTTGTGAATTGGATCCTTGAAATGATCTGGGTGAAAAATAAACCACCCCCTAATCTGCCTCTTCCTTTCCACCTTCACCCCACCCCCCAGAGAACTCCCAGCAGCAATCCTTCAATTATTTTGAAGACAGATCGTTTTGGTGATGCAGGTAGAGTGCAGTGCTAACGCCCAGTTGATGGTCACGGGGGAGCAGCAGACTGTGGAGCATGGAAGAAACAGGACAGTCAGAGCTTTATATGGCAAGGAAAGAAGGGGCAATTTTAAAGCTATTTTCATCTAAATAAAGCATGGCTGGAGCTTCAGGAGATGTTTCATGGTGATACAAATTCAATTTGAATTTTTGCAATACCCCACAGATTGTCCTTTGCAGCTTTAGGTCTTATCAGCCCTGATTTCAGCACAACTCAGGACATAAAATCTTTCCAGTAAACGAATCCTACAAAGATAAACCCTGAGCTGATGGCGCGGTAGATGCTTAACTGTAAGCAAGTGGCTAGAGCTGCTGGCTTCTTGTGGTTACAGCTAGGTATGCATTTAGGTACTTAAATGATATTTTGGCTCTATGGCCTTTTGCTTTTTTTTCAGAAACTCAGTGTAACTTTGTTTTATGAAGCGATATTTTAAATACTGAGAATATTTCCTGCCACTGGCATTTGTGGCAAGTCTAATTTTAGGCCTTGACCACTTAACTACCATCTTAATGGCTTTCCTTTTAATAGAACATAGAAACAGCATGGTCTTTATCTTCTGCATCATCAAAGCACTGCACCTTCCAACAGAAACAGTGTCTAGTTTGCAGGAGGCCAAGTGCATCCCCCTGATAGTCCATCTGCTGAATTTCACAGCCAGGAGGAATTTCAGCAACTATAGGTAAACAATGTTTTATGAAAAGAAATCTTTTCTTTTTTTCCTAATGCTGGCCTAATCAATAGGCCTTTGAAGTAAATGAAAAAAATTTCCATTGCCTTTAATGGATCCTATATAAACCCTAACCAAATGTGCTCCTTTTGCTGGTAATACTTTGATTTTTTACGTGGTAAAAGAAATAAAATTACCATTTAACTAGCCATTGTAAAGTCAAAATATTATAAATTAGGAAATACTGTTTGGTTACAGAAACAAATCCCATTCCAGTTAGGGATCAGAAGTTCCATTTTATTTAAGAATGGCCACCTCTTTTTCAAATCACAAATAATGATAGTGATTAGTTAACATTACCAAACAAAACGTGCATTTAAAATTAACCTGACAGGGCATTTTTGTGTCATACCGACTGATGTGTACAGTCCATTCTTTTAAAAATTCAAGGAAGCTTATTTGAATTGTAAATTGGGAACACATTCACGCTGAAGTCTTATTGTGTGATAGTGTGACAAATTACAAATGGAATATTGGCCGGGCTTCCATTTCTTGCATTTCTTTTCTAGTTTCTGCCGCTATTATCATTAATCTGTTTTACAGAAGCTCTATAGCGGATGGTTCTGGACATGGAAAGTACATTAAGTTTCATTGTTGGCTATAGCAGGACTCTGTGTGGCTTCGGTGACCTGTGACTTCTCCTATTGGTTGTAATTCAGTACAGTTGCTACTAGTTTTGTGTCCTGCTGTGTGTGGACTTAAGAGATTCTGGCATACTTTATGCCTGACAGCTCATTTCATAAGTATTGGATTACAGAGCTTTTGCTAAATTATGTTAAGAATATCTTAAGAAATGGTGCTGGAATGCGGTCCTTCTTAAAAAAAAATACAGATACAAGTAAATCTTAAACATCCCATTATCAGAAGTGAAGTGAATTCTCCTTTCTAAGTCCTGAATGAACTTGCAAGAATGTTGGAGACGATTAAACGCAGTGATGTCACGTGCTACAAGGCATTGTTTAACTCCTTCGCAATTTAAGATTTAACGTTTATCCAATGGGAAAGAAACGGCGAGTTACCCCAGCATATCTTTGTTTCCTGCGAGCACAGGCATGGCGGTGGGGGTGTTCCTCCCCTGGGTTGATTGTGCTGGTGCAAAGGTCAGACAAACAGGGAATGGTGCTCAGGATGCAATATAAGGAGGGCCTTGGAGGGTACGTGGTGGTGTAGTAAGTGAGGAAAAAAAAAGAGAGAAGAAGGTAATTTTGAAAGAATATTAAAAGAGACCAAATAGATTACTGACAGCAGCAGCTCTTTCTGCTGTCTCTCACCTCCTGCCTTTCATATTAGTTCATTTTACTTCTGCCCTCTTAAAGATGATCTCCTACTATCAGACATTTCCTACTAGAGCTTGAATTGATGAATTTATGCCAACTCACTGCAGTTTTGCAATATGCTCTGTGAATCATGAAGGAAATAAGCTTCTGGCTATTTCTGGCTTAAATTTCTTTTGTTGTATGTTGTTCTAATGGTATCTCTGATTTCTTTTACGTTTCTCTTGCACTTTGCAAGCTGTTCAACCCCAGTGTTCTATGTCTTTATTTATGTATTCTCTCAGGCTTCTGGTTTGGGATTTGAGGACTATTGAATTCATGCCTTAGTTTTACATATAAGCAAAGATGCTTTCTTTTTGGTCTTTTCGCATAACATTGTGTTCACTTCTGGCAGTCGATGGAGCAAAAGACATAGGTCTGAACTGCCCCATTCAATATTAAGCATTTAAGCAGTGTAGCTGATCTGGGCTCCTCTTGCAGTCAGTGAAAGAAGGGTGATGGGTGCTACTTTTGGGAAGAGAAAGCACCTGGAAAGGCCATATTGGTTAAATCCCTAGAATTAGATGGGGTGAATGCAGATCAA
Source organism: Balearica regulorum gibbericeps (assembly GCF_011004875.1). NCBI lineage: Eukaryota > Metazoa > Chordata > Aves > Gruiformes > Gruidae > Balearica > Balearica regulorum. Next base: position 16,626,423 of record NC_046185.1, read on the forward strand.
AATACAAACATGAAGTGCATACGTGCTTAATAGCTGAACTGTCGTTTAACAAATGGCATTTCTTCTTCAGACGCCAGGTACACTGGTCAGTAAGACTGATGGTGGGAGCAGAAGACCCGAAAGGGTGTTATATTTTATGGGGTCCTCTGTCTTCAAATAGTTGTGTGATTCTGAGTCATTTAATTTGTCAGTGCATCAGCTTATCCAGCTAGATAGAAATTGAATGCTTTTATTGTAGTTCTCACAGACTTTCCACTCTAGTATGGAAAGCATCAAAGAAATACAAAAAATTTTTCATATCCTCACAAATGAAAATTGCCATGGCCTTGGAGGGCTGCTAATTTAGACAAGCTGAGGATCTGGCCTAGCACAGCCCAATGTAGCTTAATTTGCAGACAATCAGTGTTTAGTAGTTATTTTCCTTTGATTAGGCTGTCTCTTGAAATTTCTGCATGTTTGCTTGTCACTATTCCAAGATTTCTTCTGTTCTGGTTTTTTCCTACTGTGCTTATAGTACAAAGACAAGGAAGTATCTAATAGATTAAAGTGAAGTCTAGTAACATGGTTCAGCGGACTAATACTTTAATCTGTGAGACCCTAAGATCAAGTGGACTCAATTTCAAGTCCTGCCACTATTAATTTAACCATTAGTGACATTGCAGGTACTGAGAGCCTGGAGTCTGCAGGTGTTTGATGTCGCACCTTCATCCTCCCATAATGCAATCTTTAATGCAAAAAGACACCTGCCTCACTTAAGGCATGTCCATTAAAATAATCTTCCCCCAGTAGATCATGAGGTTGATCTTTTCTAGGGTTTCAGGAGATGCAATTTTGCAGCCAGTATAAGAATGACTGGCTGATACAGCTCAGTATGACGATTTTATGTATAATTCTAATACTGCAATGGGATGCACTTGGGTTTACGGCGTTCACTAAATGTTCACTTTAAGAGAGTCTCTTGGGTCACCTTTTAAATAAACTTAAATCAGAGTTGCTTCAAAATTAATTGACTGATCAGTTCCACAGCATGCCAGATGATGGGCAAAAAGCAACCTCCTAAAAGATTAAATAGACATATAGGAGGTTGTAACTAGCAGCGTAAACCTAAGAAATACTGGCGTGGCTATAAGGGGCTTCTTCCATAAATTCCTCTGAATCTGTGCTTGCTAGACTCTATTTTTACCTTTTTAAAATAAGCTTTTATCTGCTTAGTGACAAAAATGTGTGAATATGTAAGCATGAGTGCTTGCATGTATGTATTTAAACATACATTTAACACATGCAGTTAGATGTCTCTTGCATGAATGTAGTGTGTGTATACAGTAAGACAACTGCATGAAGTTTCCATAATGGAAAACATTAGCTTTTGATGGACTTTTTTTTTTTTTTTTCTTTCTGAGTCCTTTCCAAGGCTTCCCAAGTAATTATTTGATATTCACAATTCTTGTTCATGAGCAGATGCAGTAATACTTATCTGTTCAATAGTATACGATATTATTTCTTTTGGAGAAAAGATATATTTTAAATACTTTGAAAGGAAATAAACCACAAGGCTTGTAATTAAGTGTTGCTATTTTAAGTAGAATTGGTTTCAACCATCCGCAGTCTGTCCTTCTCCTCAGCCTTTAGGAGACTGCTGCACATGATGAAAAGTTTAACTTGTCAAGCATAAATTTAGATGTAGAGTCCGGAATATCAGACTCCATGAGTGATAATTATCAGCACCTGGAAATAATTTGTACCAGAGAGTTAAGAAATGAGTTTTCCCTTTCTACAGATAGGGAGTTTTTAACCTCCCAATCACTGGAATACTCCCCGGAGCTTACAGTGACATGCCTTGTGGTTCATTCCCACTAGTAAACATGGCACCAAGCAATTAGATTGTTATTAGAAGATGAACATTAGCTTTGTGAAATAAATTAAGAATAAGCTGAGAACAAATGATCAGCTAATATATGCAGTTCATGAGTAATGCTGTACACGCAGGCTCTGGTGCAGAGCCCATTAGAGGCGATGGAATTGCCTTCCACCAGCTTTCAATAGCCGCTGGCTCAGGCTTAGATTCTGGTTTTCCTTTTAATTTTGTAGCATTCATTCTCCAGAACTGCGCAAACTTTATAATTGGATAAGTTACTCCTCCTCCAAAGTGTAAAATAGTAGGATGTTGCGCTGGAAACTCTACAAAGACAAGAATTAATTTATTCTTCTGACCTGTAGGCAGGCTGCCCCTGAAACACAGTCTTCCAAGATCATTCTTCTGGTTTCTCCTTATCTGAGTGCAGATACCATTTAAGCAATTTCTCTGGTATCTACAAGGCTGCATCATTATTGCCTAGTTAAATATAATTTTTTCCCTACTGTTTTAAGATTAGTTTAGGCAAGAGAAGGCACTACCAGAACAGACTATACATATACGTTTTCTTGGTGAAGCCAGCAACATCAAAACATATACAGACAAGAAATACCATTCAAAGATTTTTGGGTTTAAAATTGCAGAAAACAGTTAGCACCTGTTTTACTGGGAAATGGAGCAAAAATGTAATAAAGATTAACATCTACATAGTTGATGTAAGTTAAATATTTAGTAAATATTATAATAAGTGTTAAATCATTTTTATAAATTTCTATAGAGGTCAAGAAGTAAGATGTTAATAGTATTTTTTAATTATTTGCTAACACTTTGTAAACTATGACAGGATTCTAATGTGACCAACAAACAAGGTTCCATGACAAGATAGGAATTTAGGTAAGACTTTTTTCTTTATACAGTAGGTAGCAAAAGAAACAAAGAATTGAAGGAGGAAAATACAATCCTTCTCTCGAAGAGTGCTTGTCAGTGATTGGTTGGAGGTAAATGAATTAATCCAATATTTCATTCTCTGAGAATGATGAGTTACGTAGAGTAACTGAATTATGGGCTTTTAATTGTTACTTTCTTTAGTCTATTATATGAACATTTCATATAATTATGTTTATTAGATAGTATAGATTTAGCTTAATCTAGGAAGTATATAATAGAAATATAATTATAGACAAGAAAAATGGATAAACTTATGTAATTTTCTTTTATTGTACTAAATGTTTCTGCAATTAAACTCTACTGAAATTATTTGAGCTTTGAATGTCATCAGTTTTAATGGGTCTGAGTTATTAAACATCTGCTGGATTAGGACCATCATATATAATTTTGGAATCAGAGCCATAAACATCAGAGGAACTACTCATTTGAATACAGTTTTTCATATGCTAAAGTATTTGGCCAATGAACGGCCATTATCGAAAGCTTGTAAATTTGGATACCTGAGTTTCAGAAGCGTTGAGTACTATGATCATGTAGTGGTAGATATGCACTGTATTTTACAGCTCTCATTAAATTGTTACTGGGAAGTAATTGGAAAAAGGTGGCATGTAGAAATGACTTTTCTTCACAAGATGTCTTTTTCTTTTCATGTGATTTGGTCCGAATTAGTTTGGGATTGTATGGCTTGGACAGTTTCTGAAATATTTCTGTTGTTGATTTGCCAAACACATCTCCCTCTTGGTTTTTTTTATTTTTTTTTTTTTTTTTTTTTTTTTTAAAGGGAAAAAAGGGAGGGAAAAAAAAGGGAGGGTGGGAAGGCATGAATGAGAGATTGAATTTGGGAGTGATCTTTCTCTTGTTACATGATGTGAAGCATGTGTGGGAAATGTTTTCATCTTCAGAAGTCATTTGCCCCATGCAGAGAATGCTTGAAATGAAAATAACTTTCCAAATTAAAATAGAATGTGTAGTTTTTTATTTACAGACACACAGAGACATAGTCACTGTTATACTCACAGAGTAGTACTTACTAGGGAACGCATTTTATTTGATCTTCTATTTTTGATAAATGTCACATAAGATACTATTCGATAAACTTTAATGCTGAATTATTTTATTTCATCAAAAACATTTGTGGTTTTATTTCACTTTGTGAATTCATACTTGTTCACTATATGTGGATTGTGCATTTCATAAAATCTCACCTCCTCCACCTCCGTTACCATGTTAAAATGTAACAAGGAACTGACTGGGTGACCCTCCTCCTCCATGGAACCACAAATATGGTCCTTTTCAATCAATGTTAATAATTCCATCTTGGATTTTTCTTTTTATTCTCATTTTAACTACTGTTTCTTACATCTGGTTGAATATTTGCTTCTGTGCCTATTATTTGTAAAACTGGAGAACCAAATAGTTACAGCCAAAGCTTTTAGCATCCTGTTAATGGGATTGGGAGCGTGGATGCCTCGTGTCCCACATCTCCAGGCTGGGCTTTCTGGCTGGGCTAGATACTTCCTTCCAGAATCACTGAGATGCGTCATGGGACCAGTAGTCCTGCTATTTTTGGAAGCCACTTAATGCCTGTTGTAGTCCACTGGCAAATGGCCGCCTTGGCAATTTTCAGCCGGCCTTGCTTAATTAATTAATGTTGCTGCAATGTCACACCTCAATTTCTGCAATTGTTCTCTGGCTTTCCGTGCTGCAGAGAAGCTCGTTTGAGTGACAGTCTGGCTGCTGACATTCACTGTGTGCCTCTTCCACTACTTTAAATCCACAGGCTTCCTATCTCTGTCTGTCCAGGCTCCTCATTGACTTTGGGGGGAAAAAAAAAGAAAAAGAGAGAGAGGAAAAAAAAGTTACTTTGATAAATACTGAGTGTAAAAGATAGTGTTCAGTGAAACAAAACACTCCTAGATTTACTTATAAACTTAAGTCACTAACAATATGTAGAGAATTCTCTCCGTGTTTTATAGGTATTTTATTTAAGCTTTTTCAGGCAAAGCTGTAGATATTTTCCCAAAGCAAAGCTTAGTATGTGAAAAGTAAATACAATAGTATATGGTTATTATCTTGTAACCCTATCAAATCTGGCTGAAGGTTCAGGTTTTCTGTACAGAGCAAGGAGATAACTTCAAAAGCTCAAATAGTTTGTAGTTTGGAGAAACAGTCAACTGAGAGAACTTAAAGATCAAAGACAGAATATCTGATTTTAATGATGCAGAACATATGCTTCACCAAAAACCTTTTGGATTAAAAAAGTTAATGTAATCAAAGAGAACTGAACTCTTTGTTTGGATCTAAGAGCTGTGTGTTGGAGCAGTCGGCACAATATCTTGCAGTGTGGTGTTACTGCAGTTGTGTATAAGAACACAGGAGTTAAAGCACAGTTAAGAGACTAGTGAACCTGGCACTAGGAAACTTTTGTTTTGAAGATCTAAAATATTTTTATTGAAGAGCCCTAAAGAATCTTGAATAGGACTGTTTTGATGAAGAGATTGCGGATGCGGATAGACATAAAAAGCAAGATTGTTCTCTGGGAACTTGATTAGCCTTATTCAATAACTGAGAATCCAGGAAGTTCCTCTGGAGGGTTTTTGATTTACAGTGAATGCAAAAAAGGACCAGATAAAGGAACACAGATATATCTGCAAGAGGGAAAAAATGCCCAAGGGTGGAAAAGTTTCCTTTCATTGCAGTTTGATAAAGGGAGATAATGTAGTCCCCATGCCTGGACAGAACAGTGTTGATAAGATCAAATTCATGAGCGAAAAAAAGATATTAACCGAATTATGAGTTTAAAGAGAAGAAAATTACTGGACAAGGAAGATAGCTGAGAATTCTGTTCTGCAGTAGCTTCTCAGGGTCTCTTCCAAAGACCCCTGAAATCCATGGAAGCAATTCCGTTGATTGCAGTGAGTTTGGATGAGACCCTGTAGGAAAATACACAATGCATTTGAAAATGAGGAACTATCAACAATAATACATACAGTATTTTGTTTATATGTGTATCTTAATATATATATTTATATATCTAAAGTATTGTATGTGTATCTTCAGCATTATTTGGATTGCTACTTTTAAACATACTATGTAAGCACCAAGTTGGCCGCATTTGTCACTTGCCAGAAGCAGCCAACTCTTACCAATGTAACAGTTTGGACTTTTTTTCTTGCCATGACTGGCATCTGTTTTTCTGATAGCTCTGTTTTGTTATTTCTTATGACATTGGCGTTCTATTCTTTTTCTCTGTTTTTTCACTCTTTCTGACATGTTTCTTGGAAGGCCTTAGGAGAAGAAAGGACTGCTCCCCCTGCGTCTCTCCCTTTCCTAAAGCTAATAAAGATAACTATTTAAGTTGATTTTTTTTTCCTCCCACCTGTTGTTAAATTTTGATCGAGCCCGGTCCCAGAGTAGTGTAAATGGTGGGAGCACTGTTTGCTTTGACAAAACCAGGCAGAAGTATAGGATCCAGCTCTGAACCTCTTGACTCATGTGAATGGAAGCTGTGCTTGTTATGCTACTGCTGGTTTCTTTTTATGTAATATCAAACTCATTCTAGAGCTACAGAAGCTCACCAAAGCCAGTCACATATAAAGCTAGTCAAAGTAATAAGAAACATTTGGCACATTTTTGCTGATGCATTTTTGTGGATGCAAGTTGATTTCTGGATAGACTGCAGGAGAAGCGTCTTCCCCTCTGTGATGTGACTTTCAAGGTTAGAGAGTGGCAAAACCACCATGAGCCTCTTTTTACATTCCCTGGGTCATTCTGTGTATGATCTTTTGAGCTATCCTTGCCTTGAACTAACCTGGTTTGTGAAGAAGCTGCAGTGAGACAAAAAAGATCCCTTTGCTCTTTAACAGCTGAGCATCCCTGCCTGTGTGGCTGTGCTCATGATGAGACCGAGGTGTGAACTCCTGGATTCAGGCACCGGGCACATTTCAGAGGCAGGCTCAGTTCGCAAAGATACCTTCGGTGTTACTCCTCTCCCTCTGCTCTTCAGTGCTGGTGTTAACTCAACTGCTTGAGATTAACAGGCAGCTCAGAGCAGAGTACCTACTCCACTAGAGGTGCCACCTTCTTCTACCTGCCCTTCTCCAACACTATACCTGAGAAGTTGTTGGGAAAACAGTGTATTATACTGTATGGAATGCCATTGGCTTTGGAATATAGACTATATATATCTATAACTCCTGGCAGCCCTCATCTGAGAGCAGAACTGTGCTGTGAGGACATGGTGAACTCTGCTCTAATCCTGGAGGAATTTTTAAGCTTCAAATCAGTGGGACTCATCATAACAGGGCAGGCCAGGGCTTTTGATGGTATTTATGTTAAGACAGATTATTTCCTCTTGCATTCTGGACCCTTGAAAAAAGTCCAGTTGCAAGTGTTGAATCGATCAATACTTCAAGATATGTGCTAACTGTCATGGTGACAGGTCTCCGGTGACCGCTCAGTCATGCTGCCTTGGTCAGTTTTTGTCACACAGCGGAGCTCAAGTCATCGGCTTGTGTAGCTTTGCCTCTTAAGGCCTTTTAGAGTCACAGTGGAGTCACTTCTGGAGTCCCAGTGACATTTACCACATCTTTGTAGTCACTTTTTGGTGATGTATAAAAATACTGTGATTGCAGGAGGGTGGATGCTCGGACTGCTGCAAGCTTTCTGACTTCCATCTCCCTTGAGGTTAGAAGTCAGAGTCTCCCTTTCCAGGATGCCCAACAGCTCTTTCTTCGGTTGCTCACTAATTGCTGGCCAGTGCATATATCTAATACATGTTTCTTAACTGAAAGCAAATGTCAAGTTTTTGACGGATAATACGGGAGTTGAAGAGAAGATTTTCAAAAGCACAAAGGAGAGTTGCATGGTATGCCAGTGAAGTAACACATTTCCTAAGCTGTCGGTTTATTCCGCAGCCATAAAGGTCTGCTTGCATCTCAGGTGTCCCTGTGCAAACCTAGCTGTGCACCCGTTAGCGATGTCGCTTTTGATGGGATGGCTGTGCCAGGTTAGCACCCCCAGCTGCGGGCAGGCTCGCTCCTCCTCAGTGAAGGCTGTCGTGCTGCAGTCGCCTTTCTCAGGCCTCGATTCTCCAGCCTGCAGATTTAAAGCTTACCCAGATATGTCAGCATGGGCCATACTGTCGCTACCCACGCTTTGGATTGTAGCGTAGACCTAAAGTATACTTCTGAGTGTCTATCTGATTGCTTTACTCCAGTGGAGCCTACTGAGTATTCAGTATCTCCTTATTTAGCCACCTGCCTATATTAAAAATGTGATGTAGGTGCAGTGGAAGAAAAATAGCAAGATAATACTCAAAGAGGAAACCACGAATGTTAATGAAACTTACAACTGAATTTGTGAGACTCCTGTGCTTAAAAGGATGTTGGGTAGTACATCAGATAAGACAGTGAATCCAGAATATGATTGTCAGTAGGAATCGGTGCATTGTTTCACTGCCGAAGCAGTATTTTTCCAGTTCATTCGTTACTTCGTTTAATTTAAAAAATATATAGACATAGGGGTAAATTTACTGCAATTGCCAATGAAACCACACAAGGAGTCCCGTAAGAATGTGAAAGGAGTGCAGTTCCTTATAGCAGTGAAATAGCAAAAGCCCAATTAATCAGTGGTTCTTTGCAGATTTTCGACCAGAACTGGCATGCTCCCAAACTGCCCTCAGAAGAGGTCTAAAACAGCTCAGGAAATGATTTAATGGGCACCTGGTCACAGATGTGTTCCTGCCAGACATACTGTCTGCAATGGTACATCCCAAAATGGCCCTACAGGGTCTGAAATGCAAGGAACGTACACAAAAGTTCTTCTTTTTAGATTTGGAGAGGTAATAAAAGAAACAACAAAAAACCCAAACCCAGAAAAAAATCTGCTACGTAGTCTTCCTAATCGCTAACTTTCCTGTTAGTCATGCTGGCAAGGACCTGCGTTCTTCACTGACATTTCGGGCAGTATTTAATCATTTCTCTGATCTTTTTTGGTCAAATCAGGCTACACTTTGTTTATCTTGATGTCCCCTTAATTCTCACAGGGACTTCAGATGATGCAAAATAGCAGGAAGTGAAGCTCTTTCTGCTGGCTGGGGGTGGTCGTAAACCTTCACCTAAAGCCGTCAGAAATGGTGGTGGTGTTTGATCCCTGCAATATAAACTGCTAACAAGTTGCCTGATTTTGCTCTGCCCTTTCTGGAGCACTCATGGTTCTGGTGAACAATGATTTCATTCTCTGCTTCGTGCTGTTTAATGTAAAGTTGCATGCTAATAAATTTAGCACCAAGTTACTGACTTTGCCCAGATGATGGAAACCTGCCTGGACCGACCAGTTAGGAATGTTACTGGTATTGTTGTTTCTGGCCTGGTTTCAATTGGAAGAGAGTGTGATAAAGTAGCTCCGATTTTCTTGCTGTAATTTCTTTCTGCCGTAATTAGATCTGATTGTTCTGATTTTTGCACATAAGTTTAGGAGCATATGTAAGGTCATTGGTATTTCAGAAGCTCTGGCTAATTTTAGTTTTAAAGAAAATGTTTGGAAACCTGAATTTTGTATAATTATCTATGTTAAGAATGTTTTCATTTGCCTCACTATGAAGTTTCTGCTGTGATGAGGCTTCAGTGAGGTCAGTTTTTCATTTCTGGTAGGAACTTCTAGATAATAAACTAGAGAAAACCCTTAAGAAATATAAGAAATATTTTTAGATTATAGACTGAAGGAAATGTTTCCCATATTTCTCAAATGTCTTTATTTAACGCTTAGAAATTTAAATAATTCTCATTTAAATATACTAGAATTGCCATAATGCTGCCTTTACTAAATTTTTTTTAATATCTAAATAAGAATTAATTTACATGTCTGATTATGACTTCCTTACTGTTTATTTCTGACACCTCAGCACATTTCAGGTGTGACGCATACCACTTGACTTTCTTATCAACATGTTTTTCCCTTTGCTAACCCATCTTCTTCATGACAACAATACATACGACTCCTGCTTTTTCTCACCTCCACATCAATGGTGCTTCTACAAAAAAGGCTGCAGCTAGGTGCAGTGAGGACCTGCCTTGCGTGATGTTTGTCTTTAAAACAGTGGGCATCCAACAGTACAGATGACAAAGATTTAAAGAGGACCTTTACGGTTGGTGTACACAATTGCAGTTAAATTTTTTTGTGGCACTCGTGGAACACTTTAGGATGGAATTTATCATGCCTGATAATAGTGTTCTGGTATCAGTAGCAGAAGTCTAATTTCAGTGAGTTACATAGGTCCACTTGATGATACATCGGTAAGGGTACGCCTCTCTAGAAGATGATGATCCCACTCTGGGGCAGGTGTTGTGTCTGATTCTCTCCACTGACTGCAGAAGGTGGCATAGATTCCCAGCGTATGCCAGACAACTATGATCTACAATAGGTGGAGATGTAAAAAGAAGCAATACATGCAAATTAAAAAGCAGAAGCATGCAATGTATTATCATAGATATTTGTGATTTATCCTGTATTTATGCATTCTCTTTCCACTCATGCGTTTCCTTGAGACTTACGCTAACATATTTGTCTATCGTCTGTTCTCTGGGGCTTAGGGACAGACGTCTGTATGCATTCTGTTCTGCCTCCAAATTACAAGAGGCACAGAGAAATTGTTGCTTTTCATTTCCATGATTTAGGTTTAGAGCATGAAACAGAAAGTTTTTTGTCTGTTATGGCAAGCTATAGGATGGAAAAAAACCCTCATTTTGGTTTAGTACTATCTAGCATTTCCTCTAAATCTGCACAATACTTCACATAAAACCTGTGGTAAGCTGGCTGCATGGAAAAGCTCACATAACTCTTTATTTTTTGTGAAAGGCAGGTTGAGAAGTGTGAGAAAGAGAGGAAAGGGATATTATAATTTCTTTCTCCCTCTGAACCTTTTACAAATGGTTTCCTGGTAACACAAGCCCTTGGTGTGGCAGATGGATTTTATGAGAATTAATTGCAATAATATTCTATAAAACTGTCCCAAATGTTTTCAGAACCCATTTCCTCCTCTTTATTTTTCTGATGTCTACTACAAGGGCATGTCATAAATAAATATAGCAGGAATATTTCTACACATAAGTAACAGAATTAATTTTACTTTTCACTTTCACAGAGGAATAAGTAAAGGTATTTAAAAGTGGATTTGACTGCAAATACCATCAAGAGGTTACTGTAAAGGAAAATGCTGCGTTGCCGCAACAGGATGGGCTACATGACCAGACTGCACTTTCTGGTCTGCCATCTGTGATTCCTTGGGACACTGAGAAATGACACTGGGGATAGGGGTGGAAGGAATCACTCAACACATTTTGATATGATCACATTAAGATGGTGAATATGGAGTTCCTTTGCTGTGTCCCAGCTGCTGCTCACACGGTGCTGGGAGCCGAACGCTTCCCTGCATCATCCCTAGCACTGGCTCACGGGAGGAGAAGTAAACAGAGCACAGTCCATGTTGATGGTCCGTGTTTATGTTGTATCTTGGTAAGGAGTATCTCAGCCAGGAGCCTCAGTAACATTGAACAACTGAGCAGATGTGATCTCCACTTTGGAATAAAGAAAGAACCTGTGGCTGAGATGTTTTTCTAACCTGGGGCTTTTGTTTACGGGATCACTCTTCCTTTTACTTTTGGTTTGGATTGATTATTCTGGAAAGGTGAGAATTTAGAGTTCCTAGTAGCTTCAGGTGAAGTGGAGGACATGTATCCTTTTTAAAGAACTGGTCTTAAAGCTGTAAATGTTGTGACCAAATGGAAGAATCCAAAAGCAAACCCAGCTTTTAAAACATGGCCAACCATATATAGGCAGGTAGCAGGTCCATGACATCACTAGCAACTAAAAGAACTTTTTTTACCCCTCTCTTTTTGTTGTTTGTGCACCTTATTGTCTTCCTTTTGAGGCATATGAAATTGTTTGTCTGTGTAGCAACTCCTGTTTCTGAAATAATAAACTGACACAAACAAACAGAGCTCTTGGCTTTTCAAAAAGGTTCAGTGCTAGCTTGTTTAGTATATTATTAATAGAAACAATGAGACATCCCTCTGGTAAACAGGCAGTGCTGTCACTTGGCACCTTCTATGATAATACAAGTACAAGAGATACCAAGGGATGTGCGCTTGAAAGTAGGTTATGAAGAATTTGAATATAATCAGTTTCGGTAGCAGCTACAATGGACGTGACATGGGGAAGGAGCATGGATTTTTCTACCATGGTTTTCTGGCTGGGTTCGGTGGGGCAGAGGACACGACTCCCGGGATCCACACACACTCCAGAGCTGGAGAAGCGCCTTTCAGAACCTGAAACCAAGAGAAATTTTATGTGATCCATGAGTGGAGCACATTGGCTGCAGAAGCAGCAACGCCTGCAAGGCAGTGAGCACAACCACGAAGAAGGGAGCAGGCCCATCAGGGCATATTGCATAAATGCTGTTTGTAGTGCAGGAAGAGGCTGCTAGCAAAACCTCACTGGTCTGGAGACCACCTCTGTAACCAGAACAAGGGATTTGGCAGATTAGAAGCCTCATGGAGATACCACCAGGCGGCTAGTGGTACAGAAAGAAAAAAAAATTAATCTTTCCTTAAATTTGTAGAAGAGATGTTCAGAACAGCATTTCTTTTCTCTTCCTGCTTCCAAACTTAACTCTAAGACAGATGATTAAACATCTTTTGTGAATTTGCTTCAGGAAATATGAAGTTATTGGTGTGATAAAGTGTGTGCTTTATTGGCTTCTATAAGCAATTTTTTAAAATCTGGATTTAGGCATTTTGTTTGTTATTATTTATTAATAGGGTTAATTATAGCTGTGAGCCATGGACATTAGTATGTGACTCTAAGAATACATTGATTGATTATGGTAAGATATCTAAGAAGTACTGCTTAACTGAATTTATTGATATTTAGTGATTTTTATGTCTTGAGTTTATGGTCTATTTAATTTTATACCAGCAAGAATTTGAACTTCCAGTTACTACTGATTTTTCTTTTTCTGACTGGTATAAAATTTCGTGTTTCATCTGTAGCTGCAATTTTTTACCGCTTTGGTGGTTTACACTTGGATGTAAACTTGAGCATAGGACAACTGTTGGTTATCAGCTCCTTTGTGAATAAAGGATTACAGGTTTTCCTCTATCTCAGCTTGCTCTCTGTTGGCCTTCTAGGTGATAATCAACAGCTTGTGTAAGAGCTTGAATATGAAATAATAAAGTTGCAGAGAAGAGTAAAATGCAAGTATATTCAAGCTCTTGACTTGCTTCTGAGATTCTTCCATTAGGCTCAAGTGTGATGAGGAGTTTGTGTGATTTTGGACACTGGCTTGCTGTGATGTGAGAACTCTATCTTATTCCATAGGAAAGATCAAAGCCACCAAGCTGGCCTTCCTTCATTACCCTCCCCTGATCTGCTGTTCTGTGGAGCAGCGCGGTTGGGTTGTGTAGCAAAGTTACCAGGATCTCCTTCTGCACGTGGTTAGAGCTGCATCAGCTTTGCCGCGGGCAATGGCCCTTTGCACTGGCAATGGGAAGAGGTGGATTTGCCTGTATGATATCCAACAACTTTAAAAAAAAAACAAACAAGAAGGCAGTTTTTGTTTAACAATCATGCTGCTTCTACCTTTTTAATCTGCTTCCTGGAAAAAACTATTTTCTTGGAGAGAAGCTATGCGTAGGATCAACGTAAGTATTGTTGCATATTTACATACAGGATCCAAATGTGAAGATGCTGCGTCTGTGAATGTCTCTAATTGTTGAGGCCATTTTGGCTCTTGAGTTATGCAGATATACCTGCCTCGGCCATTAACTTGTTTTTCAGAGTATGCTGACCATCTGCTTCACACTGTCTAAATGCATACTTGGCTTCATCACTTGCTACTACAAATCAAATAATAAGGGATAAGTGCCTACATGACACAGCCTGACTCCCATCCCAGGTACCTGTACTTGTTTCTAGCAGTTAGATGACACTTTCTAGCTTGACCTGGTTATTCATTTGGATTTACATAATTTCTACACGATTATTTTGCAGATGTCTTGTTGCCTTTCCTTCTGTCTTCTGTCTTTCTCTCTGTCTGTCTTTTTTTCTCTTGCTTTCTTTTCTAAGATTTTTGGGGTGGGAATTATTTTCATATTTAATTTCGCTGAAAAAAGGCAAATATATAGTTCAGAGGTTGCACAGATTAAAAATGGTACACAAGGCAGAAAATTAGTGCTGTTCAAATGAGTTAAGGGTATTCCTCTGTGTTTCCTGCATGTACTATATATGATTTAAGAGTATTTCCCCATCCAGCTTTTAAATACAAGAAACACTAGCATGTTTTTATCACTGATTAAATAACACCCAGACTTTCCAGGGCTTCCTCTTTGTTTCAGGGCTTTTGTGTTGACGCTGCGTCTCTTAACGCTACCTAGACTGCTCTTTCAGTTACGGGATCAACTTACTTTTTCACTCTTTTCTGAAAACTGTAACAGAGCGCGATTGGTTGGCATAAATGATGTTCTGGAGCCTGAAAAATGCTAACAGATACACATGCAGGGCCGATGGGATAAAAGGGAAAACCTGTGTATTTTTTTATCAATAAAAGAGGAGGTTCATTAGAGAACACTAATATCTTTGACCACGAATTGTAAGGAAATAATGGCAAAAGGCATCTTGCTGTTCCTGCTTTGCAAGCAGTGTGACTGAAACACATTTTTAATTCCAGCCTCTGCATTGAAATGGGATTAGTGTATTCTTTGTATTAAACGTCTTGTGATTGTGTAGCCTTTAGAGCTTAAGTTGTTTGTTCAACACTATTGTCACATAGTTTTCTCCTACTAAAAACATTTTAAGAATAAAGTTTCTTACCTTTTACTGTCTGCAGATGTGGGTTAAAGGCTTTAGTTACGATTGGTCTGAAAATACTGTGCGGAAGCATTCGTAAGGCTCCTTGCAGCCAAAGTCACCCAAATAGGTTGCTGTCCTAAAAGGGCTATTGTTAGTTTGAAGGAGGGATTATGGCACATGCCTTCCATCAAAGCATTCCTTCCCCCAACTGCATTTACTCCTGGTTTTGACTCTTCAGTATGGCCTTATCCATCTCTCACTGTAATCCTTAGAAGATCCTCCTTGGCATCTTGAGCAGTTGAATCGAGTTCGGTGCTCATCTTCCTTATTTGCATTCAATCAAAGTAAAAGTGCAGTATTTCTTGATTCTGGCTGCTCACAGTAGCCGCTGAATTACCGCAAAACGGTTTTTGCTTTTTGACCCAGTTGCCTACAAGGCATTCTTTGGAACAAAGCAGATATGCTTTTTAGTGTGTTATGAAGATAACACAGCGGCTGTATTTGGCAAGGCTGCACTGGTTTAAATATCAGTGTCTACCAGACTAGAGGATGTCAGAAAATGGGAAATAAGTATGACCATAATAGATGACGATGTAACCCATGGCTTATCATGAAACACCCAAAGAAAATACTCTGGATCAACAGAGGTTTGGTTTGGTTATGTCAGAGTACTGATGTATTTAAGTTTCCATATTGCTTTGACCTTGGCTTGCATACAGTGTTATTGCTGGGTATGACAGCAGCTATCACTTTTTCAACATGTATTTTATATATTTTAAATTCCTCCTTTAACTCAGTACCAGAAAGTGGATTGCACCAAAACTTTGTACATCAGATAAATAAAAATTTGTACTTTTATTTTGAGATCAGGTAGTGACTTCAGGAGTGGGTTAAATACTGTAATAAGAATACATAATATGGCATAAGTTTGGGGTGACCTTATCAGTGAAGAATTTAATTTTAATCCTAAAATTCATATGTCTCACATCTGCTTGACTTAAAAATTGCATGTATTTAGTAGGATGGTTTTTTAGGTTTCCCTGCAATGAGGTAAATTACACAAGTGCCAGAATATATTTTTGCTGTTGCTTTTCATCTGTTTACATCACCTATCTCTGAAGCATTCATCTTCTGCAGGTTTGAAGTACCGTGTCTTCTTGTGCCTGTTAAGCATTTCAGTTTAGCGGTGTTGAAAAGGTGGTGAGGTTGTATTTAGGAGAAATCATATATTCATAATAATAACAACAATAATAAACAACTGTTGGACTATGTGAAGATCTAGCTCTACTGTGCAGAATGAGCCACTTCTCTCCTTCTGCACTGCAGCCAGAGGAAGAGGTAGTTTCTTGATCTCAGCATACCGAGAATGGTGCAATATCTGCCCCTTCGGGAGAGAGGATGAGATAAATGGAGTAAATTAGAGAGCGCAATGCTGAGCTGACGTACTCACAGATGAATTGAAGCCCTTGTAAAGATCTTTGATAGCAAAGCCTGTCATCTGATTACAGTGTTAGTGGATGGCACTAACTAGGACCCTTAGTTTACTTCTGAAAAAATACAAAAACAAAACAAAAAAAGAAAAAAAATATTTGGGAAAAATCTTTTTTAAAGCACCTCTTTCATTTACATTTGCATCATGGTAATGAAAACTTGACAGTCCAAGAGAAATAATGATGAAACGGGATACAAAACATGAGGAGAGATTTAAGCAGCTTACAGCCTTTTCCACAGAAGAAAACGGTCCCTTGCTGTTAAGGTGCAGTGGATCTTTTAATCTTTTTTTTTTTTTTTTTTTCATAGAATACATACATTGCTGCTGCATCTGTCCGCAGCATGTGGAACACAAAGCTGTTCCAGTGACGTGAATATTTGCTGACCTAAGACAGCAGCTAGGAATATCTATCTAAATGGTAATAAGAACCTTGAAGATTAATCCATGTTAGTGTGCAAAATACTAAAAATCTTTGGCAGTTTCATTTTGTCTCATTCTGGTTATTAAAACTAGTAAATCCATGAGTTTCCAATAGAATTGTTCTAGAGACAAATGACAGAATTTGCCAGTAGTTTCTGTCAGGCAGATTTGCAACATTACTATTACCATAATCTCTGGTTGGTTTGACAGTTATGTACAAATATATATATTTAACCAGGGCTGTTGAACAATCAAAGCCTGATAACAAAGTGGACTCAGGCTGGGAAGTTAATGAGAGCTTTCTGCAGGCGCTGGGGCCTGCTTTATGGCCCTCATTGTAGGGGAAGTGAGAAAATTTTACCTGGAGACAATATTAGAGCCTTTAGAATAATTTTCTGGTGAAGATGCTAAAAGAGAAAGATTTTTTTTCCTAAATTGATTCCTAAATAATTTTCTGAAACTTAAAAAAAAATAATCAGAAAACTAAATTGTAAAAGTGGTAACACTTGAGGCTGTGCAGTTACGAAGTTAACTCGTCTCTGGGTTTTGTTTTAGATTGCAATGTGTTAAGTGAGCTTAAACAGAGCAAATTATTCTCACCCTGTATTCTTGAAGAAAAAATGGGAAATCTAGTACTACTGCATCAGTATCAAATGTGGAGTGCTAGTTTCAATGCAGATAGAGGGTATTAAAATTGCCAATTTCTATAGTTAAAGAGGTATCAAGAGTAGAAGAAAAAATCCTTCTTGATATCATATTGCTTGCTGCAGACTCATTTGCAAAATCCTCCAAGATCTAAGGATTTTGAATACTTTCTTCGCTAAAATTAACCATTTGATCCATGCTGCCCTCCATTTCTGGGACAGGATCTTAGAATGGGACCTGCAGCTTTGACCCAACTTTAATTACACTGCTGCTTTGTTTTGCATGATATGTGCACATCAACTTCTATTTTTAAAAAAATGCCATTTTATTCTCCTGTCAAAGAGTGATGTGTGGCCAGGTAGCTGGTCTCATAAGTTGGATACTTCCAGAATTGCTAGATTTTAAAATACTTTGAAAAGAATGCTTCAAGAGTATTGAGCAGTTCTGTATAATTATTTTTTGCATAAGGCAGTTTCTATACTTATGAGAGCCCTGTTACAGGATCATTGTATGGTCTCATGTTCTATTAAGAGGACATTAATAGTTATAAAAGGCTAATACAGTGTAATTAGAGATCTAAGCATTGTCGGTGTCATAGGCACTATAGCAGAATATGTTATTTATGATAATAAACAACTGCTTGACTTATTAGATCGTATAACACTCCTTTAGCAATTTATGTCATCTGTTAATCATAATTAATGTACCTTTCATGTAAAGTCTGACCTCATAGGTAAATAGCGGAAGGCTGTAGAAAAATGAGTAAGAATGCAGATGTTCAATGGAACGTTAGTCTGTATTCATTAAAATGCCATTGATATAATATGAAAGCTTTGGAAGTGCAGTTTTTATAAATATGTTTCTTTTTCTTTTAATATTTTTTGGGTTTATGCAAATTGTATTTGCCTTATCTATCTGTGTTAGTTTTTAAGGTATCTGTCTATAAGCTTAGTGATGGATTATGACATTGAGATTGACAGGTAAAGTTTGCTGACAGAATGGTTGTCCCACTAGGGCATTTGCATCTAGTAAATGATGTCCTCGTTTATTACAGGAGAGCTGTTATGAGTGTCATTGTGATTTTTCCATTACTTTGTCTTGGGGTTTTTTATGTTGAAAAGTTCTTCTGCAATGAAGAGCAATGAATTCAATATACCAGTGCAGGTGAAAAGATAATGCTTTAGTTAGTTATTAAAAAAAAAAAAACAACCACAAACCAAACCAAAACCAAACAAAAGAATATTCAATTTGATTTTAAAACATGAAATAATATGTCTGTTATTAAAGTGAGTGTACAGATCCAGTTGTATCTCTCTATTGCACTTCGTAGAAATGCCTAGAGGAAACAGGATCAGAATTCATTGTGAATATATCTGTTGCAGAAAATACAAAGACACGGACTTTACAATTACATTCTTACCATCTAAGAGGATGAGTGAACTTAGAATAATGGATGATAAAGATAAGTGTGTGTAAGTTTTATATTCATGAGAGTAGTTGTGTTTCTGGGTCATTCTATGCTTTAGAAAAGCTGCAATGAAACTGAAATGTCTATGGGACAGATTTTAATCTTAGTTCATAAACTAGCTGGGTACATCCAGAAACTGCAATATGACTTTTTTTTTTTATGTGTACTTTTCCAAAAGAAGCCAATTATATGTGCTGTGATAAATGCAAGGTTAAGGGATCATATGTATTACAAAGTCATCCAACTTTCTATTCCCAGAGAATTAATTACATCTCATTTCCATTTTGTGACTGTCATTTCCCATATTAAATAGAAAATAGGAAAAACATCCTTTTTTGGATTGATGTACCCTGCTTCCACATATTTCCTATTGGCTACCTGTGGCAATTACATGAATTATATCATTATTTCTTAATATAGAAAAAGATTAAGTAACATACTCTGAGAAGAGCACATTCAAAGTCTTCTGTTATTGCTATAACCTATTCCTTCAGAGATGGCCTATCATCTGCTACGTGCAAGAGGCCATAAGCTGATGGCAAACGTGTTCCAATGAATGTTGGCTCTCACATGAGAAATTTGCTCTAGAAATTATAGACAAATTTTTCTTTTTATTAACATCGAATATGGGACTTTGAATTGTAATGAGGTCAAAAGCATGAGAAGTGATTTACAGTGTGCATAAGGAGTTAAGTGACTTTTGTATGAAGTAAATGAGAAAAAAATCCCATATTAAAAAAATTAGTGGCTTCACCTTTGGAAAAATAATGATCATGCAGTATATGGCTTTCTAAGCAAATTATAAGTTAATATGTCTTTTATTTGCAGCGAAAGCTAATTAAACTTTGACTTCATAACAGACACTTTTTAAATCTGCCAGCACAGGTGTCACTTACAGAAATACATTAAGTGCTTCTACATAACAATCTAATTAAAAATTAAGTTAGTTGCAAATTTATCAAAGCTAAGAATGTTCATTCATTGAGATATGTGGTAATATTACACTTGATTTACCATAGAGAGGGAGAAAAACTGCACTAAAGGGGGCAACTATTCCAGAAACACTGTGGCTCTGCATTAAATCCAGGGAAGCCAGTTTAGAGCTCAGGACAGATTCGCTTCCACTTGGATGTCACGTAGCAGCAGAATCAGGAGACAAGAGTTTAACTCTGCCGTATAACAACACATTGTAACCTCAAGGTCTGAAACTGCATTTCTGATAACCTTGACATTCAAAAAAAGAGAAGGGATAGAAAGTTTCATGAAAAATCAGGAGAAAAAAAAGATCTAGTACTGAGAAGTTGAACAAATGACGGCACTAGAGCAAGTCCGGTTGAGTGAATGAGTGGCAGAGGAAGCCCTAAGCAGCGGATGTGGAATTTACTGAGTAGAGCCAAGGTCAAACTTCAGTGTATGACTTAATGGAAGGGAATTTCAAGCCTAATAAAAGCCCTTCTTCACAGTAAGAAGTTGACAGCTGGGGATGCTGTCATCTGAAGAAGTTGGAAGTACTTTGTTGAACCCAAGAGACTAACTCCCAGGAAACTGTTGCATAACAATTTATGGGTTAGAAGCAGCAGATTAGTCAGTGCTGGAGGAAAGCCTGAAGTACAGAATGACTGAAGAAGGTGACCAGTCAGATAGCACTCTGGAAATACTCTTTTTTCAGTTGAAAGGAGGTCAAGATCCCTTCATGGAATGACCAGATAAAAAAGCCAAGGTGAAAAGAATCCTCTTGGCCCTGCTTGTTATTTATTTCTTAGGTTATTTATTTTGTAGGTTGATATTTGCCTAGAAAATCTGCTTATTACAAATCTAATGCTCACACTTCAAGATAATGAGCATTTGCTGCTCGGCAAAATGCAGTTTTAAACCCACTTAATTAACACAACCAAGTTCCATCTTCACTTAGTACAAAGAAGGTGGAAGGAAAATGCAATACGATTTATATCAAATATTTGGCTGTCCTTTTAGTTAAATGAGCTTCACCCACTGTCTTCAGTCTCTATTTTTTATAACTCTGTTGATAGTCATGGCCACAAAAGCACCCTAAAACCCAAGGAAGGATTTATTCAATAGGTTTGTTGATACAGTGACAGTGTCTGGGGCGCTTCCTTAGGAAGATTGTTTCCTTCTTTCTTGCAGCAAGACCCTTTCTCTTCCTGGAATGGGTGGGCCATGATTCAGGCTTTGCTTATAATCCACCCATGGCTGTCAATGCAAGTAGAGACCTTCCTTAGGAAGTTATATTTGCTTAACTCTTGAGGCTCGCGTGTCAAGATAAGAACCTGCAGAGCGACATTAAGGCGTCAAAGTGGAAAAAAAGGGAGGAGGGGACGCAATGTGCGCAGATATATATCGTCATTCCTTTTGCTCAAACAATTTGAGAAGACATCCATGTTTGCATATTTTCTGTACTTTATTAAAATAGATGTAGACGTTTATTATCTATCTCAGAATAATAAACATAATGGACGCTTATGTGTTTAGTAATATAGTAGTTCAGTCTAATCACACAATGCCGATGCAAGAACTTAGATTTTGGAGATATTCAACTGTATTTTGTCAGTAACAGGAGCAGTGCAAACTGTAGGGAACTTGAAGATCGTTCTATTTGTTGGAAAAAGTCAAGAAGTTGTCTTGAGCTCTTGTTGTGTACAGATCATTCGTGATCAAGTCAAAGTTAACCAACTGAAATTGCCTTGGTAATACTGTTGTGTCGTTTTGAGATACTGAGTGCTTATCAAAATCAGGAATACACAAAGAGGAGTTATCTCTGTGGTAGGATGCAAAGAGAGATTTCTGAATTATAGCAACAGTTAGGGGCAGACACAAACCGCTGGTTGCTTTCTCCTTTTGGTAAAAAAACTCGTGGGAGAGCAGAGGTTGGAAGGCAGACAAGCCTCTGCGCTGGTGGTGTCGGCGCCGTGCTCCCGCTGGCAGCCAAAACCTGCTCTCACCCCAAGGAAGCCGTGCAGCCCCGCGGGCGGGTTTGAAGAGTTCAGCTTAAGTAAAATATTGGTTAGGGGAATTTAAAGTTGATGATTGGTAAGCATGGCAAAGTTATGTAACTACAGTGACACCGGGAATTTGTGCCAAATGAACAGAATTCACCCACTTTAATTTTCTGTGTGGACCAAACCCATTATTATGATCTGTACTTCCCAAAGCTTTTAATCCATTGTCCAACTATAACATAAAATAAATTATTGTCATTCTTTGAATGCTGAAAGTTTGGGTTTATGTTTTGTCCTTCTGCAAATCAGCTGCAGATGAAGCAATTAGCAGAACTACAATATTAACTTCTTTTTAAACTTAGATCATCAATTTCAGGATTTTTTTCCCCTCCCCATTGTTACAGCATTATTTAACAAAACCAATCATATTATTTGAGACATTAAAATCACTTTTGGTTACATCGGAAAATAAAGTTAGCCCTTCAACATATACACATACATACACGCAGGTAAGTTGTAGATAGTGAGATTGTATTTACTAAGATGTGTTCTGCTGTTATGTTTCCTCTATTAACTGTTACCAGATCACGTAAAAATAAAACTCACCATAGCAAGGCTTTAGCCCTGGCTATGGAACTGGAAGCCTATAAATGTTACTTATGTTACAGAGTCTTTTAGGTTGGGTTTGCGGGGCCCAAAGGAGGACCTGTGGCAGTACCATGAGCTGTGCTTTCCTCTGTTCCTGTAAGTGACGCAAGGAGCAGCTACAGATGCAGTTGCAGATACTGGGGAATGATCTGGAGCTCTGTGAATGAACCGCGCATGGCAATAGCAGGGGCACGATCAATAGTTATAAACAACAGAATATGGGGAGAGAAAGGATTTCTGATGTGAGGGCCGTCACCGTGCCTCTGGATGAACCAACCTTCAGTCCAAGCCCAGAGAAAACTGTGATTTCCAAAGCAATAGGGCATACAAGAAAAGACATAAAGCTTCTGTTTCTTATGCCATTCAACAAGATTTAGAAGGAAATGCAGCCAGAATTAATGGTCATTACCTGATGAAAACCAGACATCCTTGGGAATAGGCTCATACAATCCAGGATAAGGCTAAATGCAATTAAAAGGACTCCACTGAGGCCAAAATGGTAGAGGAGCCAGAGGAAACAGATGGATCTTGAAGTATGGAATCATCATCATGAGAAAAGATGAATTTTTTTAAAATAAAAAAAAAAAAGGAAAGAAAAATCTAGGTTAGGTAGTTAAAACATGAATGTATTTCCCTAGAAAGCATAAACAACTGTCAAGAAGAGACAATGACAATCACTTTATTGATTACTTGTAAAGGGGGAATTGGTGTTACTTTCCAAGTTCTTCTTTTTCTTGAATTTGGCTCATAGGTTAGTTAAAGAATGGTTGAGCAATTTTAAAGAATGATTCACTATTTACAGTAGTTATTTCATCTGCAGTTCATTTGTAAGGGGAGAATTTAAACTACCCCACCTTAGATTTCACTAACAAAAGTATTTTAATATTACTTCTTTGTATACTAATCCCATAATCATTGTAAAAATGAGGCACCAGATTCTCATTGAACGATTCCATTTACACGCTTGGATCTTTCGCAGTGTGGCTCAGAATATGACAGGGCCTTCGTGTAAATGAAAATCTCATTCAGGGGCTTCCCTCTAAGCTCCCGTTGCTTACAGTGCTGCAGCGTGTGGGTTCCTGAGCCCTTTCTCCACAAGCTTGTGTTAAAAAGAACAACGCTTGTGTAGAGTAGGACAGTGGGTTTACTTCAGTAAATACTGGTGGAGTGGAATACAATCAGGCTAATGTCTAAGCTGAATTAATGGGTAGTTTCGCTTAAATTTAACACAGGAGAAAACACTATAAAATTATCATTACAAACCATACTGCTCAGATGAAAAAAACTTTTTTCCTTGGTAAACGGTTGCTGGTACATATTTTTAAAGGCTACACATGGGATAAAAAAGGTTGTCAGAATTACTTTTGAAAAGCTTTTTGAATTTGCTTCTGATAAGTAAATGGCAGAGTGACAATACAATTTAGGAACTTACCCAGTATATTAGGATTCATGGACTACTCAGAAGTTTCACCCTCAGGCAAGACCTGTAGTAGTTGCAGGGAAATGATTTATGCATTGTAATAAATGTTACTGCTCAGTCTGTTTGCTTGTTCAATGGTTAAAGTCCCAAAAGAAAAGTCTATCTCAAATTAGGACTGGCATGCATTATCTGTCGGCTTTATACAGTACTGTAAAAGTCATTCAGCTGACAGGAATATTAGCAGAATGTTTTATAGATTTTTGTACTGGACGAATCCTTGCGTTGGTGAGGAGAAGCGACGGGGCTGTGGTGCTGTGCTACAGGATTGAAGTTACGTGTAGATGAGTAGTTTCACTCAGTGGTTCACTGCAAATGAACATCTGGACTGCATATTGATTCCATGTGTGCAAATGAGATCAGCCCAAACAATGACCAGAATCAATCAGGCTTCAGCCTAGAAGTAACGTACACTGGTACTGATTTGTTAGACAACCAGAATTGGCAGCACCTTGCATAATTTGGCACCAATTGACAAAGATTAG
Organism: Balearica regulorum gibbericeps; assembly: GCF_011004875.1. Lineage (NCBI taxonomy): Eukaryota > Metazoa > Chordata > Aves > Gruiformes > Gruidae > Balearica > Balearica regulorum. The sequence continues at coordinate 16,650,662 of NC_046185.1, forward strand.
ACTGTTTTGGGGCCTGACCGGTTATTAATTTGAACCCCCCCTCCCAAAATATTTTGCAAAGTAAAATCAGCTGTGGCTTATTTGTCCCTGCCCCCTCCTTTTCATACCAGCCCTAATTGTTTTAGACAAACAAGTGAGCTTGCGGCCTGTTCACTTTACACAGGAAGACATGAATTCTTTGATCCATACCATATTCTCTAGTTCAACCTTGGAGCTATTTACTAAGGAGATTTATTTGCAGACAGACAGTAAAGCAGTTCTTTACAAATGGAAATGAGTTCAGCTTCTCTGATTTTTTGGCTCAAGTTTCTCCCCTCCTGTAGGAGTCATATCGCAAAACAATTAATAGGTACCTGCGCTGGGATCTTCTTTATTGGAGAGTGGCACAAACAGTAGAGTAGAAATCGTCCCGATGTTGTAGGGGTTTTTTGAGTAGTGTTACACCTCTGGATCAGAGCCGGGACAAACACATCTTGCACGGTTTTAGGTTTCAGACTTGACTTACAGTTCAGACAAGGCTTGCCGTGCCTCACCAGCCTTTTGACCAAAGCTGCCCTCATTTTCAAATTCCTTTGGACAAAAAAAAAAAGGAAGAAAAAAATGGAAAAAAGAAAAAAAAACATTACATTAAAATCAGGTGAATTTCACCTTGTGTTTCTTTGAATTTCAGATTCACAGTAAAAAGGTTGGTTGGATCAAACCTCAAGAAGGTATTTGCAGAAAGTGCTACAGCATTTACTTTCACGCAGTTGCAGAGGGGCTGCCATTGAAAGTACTGTCATTTTGTTAGGAAATGTTTTCGGTGTATTTTGGCTTAAGAATAGGGAGGCAGGCAGTCTGGTGAGACCTGAAAGTTTCTCTGTCTTGCCCCGGGTGAAATGAATGTAAAGCAGCTCAAGCCAGTGAAATTCAGTCATACTGAATTGCTGGACGGGAGAGGAGAATTTGGCATTCCCTCGCTGTTGATCTCCTGGCGTATCGCGTGGTGCTTCCTTTAGCCATTGTAAATTCAGGATTAGCTTTGTAGACCCTGGGAAGGATCGGGATTTTATTGTATGTGCTCCCAAGAATGATTTTTATATTCTGATGTGAATCGCTTTTAATTGTTTGGTAATTCAGTACAATCCACTCCCAAAGGGTCTATCACTCTCTTCAGGGATCGCTTCTAGAAATTGTGGCTTGTAGCACCCTTTAGGAATACAAAGTAATTTGGGCTACAAAGTAAGAAAACTGAAACTCCAGGTGGAAATTAAATAGGCAAAAAGTAATTACCTGGTCAGGTCAGGAGGGTTAACCCTCCCCTGACACAAGCGTGAGGGAATCTTTAATGATCACAGGTGGTGGAAAATTTTCCTGACTCAAACCAGAAGCGAGACGTCCAGCAGACGAGCGGCCCCTGATACCATGCTGGGGCGCTGGTTTAGTGCTGACCCGGGACATCATCCGTTTCTGCTGAATTGGCTGTGATTTCGGTCGTGTGAGATCAGAAAGCAGGCAGAGAAACTCAGCGTACCTCTAATGCCATATCCTGCTGGGCGTCTCAGCATCGCGCGGCAATCTTTCTATCCAGCTCTTGCCCCTGCCTGACCTTGCATTGCTTTTAAGTTCCAGTGAGATCAAACGGGGTGGCACAGGGTGACGGGGATGTTTGTTTTGCTTCTGTGAATGGGCATCGCTTGTGATTCATGTGGTTCACGGGCCCGTGCTGTAGGAATAACTGTTTGGTGTGGAGAAGGGTGGTAGGCGTTGGTGATCTGACTTGCCTTGTTAATCTCTAGCATCTATGATTCATCTGTTCTGAGAAAACTGATAACTTTATCAGGGATCTTTGAATACAAAACATACGTAACTGAAAAGCAGGTTGTGCCAGCTGTACTTACTGCATTCCTATGGTGCTTTTCCTAAAATAAACCACTGCTGTACGTGCATAAAGATAAGTGAATCTGCCTGAAAATGTTTTCTTATGTGCTGCCTAAATTAAAATCCAGGTGTGAAACCATGGCACTTGTGATCCTACTGGAGAAATTCAGTTACAGAAGTTGTCCTGCTTATATCTGCCATTTTCCTTTCAACTACTGTTACCTGCTTTGAGAGTATTATTAATGACGTCCACTTGGCATAAATTTCAGTTAGTGGGGGAGTACAACATTTCTGTGAATGCCTGTGCTGAGTGGCCAATATCAACCTGCCCAGAAAAGGACAAACCAAGGCACCGTTTTGTACTACCTGTATTAGAAGAGTAAAATCAACCCTTAAAACCTCTTGCTAACCTGAAGTAAAGTAAGAAGCAGGCTTTCTGTGCTATGGTGGTATTTGACAATGAATCACTAAACTCTCTTTTCCTCTGTCATCTCAGTATGCAGTTCATTATGCTTTGTGACAAAGAATAAAAGACAGGCTTTATTCTTTGTAATGTTTATGTCACTAATGTGTTGTTTGTAATCAGCAATTTGTTTCTTTGAAGGGGTGTATTTCAATATATGGACATGCCTTGCTGTGGTTGTTATTTTCTTTGGCTTGTTTGTTTTTCATAATGAAAATGTCTTTTCATATGGGATTTTCTTGTCTTTGTCTCTTCTTTTATTTACAGAATGCCTCACTAATGCTGGCAAATGGCAATATATAAATGAAATTAAAAAAAAAATAACCGTAAGAAGGATTAAAAGAGGTATCCCATTTGAGAACATACAGAAGTGTTTTTATAGTTGTTACTTTAACATCTTAAGGATAGAAAAATCAGTTCCTGGGTGTCTGAATCTAGAAGATGCTGCTGTGATCACTTAGACTAGTTTGATGGCTACAGGATTTTCATATAGTAAATCCTGAACCAAACTGCTACAGTCTGATTGCACTGGAACATATCTTTTTAAAGATAGCTGGTTCAGATATCAAAGACAGGAGATTATATGAATTCCCGATGGTTTAGGTGTATAGCTGTCAGCCCGGATTCGGTTACAAGGGGAGTTTAAGTGAGCTTTGGAGCAGACTCAGTTGCACAGAGCCATTAACGCTACGATGATGCTTCTCCGTGGCAGGAGGGATATTTGTTTCCATAGTATTCCCCAGGGGTTCTCCAAGATCGTGGATCCTATGACATTGTGAACTCTTTATAGCTGCTTCCTGCGATAAAGTTCACCAGAAAGAATATGACAGCGATACCATCATCTGGGATATCACTGTGCCGGTCGTCCCATTGCAGCTCTTCCCAGGGAGCATTTGCTGTCCAACGCCGGGTTCCTGTGTGCAGTTCAAAACAGTAGGAATTGCTTCATCCTCTGAGATTCTTGAATGCTCTCCTTTGGTTGTCATCTTCTCTCTTGCCTGTGCCAGAAAACCATTTGTGTAGTTATTTTCTTCAAAAGCACCCATAAAGAAATTTTTGTTTGGCTTTTCTTTTCTTTCCTTTCCTTAAAACAATCTTTCAGCAAGTAAAGATCTGAAGAAATGAAATTGACTTAATTGATACATGATGGGAAATGGCATGCGTATATATGTATTGAGAGAGAAAACGGAAAAAAACAAAAAGCTGCAGTTGTGTTTCTAGATGCAGAGTATCCAAAATTTGTGGAGTGTGGAGAGGAAGGGCGAGCAGTGACTTTCTGCAAAGTAACTTTCTAAGGAATTTCCCTTCTGGAGCCTGCCACTGCTTGGACCTGTGTCCTTTGAAAAGTCACTTAGCCCTCTGTTTTAATTTTCCATTCAGAAAACAGCATTAAAAATATTTCCTTCTTCAGTTGCCTGGAGAAACTGGGTGTCTGCAAAGTTCTTTGTTGCTGTTCAAGGGGACAGGAATGAACTGATTTTTTAACTCCACTTTTTGATCAGTTTTTGTAACAACAATTTAATGCCACTTTTGCAAGATGTTACCTCTGTGATGATGTGCGTGGGAGCTCTTCACCTCCAAAACCAGTCCTGACAGGAAGGCTTCCACCAGCCACTTCTGATGAGGTGGCAGGTGGTTATTTCACAGTGTTAGTAGTAGCACAACACTGACTGCTGTGCAAGGGACATGTGTCCATCTGAAGGTTATCCACCGGGGATGATACTGTCATTTCTCAGCAGCCTTCTACCAGATATCTGTTGTCTCCTCCTTAGAGCTCAGCTCGAGCCTAATTTTTTTTTTTCTCTCCATGTGTGTGACCAGAGCTACTTCTGGATACAAGTAAAACTTAGGATACTGAGGAGATTTTAAAAAATGCCCCGAGAATGGTAATCAGATGCTAATGGCTGTAATCAGGAGGGAGGAACATCTCCCTGCTAGGGTGTGAGCTGGACCCTGAGAGACATTTCATTCCTGGCACCACTCTCACCAGGAGTTTCCAAATGAGCTGATGTTACAAGCCATCATCAGCTGCAGTGGCGGCCAGGGCTCCCAGCTGCTTGCAAGCGCAGGAGGAGGCACTCAGCAGCTCGGACATATTTATTTACCAGTCCCCACAGTTTGCATGTCCCACATGGGCTCTGGTGCAGCGATTAGGGCTCTCCCTACGAGGTATGGCTGAAATTTTTTTGGGGAGAGAAAACACTTTGTCCTCTTACTTTTTGTGTTAGAGGTTTTCCCACTAAATGCTTGCTCTTCCCACTAAATAATTACCTCTTATGCTGTATCTTAGAAACTGAAATCCAATTTTCGAAGAGCAAGAGGTGGTGTGTTGTTCTAGAGGGAGGGTGATGCTGCCACAGCACATGGGCAGGGCAGACAACTCATGCGCTTTCAGTTGAGAAGATCAGTACAGGGCTGCTCAGAGCGGCCAAACCTCAGAGGTTCCTGCTCTTGTTCAGAGCTGAATATTTCTGATTGATACAATTTCTGAGCTTTAATTTCACCAATCCTGGGACTTGTGGTGTTTAGCTACCTCCAAACAGAGCTTTTAGGAGGGCAGTTTGGTACTGAGGTTCCTAAAATCTGCCTTGCTCCCCTTATTTTTAGCAGCTAAGTCCATTCCTTAATGCAGCTGTAGAGTTGCCTTACAACTCTATCCTCTATACTGGAAAAAACAGCACAGCCCTTCCCTTCTCCTCTGCACTGGCACCCCCGGGAAGCACCGTGGGTAAGAGTGCATTGCAGCTCTGGGACTTGCAGTATTCCAGTGATGGCAGCGTTTCTCCTCCTTCCACCTTCCACCATAAAATAGCTACCCATGTAAATTGACCATTTATTTTGGTACGTCATGGCCTGCTTAGAGAACTGGAAAACTGGGTGCTGGCTCATGGGGAAATCAACAGCAAAGCGGAGAGCTGAACCCCGAGCTCTTTGCCAAATGCTGTGTGCAAGACCCTCCATCCTCTCTTGCACCTTTTTCTCTATATACTTGACGAATTTCATGTAGGCACCTCAGCAGCTTTGCTTTATATGCTGCTCAAACTAGGTGGCGTGCTAGCTTTTGTAGGCAGGTCTGTTGTGATAGTTGCTCACAGTTGGTACTGTGAAGTATGTCCTTTTTCCTTTCCAGATGCTCTGTGCTACCAAATAAGGGGAAAACGTGTTTCCCAATGCTGTGATAAGTCAGAGGTATAAGTTACAGCTTTACCATATTGAGAAAGGAATGCAAAGTGCACCCTTCTCTATCAGCACAGAAAATGTTTACAGAATTGAGCTATAAGACAGGGCAATATCCACTGAAGCAGGCTACATCACTGTGCAGAGAAGGAATGAGGGCTTTTTTTTTTTTGCCTTTTTAATTTGTCTTTTTCATTAAAAACTATTTTTGTTAGTTAGATTTTTCATTGGATACAATTTTGTATTTTGTTCTTGTTCTCTTTCGCTAAAGCCCCTCACTATTGAATACAACCAAAAAGAAAAAAAAAGGAAATAATTGTATCAGCTCATTTTAGTTAACTTCTACTTTTTCATATCATTTTCTAATTTCTGTGAACAGCTGAATTTACTTTAGTTAATAATAAACTATGCAAAAAAGGGGACATAGGAAAATAAAACTAAAGTTTACTAGTAATCTGTTCATAGGCTTGCTGTTAGTTTCATTTTTTCCCTTTTCAGCATTCATTTTTTCTTGCTTTGGTTTAATGCAGCATCGTGTCTTACTGGAGTAAACCCACCTCGTTTTGTTACCGTGTTATCCTAAAGCAGGAAATGAGCTTAAAAAAAAGGCATTATCAGCCAAGTCAGCTACACACTATGCTGCTAAGTTTCTCGTTTTCAGATAGCAATTAAATAAATAAAACCAGAAACAGTGACTGGCACTCAGAAACGCAAATCACCGTGAAGTCTGAAGCATTTCCTTCCACCAGGACGTGGTGGTTGTCAGGAGACTCTGTTAGACTGCTTTTTATTTTTACAGGAAAAAACCCTCTAAAGGCCAGGAGAAAATTTGGAGATTTAACGTCAGCCCATGGTGCCACGTGTTTTCTTCAGAAGCAAGGGAGCCGTGTCAGGGCTATCAGAAATGCCCTCCTGCATGAATGCCAGTCACTCATGTAGCTTGTAGGTACCTTCCATGGTGGCCAGCGCTGTGTCCCCAGGCCTAGGGGAGGCCTTACACGGTCGTGGACAGTTCACGCAATGGTTGTGTGGAAGGCAGGGATAACCTTCTTAACCTGTCTTACGAGGAGTGACTGAGGGAACTGGAGTTGTTTAGCCTCGAGAAGAGGCTGAGGGGAGACCTTATCGCTCTCTACAACTACCTCAAAGGAGGTTGTAGCCAGGTGGGTGTTAGTTTCTTCTCCCAAGTAACTAGTGAAAGGACAAGAGGAAATGCCCTCAAGTTGCTGCAGGGGAGGTTTAGATTGGATATTAGGAAAAATGTCTTCACCAAAAGAGTGGTCAGGCATTGGAACAGGCTGCCCAGAGAGGTGGTGGAGTCACCATCCCTGGCAGTGTTCAAAAAATGTGTAGATGTGGCACTTCAGGACATGGTTTAGTAGATGTGGTGGTGTTGGGTTGAGATTGGACTTGATGATCTTAGAGGTCTTTTCCAACCTTAAAGATTCTATGATTCTACGATTCTGTTTTGCAGCTGTCCTGGTTACAGCTCACGGTAGGAGCAGGTATCAGGCGCTCTTGGCCAGGCTGAAGCCAGAGGCTGCGTGGGGCTGCCATACGCGGCAGAGAAAGCACCTTGCTATCTCCTCCTACTTTCTTCCAGCTGATAGTTTGTTTCCATAATCCCCACATTAGCACAAGGAGGGTGTAAATGATACCTGTGTGTGTTGAAGTGGCTGTTGTTCTCTTGGGAGGACGTCGTCTTTGGAAAGCTGCAGCGTTGCTCTTGGCATTGGCCCAGCCAGGGCGATGGGCTCCGGGCTCTTGCTGGGGCTCTCGAGAAATGGGGACTGCAGTGGCCACCAGCAGCATATGTCCTCTCTGGGCAAGGCCACTGCTTTTCCAAGCAGGACCTTCAGAGGCCTATGTTGCTGTTGGCCTGGCTCTTTGGTCTGTCCGTCTGCTGAAAGGTTTGATTTGGAGAGGCGGGAGAGGAAGACAGGGAATCCTGAGCAATCCAGAGATGTAACACAGCGTATGGTCGCAGATGTGCTGATGGATGCTGCAAAGAAAGCATTTTCTTTTTGAACTGTCAGCACTGTCTGTGGCTTGACACAATATTTTATCTTCATTTTAAACTTTTTACTCATTATTAAAATATTTAAATTGGCTGGTGTGAAGTCCTGTAGGAATAGTAGGAGTTTATTTCAGGGCAGCGGTGCTTGAAAGAGCCCCATAAGCATAGCCATGTACGGAGGCGGCGGGGTATCAGTCCAGAGGAAAACTCACTGTCAGTTCAAATGTAATCCATATGTTAAAACTATAGAAAGTGTCTGTTAGTCTGATGGTTTGGCTAATATCAAGGAATGTTCCCTCATGGGAGACCTAACTTTCAAGCTCACGTAATAAGTGCTTTACTGAAGTAATCTTCGGGGGTAACGTTGGGCTTGGAGTATTGGTTTTGAAATTATGTGAAATATCGCCAGGCAGTGGCATCTGTTAATTTGAGGGGCAGTGGGGAATGGTAACGACCCTTTCTCACACACACACACAAACACACGTACGTTAAATACGAACTGCTCTGACGGTGGTCTAGAGAACAGGGACACATATCTGCTCCACGAATGGGTGAGCCACATGAGTGCACCTCAGGAAAACAGGCTGACAAGCTGTAAATGCAATGCTATATTTCCTAGGAAGGCAGACAAGGGAGGCAGCTTGGCCATTCCTTGCTTTTCTTGCAGGAATGTCAGTATCTGAATAGCACTGAAGTGCTAGAATTGCAGTTGGATGAAAAAATGGGTGGCTGAATACAAATGGCTGCAAAAAACGCTCCCCCCCCCACACACACACTACTTTTTCAGATAAAATTTTGCTCCCAGTCTGTGTTCAATTTTGCTTAGTTCTCGGTCAGCCTTAAATGAGCTACATATTTGCAAAAGGAGCAGAAGATGGCTGCTGTTGAGACAAGCCCAAGAGGAGACTGTTGTACAAGCGGCAAGCAAGTTTGGGGCACGTGAATGCCTCTTTGTGGGACAGTTTCTTTCTCTGAAAATCAGAGTAGAGCTAAACAGGCTGGAATCAAGGCCAAATTTTCAAAACAGCTCAGTGGCACCTAGATGAGGTGCTGTACTTTGTTTTAAGTTCCGTTCTCAGGCACGAGGCAGGCAGATTTTAGGGGCGCTGGTGGGAGCTGAGCTCTATCACAAATCCAAGTCTACACCAAGATCTTCATCCAGGCAATTGTCAGTGATCAGTGAGAGACTGTTCTGATAAAAGCAAGCACAAATATTCAGGGATAAATATTTTTATTCCTGAAACAAGGAGGTTTAACAAGTTATACTGCATGAGGCTGTCCAATCTGGCAAAACAATGATTACTGCATTTGGGATCTGTCACTTGGGGGTTTTGTCCATCCTGGCTAGTTATAATGTTCTCCAAGGATGGAGGACTTTAGTACATTGCAGTGTGGACACAGAAATAACTTTAATCACAGATCTGGCAACATGCAAAGTTTTTGATGGGAGGTGGTGGTTGCCCTTAAATCACAGTAGTGATGAAGCTTGGCACTCATGGTTTGGGATAACAGAGAAATAAATTATTCAAGCAACTCCAGCCAAACTTTTTTTGTGTGTGTGTTACATGTGATGTATCCCACATACTTGCTTCTGCTGCAAATTCCACTGATAGAAAAACATGCTAATATTTACCAACCATCAACTTGATTACATTTGACACAGTAGGTTTATATGATAGTATCTTTAAGTGACTTTCAGTTTAAAAAGATTGAAATCTTTAAACAGGTCAGCAGCAGCTTGTCTTTGCCTCTTCAACAAATTCTGTGGAAGATTGATGATGATGATGATTAATATTTATTTATTTATATTACCATAGTTCCCTTTAAGCACATTTTTTGCTATGTGTTGCACATTAGAAAAAAGCATTTGCACTCCCAAGTGTTTACAGTCTATGCAATATTGCCGCAGAAAATTGCCAGTCTCAGTAAATGCTCTCGGATATAATGTTAGCTACAAGTTCTAGATGCTTCAGACTTTTTGCCTTAAAAACAAGGAAAATGGTCTCAAGATACCCTACTGGTATGTTAGAGCTAATGTCATACCTTCTTTCTTAGCTTCCAGCTCAAACCATATTTATAACAGCATGACTGTAATGGAGTCTCAAACAAATACAGAATACAGAATTAAAGAATCACAGGATCACAGAATGGTAGGTGTTGGAAAGGACCTCTGGAGATCATCTAGTCCAACCCCCCTGCTAGATCACCTAGAGTAGGTTGCACAGGATCACATCCAGGCAAGTTTTGAATATCTCCAGAGAAGGAGACTCCACAACTTCTCTGGGCAGCCTGTCCCAGTGCTCGGTCACCCTCAGAGTGAAGAAGTTTTTCCTCATATTCAGGTGGAACTTCCTGGGTTCCAGTTTGTGCCTGTTGCCCCTTGTCCTGTCACTGGGCACCACTGAAAAGAGTCTGGACCCATGCTCTTGACACCTGCCCTTTAGATATTTGTAAGCATTAATGAGATCCCCTCTCAGCCTTCTCTTCTCCAGGCTAAACAGCCCCAGCTCTCTCAGCCTTTCCTCATACGAGAGATGCTCCAGTCCCCTCATCGTCCTTGTAGCCCTCCGCTGGACTCTCTCCAGTAGTTGCCTGTCTTTCTTGAACTGGGGAGCCCAGAACTGGACACAGAACTCCAGATGTGGCCTCACCAGGGCAGAGTGGAAGGGGAGGAGAACCTCCCTCGACCTGCTGGCCAAGCTCTTCTGAATGCACCCCAGGATACCATTGGCCTTCTTGGCCATGAGGGCACATTGCTGGCTCATGGAGAGCTCGTTGTCCACCAGGACTCCCAGGTTCTTCTCTGCAGAGCTGCTTCCCAGCAGGTCAACCCCTAACCTGTACTGGTGCTCTGGGTTATTCCCCCCTAGGTGCAGGACCCTACACTCACTTTTATTGAACTTCATTAGGTTCCTCTTTGCTCAACTCTCTAGTCTGTACAGGGCTCACAGCCTTCTGATGTGTTGGCCACTCCTCCCAACCAAAGGAAGAGCTTGTCTAAGCATGTCATATATGGATGGGTAAGTTATTATCCAAACCAACAGGCTCTGAAAGGACAAGAGCTGAAGAGGTGACTGATACTACCTCTTCCCTCCTCACCAGTGAATCGGTTGCCCAGATTCTTCTGGAGCATCCCTCTTCAGCCAGTACAAATTTTCCTGTGCTTAATCCATGTTTCACTGTTGCTTTTTCTACATCATCGTCACGCTGCCCACAAGTTTCTCTGGTACATTGTGCAACTCCCTGTTATGCCGTCAACAGGAAACAGATCCATCGCACAACTGAGGTTAAAATCAGACATGGGTGTCCCAATTCATTATGCATCACCACTCAAGTTTCTCTGTTCTGGGTCAATTCTTGAGAGGCGAGTTAAAATAAATATCTCCCTTTTCTTCCTCTGAGTGGTTAAAAACATTTCATGAGAAAGAAAAGTCAGTATTCAGCATTGAAGCAGTCTGAGGTTGATAATACACCATTACTGAAACTGCATATTGGTATACCAGTGTCTGAAAACACACCCAGGTCATACCAATTTATCTGCTGCTAATAAAGTGTCACCACACAATTTGTCCTCTCCACTCTTTGTCCTGGTTCCATAGGCCATGTTAAATGATGATTTATCACCTATACTTTGGCCAACTAGTTCAAAGTACCATCCAGATGGTGCCTACAAGTGTCTCCCCTTTGTGCATGTCAGACTCAAAATGCAAGTTCCCAACATAAAAGTTTCTGAGTCGAGTCACTGCTATGCCTTTCAGAAACCTGATGATCTTCCTGAGTGCCCACTTTCGTTTCCTGCTCTGCAATGAGTTTTGTCTTCTCTCCCCCTCCTGACAATACCTAGCCTTGTGATTTGGAACAACTCTGAACGTATTATATGATGGGTTTTGGAGAGCATAGGACAGAATGTGTCATGATTTTGATTAGATGCCACCTGTCAGGAGAAGAAAAGCAAGATAATCCTGACCGTAGGGCCTACATGACAAAATGCGTGAGCACATTTTGACTGATAAACATAAACAGAAGTTGGTTTATAGGCAACTTTTGTGAAACAACATCTCGAACCATTTTGGCTTTTGGCAACCTTGTTTTGCTAATGAGGTACCAATGGAAACAAACGCTATATCTGTTCCTGTCAACAGGAACTCGTAATAAATAGACATATAAAGATGTGGAATGGGAACTGTATGGGATTTTGGAGGCAGGGGTGGGTCTTGTTTTGTTTGGGTTTTTTTTAATGAAGAGCTTATGTATTATGCACTTATTTTCTGGTTTAGGTTATTTTGAAATGAGTGGAAAGATTCCCTTATAGAAAAGCAGGAGTGGATGAAGATGGGGCCAATTTGTAACTGTTCTGTGCTTTGGTTCTCCTGGTGAACTGCTATCTTCTAGGCAGGTTGAAAGCTAAGTCTTGAGCTCTCATAGAAAAGAAGGTGAAGCACCGAAACCTCTGATTTAGCTTACCTTTATCTGAGCCTGACATGGGTAAATAATAGTCACTAAACTACTGAACAGGGTAGCAAAAGTGCATGAAGTCTTTTAAATGAGATATAAAATATCAATCATGAGAGCAAGCTTACTTTTCTTTCCCTGTAGAATGATTAATTTTCTGTTATTAGATATTGATGCTGCAAAACAGATGTACCTTTGCTGCCAAAAATATAGATTTTTTATATATATGTGTGTGTCACTTATGCACACACACACACAAGTGTATGTAAGTTTAACATTTTGTCATAGAGGTGTGTTTGTATGCACACGGCAATTTCTCAACCGTAGTGTCCTAAAAGTACTACTGCTCCTTTGCTCCAGTGCTGTCTTTTGTGTAAGAAAGCGATCATTGATATTCGAAACACATCGTCATGTTGTATCAGGCTGAAAGTCTCCCTGGTTCCTCCCTGCCCCTCTGGCTGTGTCCAGACTCAGATGCTTCGCCAGCGGGCAGAGGGATTCTGCAGCAGGCAGCGTCGAGGTACTGACCTGGGCACCCACCTGAGATAGGTAGCAGGTATCTTGTGGTGCGTGCTGTATAAATGCATTGCTGTGCTTTAACAGAGCCTCCATCACACCAACCCCTGGGTCAAGTGGGCCTTTAATACAGTGAATTTTGGTGTCAAGTGTTCTGAGCTTTTTTCATATTCCTCAAAAAAAAGGCTACTAGGAAAACAATGGCTGTATCTATCCCAGTAGGTAAGTAGGTCCTAAGGATCATCCCATACCACTGAGGCCAGCTGCTGTATTTTAGTAGTATTAAGCTGCCTCAGCTTCCAGCACAAGGTGGCTGCATCCATACTGCCTTTTTGGAGGTGGTCCCTGGTCCATGCTGACTCCTGAGAATTATTTTTGCTAGACAGAATAGGTGTCATCCCAGTGATTTTTTCCCCACAGCTGAATAATATAGATAACCAAGCTCCAGTGTCTGGAAACATTTCCTGGCTCTGTCTAGAAGGGAGTTAGCCAGTGGATTTATCATCCCCGTAGAATTTAGACACGTCTCGCATAAGTTGATAGGATTTACAAATACATTGCTCCACTGGAATTAACTCATGGTCACACAGAGATTGCATTTATTTCAGTTTGTTGTATAGCATCCAAATGCACACAACCAAGCATGAAAACATCGAATAAAACTGCTGCTAAGAAAACAGGCCATTTCTGAGTCAATGATGATCTTGTGATTAATCAAGGACCGGTTCTTGTCAGGTAGAGGAGAAAGTCAGTGAATTCATAGGTGGAAATAAGCAGAGTTATGGTGGTGAATCGGGATAAGAGAGTGGAAAAAATGTGCACTTTTTATGGAGTAATTATGTACACAAAAGCACATTTTCCATCCCTGTTTCCCCCATTCTATGCTTTAATTTTTCTTGACATTGGATCCATTATGGTATCGTATGAGTTTCGTCACAGAAGTAAATAACAGCTTGTTTCCTTGGGAGCGATTGAAAAACAGAGTAAAAACAGCACTTACTGTTTTTGAAAGTTGTCAGATTGTCATGGCAGTGAAGTGTTGCATCATGTTGCCATGACAACTCAAATTATAAAAAACTGATTTAAAGAGAAATAAAAGCACTCTTCAATGATGAAAATCATTTAACTTTAAAGGTTTCAGCTTTTATTTTCTATCTCTTATTCTGCCTCTCCTGTTTTTTAAGAAATGGGCAATATTCAGGACTCTGACCAAGTAAAGACTTGCAATACACAGTCACTCAGGGAAATTTTTTTTTTCCTTTCTCAGTGAGACAGAGAGGATGCAGGAACTGAAATGTGGAGGCAAGCACATTGCTGGACCAAACCATCACCATCCAGAACTGGGGGAAAGTCAGAAAGGGATAAAAAGGTGTTTGGGTTTTTTTTCCCCTTTGTGCTTATTTGCACAATTTTCCTTCAAGCAACTTGTTCAAATATATGTCAAGATACACAGATACCACACGCTCTGGGTTTGTCAGGGATAAACAGCAGGGAGACTGTAGCATATTCGACCTGTTTACGGATTCTGGTGGAATTTCAAGAGCCCTCAGCAATGACCTGTTTGTGTTTCTCCATCAAAATCAAGGAGCATTTACTCACTGTGCCAATGGCTGGAGAGCAGAAGTAGGTTAGTGCTGACCACTATTGAAATCCCATTCTCTTTTCAGAGTGTGCTCAGAATGAGTCAGGCTGTGTTAACAGAGGATGAGATTGAACCTCAGTACCAGGATAAAATAAACAAACAAAAAAAGGTAAATTGTGCAGTTTGTCAGTTTGCATAAAACAGCTGTCACCAAATGCAAAATGCTGACATAGAAACTGCAGACCAGCAGCAAAACCACTTGTTCTGAGGAAGGTCAAGCAAAATTTGATTTATCACTGTGCGTTGGGCTCGTATACGTTGGAACACGGCTTTATGCAACCATGTTCTTGCATTTGTGGAGAGAAGGGTGTTTGTATATGTCTGTACAGTCATTGCTGCTGCTCTTGCTCTTACCCAGCAACTTGTCAGCATTTCAGCCTGTTTCAGCCGGATTTTACAGATGTGCAGAGATAGTGTTCCTGGGTGTTTCAGGGAAACAGGCTGCCCTGTGAAGAGATCCTGTCCCGGCAGCTCTCTGCCGCAGGGCATGCAGCCGGAGCTCCTGGGGTGACTTCAAAGAGAACTCATGCAGGAAGCAGCTCTTACAAATGCCCAAGTGCAAGAGGAGCTCACTGTCAATCATTAGACACATATCTGTAAGTAAGTGACCGATTTCCACTGGTTCTCATAAATCATCTAATTTACCTGGGGAATAACACACATTTGAAATGGATTGCATGACAGAAAATCGTGAGATAGAGGTGACCACAGATGTGGAGAAGGTCTTTCCCCATTAGCGATGTTCCGAGTGTTACTAAAACTATATCCCTCATATTTCTGTACTGGGAGAACTGCTATTTTTAAAGGCCTTTGACTTGGGTACTTCCATAATAGTTCCTAATCAAACATTTGAAAAATGTTGCTGCTAAAATTATTTGCCCGTTACTCGAGTTGCCATTTCAGTACTCAAGCAGTTTTTAATAAAATAAAAATAAAATCATGATGGAGAGATATATTTCTTCTTCTCTTCATTTAAAATAAAACAGCTTTTATATTAAATATAGACACAGAATTTTTATGTGTTACAGCTTAAAATTACAGTGAAGAGTAGTCATCTTAGGAACAAGAGAACATCTATGAAATGTCATCTTGGTTAATGAAACTTTCAGAAGTTAACAGAAGGGGCTAGAAATGAAACATTTTGGTAGCCCAAACCAGAGATGCTTCTACCATGGTAGCAGGCAGCCGGAGACATTCAGTTGCACCGCACTGGCCGATGTATTAGTCACTTTGCTCTTTCTCAGTCTTCACCAGAATCGGCAGTTGGTCTTAATTCTGGTTGATGCCTGCGCAGTGGCCTGAAATGACCAGGTCTCATCAACTTTACCAATTTAGGGGAAGAAGAAAGAAAAATGTGAATATGCCCGAGCATTGAGAGATTTTTAGTTTCGTGTGCACTGTGTTAGTGGTGCAGATGTGGTGGTTTGGGTTGGCTGTGGTGAGCAGGGACGGTTGTGAAGCTGGGAGAGTAATCTCCTGTAACAACCACCTCCCTCGGCAACATTTAGACTTGCTAGGGATGGGGGTGTCATTCTCTTCTTAATCCAGCGACAGTGATGCATCTCTGAGTTTATCTTTTAATTACACATACAAGATGGCAACTTGTACGTCCCAAGCAGGCTGGAGCTCACCCTGCCTTTGTGCCAGCTCCTGTTCCACCACGGACCAGAGCTAATACGCTCAGGCTTGCAGAAGTGCAGTCCTACCCTTGGTACCTTCAAGCTAAGCCATGCTCTGAAATATTCCTGACATGACTGATGCAGAACTGGGGATTCATCGCTCGTTTTTCAGCCCTCCTTTCTCACCGCTGCCTGTTTCTGCTGTTTACTCATGTGTTTAAGCCAGTTTATGTCTAAACTCATATCACACAGATGAATGTGCTGTAAGTGTATATTTATTAATATCTGTTTTCTTGTATCCATCTAGACTGTATATTACTGATGCACATACTTGTTAACTCAGTGCTTTTGTTAACAGATCCTTTAATTAAGGCCAAATGAAAAGAGAGAAATGTGGAAATCATTTTAAGTCTGATTTTTCACATGAACTAGCTGCTAACTAATGCTGTATGTAACTTTTTTGATCTAATTGCATTGCATTCAGTCTATCTACCACTGTCACTCCAAATCACCATTTAAGAGCCATGCAAGTTGCAGCACGTTTCAGGCATTAATAGTGGCCAGGTAGTATTATACTATTTTTAATGAATGTCTGTTTTCTATTCTTTGCTATGCTTTCTTTGGAAAGAGGCCCATGTAACAAAGTATTAAGAAAACACACTGCTGCCCTGGAATGTGTATATTAGCTGCAGATTATTTCCTATTAGCAGATTAGCTGCGAGGCTATTGGCTCTGAAAGGTCTTTGAGAGTATTTTGTTTTGTAACCGATTCAAGCCATGGGAGAGAATTGCCACCCTGATTGGGAAGAAGAATTAGCTACTGTTGCCATGGCCACTGGAGCTCACACTCGCATTGTTAACTCCAGTGCCCTCCGACGAGATGCCGCAGCGTGAGCTCCTTGGCTTTGTTAATGCAATGATAGAATACGGGTTTTTTGGACAGGCAAGGAGTAGGCTGGGAAAATCTCCTGTGAGAGATATGTGAAATATTTTTTTTTTTCCACAAATTTGGTGTTTAATTTTGGATGTGTTGCTGCTTTATGCTACCCCAGTGACGTTAGGCTGTGAAATCACTGCCTTTGAACAAAATGCTGCTCTTTGCATTTTGGAAGGGAAGGAGGTAATCCCGCTCCACTCCGCAGCAGAGCGCCGACCTGCGGGAACCCGCTCCAGTGCAGGGAAGAGGGGTGGATGGAGGCAGCCACATGGGACCTGGGGCCTTCCGGCATCATTTCCATGTGTAGGGTTATAAAACACAACAGGGCCTGGAGAAACTACCAGTATTTGTTAAAGCTGTTGTAAACTATACTAGCTCTACCTCTGTCCATCAAGCTGCAGGCAAAGAGAAGTGCAGGAGAGCCTTGCTTTCTCTGTCAGAAATTAATTTCTTGCTTGGGCTTTAAGAGTTGGCACTTAAAATCCATCCCTTGGAAATAATAGTTTGAATACGGGGGCGGGGGGGGGGGGGGAGAAGGAGGAAAAAATGAAAAGTGTCAATAATTGAGAATTAATAAGAGCGTAAAAAATGTATGAAATTAATCTCATGTATTTGAGAAATAAATTAATGTATTTGACTAATCATTGATAAACAGGGCTCACATGTATTTCATATATCTAACTCTGTTTAACTTCCAAGGAAGTTCTGAACAGTGAAAAATGTAGTATTGAAACTTACATCAATGTGAACGGTTAACAGAAAAGAAGAATATTGATGTCTGCATTTTAAACATGGCTTATGAAACGTGTAAGTGATTTCAAGCAAAAAGTTTATTTTCTTTTTAAATCTTTCATTCTCCCTCTCTCATCTTCAGTGTTAGCAGAATCAATCACCTTCTTTAAATCACTTCACTGTCCTGAACTCTTTATTCAAACCACTTTATGAGATTGTGTAACATGTGGAAATGAGCCCAAGAAATGTATTTCCACTGGCATGGTAAAATGTTGGCATTGGGCATTGTTCAACTCAGCAGCAGGGTGTGGATGATGGGCCAACTACATGTATATAATGTGTGTCACGCTTGAATGGTGGCATGGAGCAGCCTACATCATGGGTGGTAATGGGGCTGTCTCCCTGCAGCTCACTGCTTTTTATAATGGATATTTTTAAATGATTGCAGATTTATCCTGGGAAAATCATGGCAGGGATTGTTGTAAAGACTCTTAGAAGCTTGCACATTCTTCTTCATAGTTTCTCAACAAGCTCTAGTTCTACAGGCAAGATATTTGCAGGGAAGAGCACAGTATCTCCTGCTTCTGTAGAGTCTTCTGGAGTCTCTCATGCAGAGGACAAGGCTATCCTTGCTGCAGAGCCTCCTCCTGTCCAGTGTTTCTTTTCTCTTCTTTCTCTTCTCTCTTCTCTTCTCTTCTCTTCTCTTCTCTTCTCTTCTCTTCTCTTCTCTTCTCTTCTCTTCTCTTCTCTTCTCTTCTCTTCTCTTCTCTTCTCTTCTCTTCTCTTCTTTCTCTTTTCCCTTCTCCTCTCCTCTCCTCTCCTCTCCTCTCCTCTCCTCTCCTCTCCTCTCCTCTCCTCTCCTCTCTCAGATGTGTTTTTCCTCTTCCCCGTCTAGATGTAGTGCTTGCAGGTTCTGCAGAGACAAAGGAGGAGCATTTTTAAGGTGGATGAATATGCACAGAAGCACACAAAGGGCATCAGGGGAAAGCAGTTTTGCTCAGCTTAGATCAGCATCTGGTATAAACGAATGGAGGGGGTGGTAAATAAACATCAGCTTTCAGGAGGGACTTGGTTTAGATCAGCACCTGGGCAAGGTGAAGGCAGTGAATTAAAGGCTGAGAATAGAGAAGCTTCAGAATTGTAGTGCAGTCCTGGGCTCTGTATTTTTTTATTCAGCTTTACTCACTAGATTTCTGCCCACTTGGCATTTGTTACTGCTAAGTAGTCATCTGTCACATCAAAATAAATGGTTAATAAATCCAAGTATAATAATAAGCTATTCTAAAATGTATAATGGTTGTGTAGCAGGGTAGAAGCTCAACAGTTTACACAACTGATCCTTTCACTGTGGTAAAAGAAAAGATAGTCCTACCACATAATACAAAGTAGGAAAAAAGAGGTCTAAGTAAAAAAAAAACGAAAACAACTTTTTATATATATATATGTGTGTGTGTGTATTTCTTCTTAATTTCTCTGTCAAGTTTATAGGAGGGTTTTCTGGTTTGCTTGGATCCCATCTTTATCCTTTCAAACTTCTTGAAGATTTACAACTTTTTGGGGGAATGCATTTTGACCTGAGAGTCACTTCTAGATCACTTTATATTATAACTGAAATCTTGATCAATGCAGAACAAGTTCTTTACCCTGAAAACAGCGGTAGTACTGGTTGGAATAGTGTGGAAGTGACCGCTGTCATTTAAGGCCAAGGAAAAGGATCAGATCTTTAATCTCAAGATACTGGCCAACAGTGCTTTACAGATTACATGTGGTGACTTTCAGTGGGTAGGCAACCAATCTAGAAAACAAAGTAATAGAAATGTCAATGTCCTATTTAATCAGTCTAATTCCAATGAATCTAGTTCCAATTAATGCAATTTTGCCTAATTTTTAAAGCACTCTAAAAAAAAAAAAAAAATTCGGCCTCATCTGGCATTCCACTGGGAAAAATGGTGTATAATCCAATAGTCATCCTTTGAAATACAAAAGTTTAATTTGCTTATTGCCTGAGGGAGATGAAAGTCTTCATTTGAGGAAAATTCATGAATTCAGATAGCATAAGGTCTTTGCAATGAATGCTTCATAATCTTTGCTTTTATTTATGCATTTATTTTAAAAGGAATGCTTTACACAATGCAATCTAAAGTGTAGTTTTTCTCCCTGTGGCTAGTCTGACTGAAATAATAACATATCCTCCTATCTGTCTTTTCATCTTAATGACATATTTAACACAAAGACTACTCGTGATCATGGAAATGACAGTCCACGTTGCAGGAGAGCTCACCCTCCTGTTTGTCTCTCTCATTCTGGAACCACAGTGGAACGGGATGTTCCAAAAGTGATGCTTTTGTCCTCATTTCTTGGACTTCCAAGGTACTGTTGGGGCATCTAATGGGAGTCATCATATCTGAGGGGTGTTTTTTGTCACACGAACAATTTAGGAGAATAGCATGATGCTCAGCACTGAGTTCCTTGGCCAGTGACCTTCTTAAGGAAACTCTCAGGCCTTTCTGTGCACATCTGTGTAGGTTAATGTATCATCATGGGATTCTTGTAGTTGAAGGGATGGTTGTGTATTTGAATTCAGTGAGTTTTGCTCCTTTTGATTTGATTCTCAGATACTAAATGAGTGCAAGATTTGGGATTTTTATTCAATAAAATAGCATTGTATCTAGTCCCCCGCTCTTGCTAAAAGTTCAGCTCTTGCTGAAACTAAGGAAACCGCAGCAAGCTCTATTTTCTAGGATTTTTTCCTGTTTTTTAGAACAAAGGAAATCTTTCCTTCCTCCTCTCTATCCATCCCATCCCTCCAAGAAGAGAAACTAAGTTATATAACTGATCCCCTTCATTTAAAACCAAGTCTCCTGTAATTTACCATCCAGAACCCTTCATGGTTTGTTTTTCAGCTTCTGTGCAGATGCAAGCATACACTCTTTTAAATAAAATTATCCACACTAAAAAGCAAAGGGATGGAGAAGAACTTCCAGCCTTCTGTAATGAAAGGGGGCTCACTTTTCTGTAACGCTTTCCACAGAACATTTTTGTTTGCACATAGATATTGATTTACCCGTCTTCAGAAGATGATTGTTTATAATAAATATTGTGGTGAGCTGGTTTTGCCCTATTAACTTTGTACACTTGAGAAACTCTGGCTTTACTCAGTAAGGGTTTTCAGAGACCTTTTGTGATAGAACAGACATACTGCAGTCCTGGATTAACATTTCCGAGATGTGAATGTGATTACCACTTTAAATATTTTTTTATTTATTTTAGGGATAGAAATGAGCCTTTCTGTAACATGGATAAATATGGTGCTCTTGTATAGCATGAAATTGGAGAAATGCTTATGAAAGGAAACTAAAGAAGTACATAGAGGCATTATATTACATAGCACATACTGCGAATGCTTTGTAGCTATCATTGTTTACAACAAATAATGTAACCAGACATATACAGGAAAGTTTTAGCTGCTCTTTATCTTCTGTAAATGATATTAGCAGGAAAATACAATTGGAGGCTTGCTTCCAGTTGCCCTTTAGGACAGACTGGTGGGTTCTGGAGCTCTCCAACACCGAGCAGAGTGGTCACACCTATTAAGGCCGTAAGGTCCTGTAAACTTCACTCACGCTTGCGCATGGAGAAAAGACCTCCCAGGCCGCGCTTTAGCACAGCGAATCATTAGCAGGAGAACCAAGCCGTTGCAAAAGCTAATGCAGAAGCTTTCTTGTGGTTATTCAGGTATCAGGTAGGTAAAGAGCATTTCAAAAGCTCAGGTGACATCGTAGCTGTATTCTGCATGTTCAGTCTGTCTCAGCATTATGTAGCCTGACTTTGGCTGACTGGTATGTGTATTTGCCTAAGTTGAATAAGGGGTTAATTACATTTGTGCTGCAGTTGGAAATACTCAAAAGTGCATCAACATTTATATTTTATATTCATCTAATAGAAAAATGTGCACAGATGTGAGAAGGTGAGTACAGTAAATAATTGAGGAGGACATTAGAAGAAGAAATCAAAGCCACTTATATGCTTATGATCTTTTAATTAAAGATGCTTGAGTGCAGATCAGTGGAATTAATTCTAGTTTCCTTAATGGGCAGTGGAAGTGATTTTGTTCTCTTTGTAGTATACCCTTGTTATTTGACTGCAGATACAGATGGTAGTAATTGTAAGTGATGGATAAGGCTGGTGGTTTATTCCGTACTGAAATACTAAATGGGAAAAAGTTTCAAGAAGTGCTGCTTAAATGTAGGTACAATTAGACATATGAATGGTGTCATATTAAAAAAAAAAAAAGCCAAATGTGTATAGGAGCAGTCTCAGATGAATAGGAATAGTTGCAAACTTACAGAGCTGGAACGTGACTTCAGGTATCTGATTTTGACCACCTTGACTGTGATGCAGTCCTAACTGCCTAAATATCTGGTCATAAAAATTGTTTGCTCTTCACTGACTTGAGAAAGACAGCTTTTCTCTACATTGGCTTCTAATCCTGTACCCATTGTAAGTGCTAGCAGTGTTATGACTGACTGTACTGGGATCAGGACGGATGCTCCATCTCCAAATAACAATTATCTTTTCAAATAGATCGAGTTTTAATTACAACTATCCTGCTTTTTTAGTTTCCTTTCTTCATCAAATGAAATTAAAAAGTTGTCAGGAATGGTTCACTACAAAATGTAGTGGAGTGAAGCGTGGTGTGAGCAGCTCCTCCGATGCTGGCCATGCGTGTCGCTGGCAGCTAGTGAAAGTCGCGCTCTTCCCGGGCATTTGCAGAAGCTGCCTGTCACTGAAAGAGTTACTGAACAGTTTTGTCATGTAGACAATGTCTTTTTGGGACCAGGAGGAGGCAGACAATGAAATCAGGCTATGCCCATGAGAAGTCAGGTGAGTTGTTTTTCATGGCCACGGAAATGGACATAACTAGAAGACTAAAGGCCTTGCACATAAGAAGTGGAAGAGCCAGAAGCAAATCTCAGAGCGAATCAGGGGCTTGAATAGCTTATGAGAAGACTGCTTTTTCAGTTTGCATGAGCGCTGCTGTAATGAAACAGCCAGGAAGTATCACAAAAAGTAACAGAAGGTAAAAAGTACCTGTGCCGTAAGAAGTTCCCATCCTGTTTAGTGGGATGCTGACTGCGCTGTGTGAGATGGCCGGCGCTACAGTGGTACAAATAAATGAGGGCTCTTTGTATCATCTTCTGCTTCTTGTTCAAGCTGTGCTAAAGAAATCATAGTGCTGTGGGGAACTTCTCACACCTCTTGTACCTGTGTTGTCTTTTTATGATCTTTACAATGATCTACGTGTCTTAATATCCGCTTGAAGTCACCAGAGATGTTCTGTAAATTGCAAAACTAAATTCTTAAACAGGCTTCAGTGTCCTACATGCACACTAGAGATTCATACCAGTTCTTCACTTTGCCTGTGGACAAGAAGTAATTCATTACTTGGCAAGTGTGCTAGTGTACCTTGAATGTGAAAGGCAGAAACAGTTCCTGTGGCACTGTGCGTGACAATTCTCTTGTTGTGGCACAGATTGTCAGTCTTCCTCTTCTCCCTCTTCCCTCTCCACGTTAGAAACTAGATAGTAAAAGAGGAGTCAACAGCTTTGGAGATGATGATCGAAAGTCAACTGCAGTGCAAAGGCCATGGGTTTATTTCTTTCAGGTTGTCACCCTAAAAGCCACAGTCCACTTTTACTTAAAAAAAAAATCGATACTTATTTGAAAACTGTGGAGTATGAATAAGTGTCTGTGCTAAAGCTGTTACTTAACAAGACGAAAATGAAAAAAGTTTTTCCAGGACTTCTCAGTATTTGCTATTAGATAGCAAACTCTTGAAAACGATGCTTCCTTTTTTTAAGCCACATCATTTTCTTATATTCCTGCACTCATCTTTGAATTCTGCACAGTGGTTAATGAATGGATAATGAATGTGCCAGTAAATGGAGATTATTTCCGTTTCAGTATCTAAGAGTGATGCTCCATGCCAGCAGTACGGTGTAAGTAAACAGTGTAATTAATGGATTTAAAAACAGGAGGAGTGCATGGATTTTCAAATTAAAATCTAAAGGTAGTTCTTAAAAACTGAGAAAGAGTTGGATTGGATTGTAATGATGAAAAATAATATTCTTACTGCCCTGAGGATATTCAGATTAAGTTAATTTTACTTTATTAAAAAAGTAGCACTTTCATATATTGCTTTGGAATTCTGAAAGCGCTGAGTGATAAAACCCCATTTTTTTCTTTTGAAGTTATGAAATTTATTGTAAATAGAAAAAGAAAGTGGGTGAGAGAGATGATGCATCACTTTCTGGTAACTGGCATATACTTTTCAGATAACTCCAAAACCTTTAATAATATTTATGGAAAAATCCACTGTTTATATTTTGTTTCTTCTTTACTTGACTTACACTAAGAATTTATCCTTCTGTGTTCAGTTAGAAATGCAATCATTCCTTTGTTATGTGTTTATTTGTGGACTATGGAGTGAAAATCTCTTAGGTTTAAGTAACGAAAAGGTCTAAACTAAGTCTTTTTGCAATGGCAAAACTCTTTCGTGTAAATGGGAATCAGAATTTTAAGGTGGGTCACAGATGATATTTCTTATGCATGAAGTGTTGCATATATTTTTCTCAAAGTATGTCAGAAAACAAAACAAAACAGCATGATATGTTGTGAGCTACGTTTCACACAATTTTCATGCTTTTTTTTTTTTTTTTCATTCTAGCCAGTTCTGTGTGAAATTTGTAGTTACTGTGACAGGAAGGTGAGAAGACTTGATGATGCTTAACATCAAGATCACCAGTTTGCAACTCCCCACAGTAAGAGGGCTCGAACCTTTATAAATTATGTTAGAAAGAAGTCATGAAAAGTTACCTTGTGAGGAATAATTCACTGTATGCAACTCATTTTTACAGGGTTTACTGTGTTTCTGAAAGCAGCAAAACCTCTTTCATCTGACAAAATCTAACTTCTGCACTACAAAGGCTTGTAGAGCATGTGTGATCTTAGCTCTGCACCTAGCAAGCCTGTCATGTTCTCCAGGAAATATAAGCAGGGCAAAAGCTAAACATCTGTGGCTTGAAATAAACTGGTTTCTGTCTTGTTACGCTTCTCCAGCTGACTTCTGATATCCAGAAAGTGGCTCATTGTAAAAAAATAAGACGATTTTGGAATGAATACAATCATGAAAGTGCTGCCGATATCCTATTTGGCAACGAGGTTCATGTTAATGGTTTGAAGCAAGTCTAGAACATTCTATGTTTGGGGGGAGTTGGAGATCCAGCAAAGCCATTAGAAACATAAGTCAAAGGGAGTAAATCAGTTTCTGAGTTCTGCAAAGTGAGTGCCACAAACCATCAAGTGTGAATTATGCTGTAAAATTATGAGCAAGCAATGTAGTTTTCAGGCCCACTACTGCAGGAGCCAGCAAGTTACTCTGTGTGTAAGTAAGTCTCCAACGTGAGTCTCATCTCCCATTGTACAGAATGATGTAGCTCTGCTGAAGTCGGTGAAGCTACTCTGATGTGCTCTGGCAGGGAGACGGACCTGACGATTTATCTCTTCCATGCACAGATGGCAGACATTGCTTTTAAAGAGCTTTTTGAAAATTAATATAGTCTTCCTGTATTGGGTTTCCCTTGAAGTCCCAGACAGCATCCCAGTCCACCTGTTTTCCAGGACTGCCTAACCCTGCGAACCCTACGTTCACGTACGCCTTCCCATTTAGACTGCTAACCTGGAGTGAACTGGAAATTCAGCTGTCGTGATGGCTGCAGTTTTATTGCCTGGACTAGGTCAGAGTTTTGAAGGAGTGAATTCAATCGATTTCTTTTGTAGTGTTCGTTACTTTTTAAAAAGACTTCAACTGTGGAGACTTTGGAATCAACAAAAATACGGATGATCAGAAGATAAATTGAGCTGTGGTCCTCTTCTGTCAGAGGCATATGTGCAAATCACTTTCCAGCTACTAACTGGGGGAGCTGCTTGTATAAATAGGTATAAATAGGGGGGGGCATGAGACAGGATCAGCACAAGGAGGCCATCAATAGTTTATGTACTGAAGTCCTCTCTCTGCCATGTCCCAAATCAGATCTCCATTCAAAAGGATGTTCAGAGGTTAGTTTGCAATCATCAGGACTGGTGGGTATCATCTCAAGTATGCGCTGCCTGGTATGCTTCCCATAGTGTTCACCATAAATTATCTTACAGTCACAAATCAGAATTTGTTCCCAATCCAACATTTTTTTTTTATTTTTTTTCATCATGGCAGTCATCCACTTAAAACATTAAACAGAACAATTCTAAACATGCATATAGGGTTTAAAAATAATCACATTGAATAACCACATAATCACATTGTAATGTGCCATTTGCTGCACTGTTTCTTTTCTCCAAAGAGTTACCTCTTACGTTGTAAGGTTGAAAAAAGACAAAAAGAAGATATATGCATGTGACACAGCTAAAGCAGATGTGGGTCATAGGTGACCCCAAAATATGGCTTTAAATAGCTGACAGAAAGCTTTGGAAAGAACTTATTTAGAAATAATTCTGCTAATACATCCTTGGCCTCCATTTTTATTACTAGGAATATTTAAGCTATAATCTTCAGTTTGTGGCGTAAGAGTCTTCTCTGTGTCAATCACTTATGGTGTAAAATATGGATTATGTCCTTAAGTGGGAATTACGGAACAATGCAACTTTCAGGGGCTCTTTTCTTTTTTTGGGGGGGTCTACAGAGGGTGTCCTAGGAATTGCTGTCAGAAAGCACAGTAACAGGATTCACTCACATGCGCAGAATTGAACTAATCTCTAGATCTGGTGTTAGAGAGGAATTTTTCCTCAGAGGAGATTGGCAAGGAAGCTACGTGTGGAGAAACTTCATCATCTTCTGGAGCACTAACCAATGAAGGGACCATCTTCAGGCTGCACCTGGGGCAACGCAAGTAAAGTGTGGCAACTCTGCTGCTCAGCCAAAGCGTCCCTGGCCAGAGCTGGGGCAGGTCCTGCAGGGCAACTGTTCATTCCAACATCAGCAGTTCTCTTTGTAAGTCATTTACATGTTCCCATGTAAAACTTGCTCCTTGCCCGAAACGTGGACTGAGGAGAGACATGCGCAGGAAGAGGGAGGCGTTTGGTGCCTTCACACCAAGCTGGTTTGTTGTGGAGGGACATTTCTGCCATCTGCAGCTAAACACGTCTATGTGTTTAATAACGGGGGAGCTTTGTATAAGACGAGGTCCCTAAATGTTTCCTTGCTACTGTCTTTTATATTTATTATTTTGATGTCTTCTTTTTTCTGGTGGAGAAAGTTTTGATTTTACAATTTCTTGCACAAGCTGGAGGTAGGAGAGGCTTAAAGTTACCGGTGTACCCTCATGTACTTCCTCTGGGCCATTGCCCTAGAAGAGCTGGTTCTGTAACTGCTGGCAGTTTTCCCATGTTTGTGTTATGAGCATGCAAGAGAAAAACATGGAAAAGGAGGATGCAAATATGCCAGTACATGCTCACAGTCTTATGGACCTTTAAAGGCCAGTCTTGTGAGATACGCACCAATATCCTCCTCCTGATGGATTCATTTTCAGGGAAGAAAGTTCCTTGGGTCTTCTTAAAATGGTCACAGCTGTCCTACTGATGAGGTTGCAGAACCTGACGTTAGCTGGAGATGGAAAGTGGCAGGCCTCTTCCTTTCACTTTCTCCTTGACAGATCCTGAGTCACCTGTTGGCACACCTGATATCCCTTCGGAACATAGAACTGTGCCTTCTCTAAGTGCTCCGCTTGTATTTTAGTATCTAGAATGTCACCCAAAATAATGCGCATAAAAATCTGCAAAACATTTCTCATATCATTTTCTCTTTCACCCTGATGTTACCTCCCTCGGCTGTAAGGGCATTTGAAATAGTTACTCACTTATTTTTGTGCAATGCAAAATAAAGAACAACGCCCAAAGGATTGAGTTGACCAAGCAAAGACTTTAAATCATGATGTTGAAATCAGGGGGAGTGCTTGAAGTAGCAAACTCTTCTCTTTACCAAACATGTTTACAGGATCGGGCCCCAATTTCATGTAAACCCCTGACTGTAGTATCCTGGGTAAAGGTTGAAGCTGCTGTCGATTATTTTACCGAATCTCCAGTATATTTCTACTGATGATCTGTGGGAAAAGAGCAGCAACAACCTATGCACTGAACAAACAATTTAATAGCTGTGTGAAGGAAATCACTGAGGGATCTAGAAAAGAAGACAATAATAGTAGTAATGGTGTTAGTAATAGTAATTCTGATTCTATTTTGAGCAGAATATTGCCTTCAGATAGTTTGGAAATGTTGAAGAGTGAGGTCAAATGTTTAATGAAGACATACAGCTATTATTTTTAACTTAACCTGTACGAGCCATCTCTTTTGATCTAAGCCGTGTTTCACCTGTAAATGGAACTAGTACCTTTCTTTTCATGTGAATCGATTTCTTCTGATTTGAGAAGAGATGAGCTATTATATTGATTCATCCAGTTTAAACTGATAGGGTTATTGGTTTCGGATTTACTCCTTTGGCTGTCATGTGATCAGAATCTGGCTTTTAGGTATTCGTAACCTTAATTGAAAGTTTAGAACGATAAATGAAGAAGAAAAATTTTTCAGTTTTTCTAAATCACACCATAGGCTTTTATTAGTGTATAAAGGATTTACTGCTTTGTTCGGTGGGTTTTGTGTTTCAGATAAGTGGAAAGTAGCTCTTTTTGTTTAGCAAAACATAACAGGTATGCACACGTACGGCTAAGCAGACAATCTGTCTGTACCCAGATTATAGTTTGTCAATCACTGAGTACACAAGAGATCTTTGGTAATTTGATTATTCCTCCAACCTTTTAACATATAGCTGATTTTAGATTCATTTGCTGCTAATACTGCCTATTTCTCACATTATTTGTCTGTCTATATAACTTCTGAAAAGTCCAGTATGTGTTGCCATTTAGACTTGATGGAAAAATTCTTTTGAGGAATAGTTTCTATTAGCAAAGAAAAAAAAAATTTCAAAATCAAAACAGGAGTCAAGTTTCAAAACTTAGAACAGTGAAAAGCCCTGTGCGAGGGCAAGTATTACAGAAAACTTAATTTATTTCTGTAAGTAGCAGAACAAATAGAAATTATATAAATTCTCCTCATGTATAATAATTTTTTTTTCCTCTTAGTTGTTATTTTGATACCAAATTCCATCTCCATGTCTCACCAGGAGTAAACTAATTGCAAAATAGATATATTTAGAATACTTTCTTTTATTATTACATGTGTATTGATATAATAATGTTTATATATTTAATGAACCTGAATTGTTTTCCAGTTGTCTAAGCATTACTCACATGGTTTAAGGAGAACTGTGATCCAATGGTCACATTTTGAGCGTTGTATCTCTCACTAAGGCAGCAGCTAGATCCTACCTGAGTTTATTTTTTACAGAAGTGTAGAAATCAGAGAAGAAAACTATTTAAGCTTGTGTATTTGATGTTTATAACAAGTATTTTTCAGACTTAGGAAAATTTGCACAGACAAAAGCTTAGGCTTGCTAGGAATATCTGATTTACCACATCTTTAAAATTTAGTATTTATAAAATACCAGTAACATACACAGTTAAATGGATTTATGCTGAACTGACAAATCTCAAAAAGTTGTTATTCGTGGGGAATCACAGCTGATTATAAATGTTTAGAGGATAAATGTACAAATACTAATTACAGGTCCAATACTATTAACCATTTTCACTGGGCATCCAAAATGATTGCAAAATTGCTACTGCACAAGTGAAGTCAGTCCTGGACTTCAGGATGTAGTAAAAATGTATTAAATAGGAATTGAATAGAGAAGATGTACAATGCAGTCCTACATTTGGGGGGTATTTTACAGTTCAGCCCTTCTAGCTCCTAGGAAAAAAGAAAACTTCAGAGATTATTTCATATCCATCTGTAGGATGTTCCTGAGGAGAAAATGCGAAGTGTTAATAAGCATCTTTTTCCAACTAAGAAAAGCATAGACAAAACTAGTGTCTATAAGCTGAAGTCTTATAAATTCAGATTAGAGAACAACAGCTGGGAGAAACTGCCAGTGGGGTCTCTTGGTTTATCCAGATCAGGATGGGGTGTCTTTTTACAAGACTTTTTTAGTCCAACACAAAAAGCTTTAGCCAAATCCAAATTACTGGGTCCAGTCCAGCGGCAATGAGTTGAAATTTAATGGATATACAAAATGTCCTTTCCAACCATAAATTTGATGAATCTTTGACATTTCTAAGAATGAACAATGAAATCTTAGTCTCACTAAAATCAGCATCAGTATTTTGGTTTCTCTTCTCCCTCCAAGCTGCAGGAGAGGTGGAGGGGATTTGGGTATTTTTTTTCTGTGATTTACTGTTTCAGGAGGTGAGAGGCCCCCCAGTTCCTTGCATAACCTACTGGTTTATATTATTAGCTTGAATTTTTTTGGCTGCAGTACTAATAAGTCTTATCTTATTGCATATTAACAGATTGATGCTGTCATTGGTGCTTTAGTGAGTTAACGTTAAAAATAATCTAGTCCTGGCACAAAAGGCATCCACTTCTATTTCAATTGACTTTGCGATCAAAGTGACCATCTTCTTGTTACATGTGCTGAAACTTTATTCTCCCTTCAGTGCATCTGCTGCATAGTCGTGAATCCAAACTTAAATATTTGCCAATTCAAATCTTTTGATTACACTATTGCTGTTCTCTGTATAATGTCATGATATCTTCTGTAATAAAGATGAGTCCTGAGGAAGAAAGCAGCGTGTGAAGCAGACAGCTGGGAAAGGTACTCGGTCCCTTTTCTCCTGACCGACACCTTGCAGCTGTGGTCTCCTCTGATCTCGGGGATGTGAATCTCTGCTGCGCACTCTGTGCTCGCTCAGAGCACAACCTGCCTCCCCATGCCGACGGGTTTTCCTCCCGGGGAGCCAGGCCGGGCGCGCGGGGTGATCCGCTCCGCCAGCCAGAGCTGCAGAGCATATCTGAATATGGGCAATCCCAATGCACTGATTTTTTTTCAGTTTTAAGTTAAAAATCTGTATGTGTGTGCTAGTAACGTGTGCAGGAAAAAACTGCATTTTCTGTTTACAAATTTGATCTTCTTGCTGCTATGCAAGTTTTGGGGTTTTTAATCTTTCGTTATTTCATCTTTCTGTTGCTTTTGTTTTTCTTTTGAGCGATAGTCATGCACTTTGCCCCAGACAAGTCTCTGAAATAAAAGACTAAATGAATCCTTATTTCCAGTTTCAGCTTGCAGCCAGTTCATTCAGATAGATTGTATTTCTAAACTTTGGGTGTGAGATACACAGTCTCAAATGACACGTCGCAAGAGATATTATACCAAATGCTGGTTTATTATCACTCTGTCCTTTGAACTGCAACATCGTTAAAAAAGGAAAAAAAAACCACATTAATTTAAATACAAAGAATACGGTAGATGATTGTTCTCTATCAAATGCTAGTGGTTCAAAGGAAGGGTGTTTTCTTTGATTTCTCCTCCATTAGATTTCTGTATTGGTACACTGAATTTTGAAGAGAGGTGCCTGAATTCACATATTTTTGTTATTTTATTTTGGTTCGTGGCTCACAATATGAATGAAAGGATATATACAAAGCAGATTTTCTGCCCTATTGCGCTGTGAGATTTGTACTGTCCTGAAAATTGAACTAATTCCTCTGGGTGTGAAGTAAGAACAAACAGCTCATTCCCTTCTGCTCCTCTAAACCACATGAACTTAAATATTAATGAAACTTTCATGAATCACACATAATACATACTGCCCCTTTGTGCTGGAAAAGGCCAGGCTTTTTATGGTTGCTGCCGTACAGCCAAGATAATAGGAAGCAGAGTCATAAAACAGTAATTAATACACTTCTGAACTGAGCTATTTTATTGTGTAGATGCTAATTAAGAATGATAGATACCAGTGATTGAGTGGCACATAATACATTTGGTCAGCATAAGTGAAGGTCAGTTATCATTTTGACTACTTTAAGTGAAAATGTTTTCCCTTATATGTCAGTGATTTCAGAAACCACGAATGTCAAAGTGAAATACCTTATACTTTCTAGAATGTATGTAGATTTTTAGTGACATGACAGGAGAGGAGTAATAGAAAACATTTGATTTGCTGTGGGGTTTTGGACCAAAGAATCAGAAGGGGAAAAGAAAAAAAAAATTGAAAAAAATAAGAAGTAAATCTTAAATCTTGGTGTTTTGAGTGTGTTCAGTTTGGGGTGGGTCTCTGAGACGCTGTAAAAAGGGCTGGCTTTCCAAACAGGGCAACCCCTCCTGCCAGAAGCTGATTCAATGGGATTGGACACTTCAAAGTTCTCCTTTGGAAAATCTCATCCACTTGATCAAAACATTCCTTGATGGTTTTAGAATATTTCTAAGTAAGTTATTAATTTTCAGGAAAGTGGGAAAGAGTGGCCTTAACTCCCAAACTAGGGATGAATTCAGACATTACAGCTTTATCCAGGGAGGAGACAAGTCAGAAAGGGAGCTCAGGCTCTGGCAGTAGGAATGTTAGACATCTCACAGATGCTCGTACCAGTGCTACATGTTTAACTTCACTTGTCATCTCTGTGTTCTTCATAGCTTAGACACCTTCTATTTTTCTTTAATACTGTACAACCATGATTAAAGTCGAAAGAAAAAAAATCCTCTCCTGAGGCTGTTAAGACCCTTAGAGACTTTAAAGGGTACATGCCTAGGCAAAAGCATAACATGACTTTTTTTGAAAAAAGTCAAGATTACTTTTAAAATTTTGCATTATTAAAAAATCATTTGATATTTTGATCTCATATATTATGTAATACCTCCTTAGAGATGAGCTACTGCTGTTAAAAAAGAAAAAGAGGAAAAAGAAGACTTTTCAGTCAGTCCTGTGATGGTTTTTGGGCAGTACCAAAACCGCTAGATTTCTAACTGGGGACTGCAGTTAACATTGTAGTTCACATAACAATTGATTATTTTAAAACCACAGGCTAGAATTGACCGTGAAATGTTGTTACACCTCCTACACATCCTATTGCGGTGTGAGAAAAAAGTGATGCTATATTAAAAAAAAAGATTTCACATAGAATCATGGAATCATAGAGTGGTTTGGGTTGGAAAGGACCTTAAAGCCCATCTGGTTCCAACCCCCCTGCCATGGGCAGGGACACCCTCCACTAGACCAGGTTGCCCAAAGCCCCATCCAACCTGGCCTTCAACACTTCCAGGGAGGGGGCATCCACAGCCTCTCTGGGAAACCTGTTCCAGTGCCTCAGCATCCTCACGGTGAAAACATATTTGATAATATAAGAATATAGAAATAGGGCTGCAAATAGCAGTTCATGGTTTTACATCCTAGTGTTAGTACTACTCAGTGCTTTAAAGAATAGCATCTCCTTGCTCAGGAAATCGCTGCTTGATAGTCCTAATAATGTCTGAGTGGGTGTTTGAATAAATGGGTTTAGCATGCTTTAAGGTGAGTGACTAAGTCTGATTTCTCTGGTAAATGGGTATGATCAGTAAAGCTGATCAGTACAGCAAAAAAGAATGCAGCAAATGAGAAAGTAAACACAGTAACAAAGTCAAAGGTCTTATCTAAAAGTCAATGAGAGCCTGAAAAACTCGGCACAGATCAGAGAGTAAGTTGCTCGTTGAAAAGGCATAATAACTGACTCAGCTCCAGATTTGCTCTGGCATTTGAATACACCAGTTTCTGAAGAAGGCCCTTGACATTGCTAAAAATTAAAAATAAAAATGAATGAGTAATGGTTTTTCAGGCTTTCAGCTCTTGAAAGATGCTAGCGCCCAGGCAGGGGCTGTCCGTGGCCTTGCGCCGGGGCAGGCAAGGCAGCGCTCCGGCAGCTCGCTGGTATGCCTTGGATGAGAAACAGCGATACGATTCTGACGTGTGTACACAACAGGGAAGATTGTAACTAGCAGCTTATGTTTTAGTATAATGCTAACTTACTTGGGCAGCTCTGGGCACACTCTTCAGAAGCCACTAATGACGTTGTAGTTGTGTAACTTGAACAGTCTCTGTTCTTGCTCAGGCTGCCAAGAATGCTGCAACCCAAAAAGCCTGTTATGCAACTGCAAGTGAGAAACTTGGGCCACTGCAGACAGCCACATCTTGACAATTGGATTTTTGTCCAGTCTGGCTTTTCAGCTCATTTTTTATGTTAACAGGACTATTGTTTTCCCATATAGGCTCCTTCAGTATAACAAAGCCATATATTTTACCGGAAGCTGGACACGGTATTGTCTGTAATTCAGCTTGTATTTATCTGTACCTTTCCAAGTGACTAAGCTGCTGACAATTTCCCAGAATGTCTAAGATCCACTGCAAAATTATAATCAAGTTAGGTGTTCTTTGGAGGAGAGAAACTTTTCTATGCAGTGTGTTTGTCTGGACCTATAACAGGAATAACACATATCTGGAAGAGACTTCCTGCATCACTGAGTTCAGCCCCACGCAATCACAGGATGTCACATTGTCCTTTTAATAATTAGATCGAGTTCTGTTTTAAAATACATAGAACTTTTTCTTCCCCCCTGCGATTCCTGTGGAAAGAGTGTTCTAGAAATCTGCTTGCTATAAACCAACTTCTTGTTTCTATCCTCAATTTATGCCTGACCATAATTGCTGGAAGACTAGACAAATGTCTTCATTAACTGTTTATTCTCATTTGTAGTAGGGCCTGCCATTTATGTGTATGTGATCTTAGTAAACTTACGTTACTGAAGTTCTTGACTTTAAAGGACTAAGAAGGATATGTGGGATCTGGGAATTCGAGTGGAAGGAAGTTTCTCCTTCTTCAAGAGATACTTTGACTGGGTGTTTTCTGGGTGCTGGTTGTGCCCAGTTTCAGTGCTTGAATAACCTTTCTCTGTTCTTGATGAGAAGATGAGGTTCTTGTCAACAGAGGAAAGCACTCACTGAACTGCTAAGTGTGCATGCTTATTTATCTGCAGGCAAGATAAAAAGCATTATGTCTTCAATTATTGATCTTACGTTTGATTTGGGGTGCAAGAAATCATTTGAACCATTGAAGCAGGTTGTAGACTTTCTCTGGAAATTAATATGAGTAATTTTCTGGCTCAAAAGGAGAGTCTGCTCAAAGGGCGGTTATTGAAAGGGAGGGAGGTTATTGGTGACATCCAGGAAGCGTAGTCTAGGGACCAATTTTTTTAAACAATTTCTTTAATGTCTGTGGCACAAAAAAGAAGAGCACAACTATGCATTTGGGAAATGCGGATGAGATTTTGTGCTTAACGTGGCTGTTTACAGCAGTTGTTAGACAGAAGTAGCTCCTGGAGCAAAACCAAAGTGGTAGCACTCTTGAACCAGACGCTGAGCTCCAGAGTCAGGCTCCTTCTTCCTTCTTCTGTCCCTTGATTTTTTAATTCATTAGTGAAAAATGACCTTTGCTTCAACAAAGCTTGACTCTGGGTAAAGATCTAGAATCCACCTCTCCTATTTTTTGTGCGGGTGGTGTAACAGCTAAGCTGGAGGAAAATGCTAGTGTACTTGTCTCCAAGTGGATGTGTCCCCAGCTGCTCTGAAATTTTTCTGCACTCAGTGCTGTGATTATTTTCTTAAGAGACATTTCAGTGTGTTTTGCTTATTTTCCAGATTCCTGCTGAGCTTATGTAGGAGACAGACAGGGAGCTCTTGAGGCACAGGGAGCTCTGCTAGTGACAGACTGGAGAACTTCATGTGGCTGAGGAGCTTTCAGGTGAAAGCCAGAGCTGTTTTCAGGGTTAATGGCTGCTAAGCAGGGCTAATGTAGCTCACAATTTTGGATTCAGGCACCTCAGGACAAACTAAATCCTGTTTTAGATGCCTAAAACCTTCTTTGGATCTGGACCAAATGCTTTATTTTTATGTTTGGAGAAATGTCGTGGAGAATGTAAGTGCTTCTGATTTCGACATGCAGATACTTAAACTTGATTAGAATGAAAAAGCAAGAATCTTATGCATAAAGAAGTGTTAAAAGACATTCAGACTGAGATCTAAGCCTACGAAATCAAGGAAATCCTGAGGTAGGATTATTACATTAATCTTTCTGTCCTCCTCCACCAAACTCAAACTCCCTTTGTGCTAACATTGTTTATTCTAGCAAATATGGTTGTCTATGTATCTGCCACTGGGGTAACATTTATTATCTTCATGTGGAACAGTTTATTATCATGTAACCGATATAAACAGTTAAAAAGATGTTGTCTCTGTGATCTTTCTTGGCCCACCAGAGCCTGATTTGTTAACCTTCTGAGCCTGCTGTGAACCTTGCCTAGTTTTCAACAACACATACGAAGACCGTAGGTCTGAAGGCTGTGGGTGGCTATAGCTATACTACTTGTTGTGCTCTTTTGTTTTGTTTATCATCTAGAACACATATTATTTTAGATGGGATAATTTTAGGCAATTGTGTTTTTGAATGTATTACAATATTGTAAAAACACCTAAGATTTTGGTTGTTGCTTTCAACATCCCAAAAGTAGTACTATAAATAGACACTGTAATACTCTTTTTCTATTATTTATCTAACAAGCCACCCATGGTGTGTAAATTCCATCAAACAATGTCTGTGTTGTGAAAAAGAATAACTATTGGTGTCTGATTTAAAAGTTACTCCATTTGCTTAGTGGGACTACATATACATTTAAAAACAGCCAACCAAATTAGGATATATATAAAAAATATATATATATAATAGTAATGCCTTTTTAGTGCTTCTTTGCTTCCTCTTCCAAACTTTCTCTCTAAAATAAAGAAGAAATATTTCTAGAAAGATGAGGATCTTCGTCATGAATGGGAATCCTGCCCCCTGAACCCCAAACACTTCAGCTCAGGATTTTGTTGCAGGGAACAGCACTTTTCTGTATGG
The DNA here is from genome assembly GCF_011004875.1 of Balearica regulorum gibbericeps. Lineage (NCBI taxonomy): Eukaryota > Metazoa > Chordata > Aves > Gruiformes > Gruidae > Balearica > Balearica regulorum. The sequence goes on from NC_046185.1 coordinate 16,686,998, forward strand.
GACTGGGGAAAGAGGATAAATCACAATTACATTTACACCTCTGACTTTGTTACACATTTGAGTGCCCTGTGAATATTTGATGTAGATGTATAAATTGTCATTGTGAGGCTAGATCCCAAAAAATCAGAGAGCACTGAAGAATCTCTCTCTTTTCAGAAGTACTGACAGGTGAGCACCTTAGTGACTAGTTCTTAAAGAGTAAACAAACATTTTAATGTGTGGCCGGTGACTTTGAAAATGAAGCATATTAAAGAAGTTGATGTTTGTAATCTATATAGCTATTGCAATATTTTAAGTTATGAAACTCTGTTTTAATGAGTGTCAGTTGTGTGGCATGTTGCTTTTTACTAGACTGACAAGAACTAAATATAACACTCAGATTTCCAGGAACTCATAAAAACTCCTTCTTTTGTGCAGAAGAAGGCTTTTTAAATGTGTCTTAAAGCACAAATGTTTCACTAGTGGTTTTGCCTGTAATGAGAACTGTTACTACTCTGTGTACACAGTTGCTAGATGTAGTAACATAGCAGTATAGATCCCCATTGATAAGTATTTCCCATGCATTTAAGACAGGATTAATGGATTGCTTGCATGGTAGATTTTATTTATAATTTAGAGTTTAAATCTGCAGGTATGTGCTGTTTACAGTGGAGACAATCACTTGTTGGTCTTTGCAAGAATTTACATTTAACCTGATCAATACAAGAATTATTTTAATTGGCAAATTATTCAGATCTTTACAGTAGCATTGTAAAATGAAGTGTCCATCCTCTACCTTCTTCACAGAGGCACTCAAAGAGGCAGGTCATTTAAAAAGGTGTATTATTAAATAAGCATTATAAATTTTAGGAGCGTTCCCCACTTAAGCAACAGGAGTGCCTGTTTAAAATTGGCACTGTTGTTCGAAGCAAAAGAAACCTGAATCCCACCTTTTGTATTGCCTCAGCCAGGCTTCCGCACAGTAGCAGGGTCTGACGAAACAATGTATATTTACAAATATAGAAAAAGAAATATGAAAACTCAGTTTTAATACTTGGTAGTTTATGCAAGTCTGTTATCACCATGAGATTAATGTAATCAAAATGACTGTCCTAACATAATAGATTGTAGACTAGAAGTGATTATATACATTTTCAAATTTATGTTGGTGTTTATATTTTAATTAGTGGTTTAGGCTGTGAAATTTTGGCCCTGGGGTTAAACCTAAAGGTTTTCAAACTAAGAAATCCATGGCCAAAATATGTTTGGTGGGAGGGAATAATATAATTACACACAGCTTTTTGATAAACAGTCTAAATTATGCTTCAAAGGACAGATGTGGCTTTAATAATCTGAACCATTTGCATTTTCAGATTAAACCGTGCTTGATTGCATTGTACTTGATATGTATACTTAAATCTATATGTTAAATGTTATACTTTGATATAGAGCATATTGTTTGACTTTGTTCTTATGATCTGACAAGCTTCATTATATAATAAACTAGTTTAAATAAATCTTAAAGACATAAAAGTGTTCTTGACAGTAAGAAAAAAATTTGAAGCACACAAATGATATATCGGTTAGATGTTCCAGAGAGAGTCAAAGCTTTTTTCATTCAGATCTTTGAACATGTGTTTTGAATAAAGCTGTAAGGCATTTTCCAGTAACCAGTGTTGTATTACAAAAATGAGTAAAGTAAAACAAAAGGAAAACATGTTTCAACATTTTATTCAGTATTGTCACACATTGTTGCACATTTCCAGCTGGAAGTAAATGTGACATTTGTGATGCTAATTTTTCAAACCTAACCTTTTATAACATATAAAATATTACTTGGGATGGTGTGCCCTTGTGAAAAGAGCAGGAGTAATGAAGTACTCGATCAGGGTTCAATTGGATTCCTAATGGCTTGAGTGCAATTATACTGCCAGTTTGTTGCAATCAATCAAAACCATTTTTGAATTGTTCCCTTCAACTGTATCTAGTGGTAACTGCTGATAAGCAGGTTACAGAGCACTTGACCTGATGTACTAGCAGTGCCTGTGTCTCACAAAAAACAACAAATAATCCTGTAATGCTGCCCAGTTTGTCCCATGCGAGGGAAAAACTCTGATTTGTTAGTACAGAACAACACACTGTAGCCTCGCTCCATGTTATGCGTGATGGAGAAATGTGAACATAAGTGTAATGCAGAAGGACATACGAAAAATGCAGTATATAATTTTGGTGTTATACTGTTAATTATGGGCTGCAGGCACATTAACTAACTCAGAAAAAATTTAGAGCTCTCCGAGTTGCTCCCTTTTTTGTCTATCAGAATGACAAATTGCCAGCCTCCCTCGGCTCAGAGAGAGGGGAGAAGGAGGAGGAGCAGTAGCGAAGGAGCACATGCAAGCAATTTGGATATTAAAAAAATGCCAAATAAAAAAAAAATCTTACAATTAAGCTATAATGGAATTTATAGAAAGATGGATATAATTTATTTTGGTTTTATTTGTCCAGGGCCATAACATATTAGCCTGGAAATATAATCTAAAACATACCATGTAGAGTGTTGCTAATGGGACATTTATGCTAAAGGGACTTATTCCCATACTTCAGGATAGGAAAAATATACTATAACGTTTCATCATAAGGCATTCCTTTGAAAGTGAAAGCTAATTAAATAGTTTTTACTATTAGTTGAAAATGTCATACACGTGAAGACCCTTAATCCATGTGAGAAATGGTTGAACTCGGCAAACGTGGCACTTAAAGAAGGGCACCTTGAGGCTGATGGTCTTGGGATCAGAAGTCTCCTCTGTCTCAGGAGAGTGGTTACCTCCTCGCTAGCCATTACCTAATTTTTACCTGACCGTGCTTCAGCAGGTGCCATTTTGCTATGAGTGTGGCAGTAGGAAAGTGTTTCACTATTGGTGTTTGATCCCACGATTTCTGTTCTGAGTCGAGTAGCAAAAACACCATTCAGTTGCAGCAAGACGGGGTGGGTGCCAGCACAATTTTTACAAGTTGGGTTAATGCTTACATTAAAATGTTGTTCCCATTGAAGACAGCAACAGTAATTCCGTGCATCTCACGCAGAGAATATCTGCTTGTTTCCTGAGCATGTTCTTTGCTAAATATGTATCTTTTTGCTATAATGCAAAATCAGTAAGGATTCAATCTGTAGCTGTACCTGCTAAACAGTGTCCCAAACATCACCATGTGCTTGTGACGCTCAAAGCATTGACTTCCGCAGTATTTAGCCTGCACCTCTACTTCAGATTTCTGACTTGGCAGGTGTATAGCTCGGAGTCCTCCTTTTTTTTTTTTGGAAACTAAACCAAGCACATATTCATTGCACAGTGAAAAATTGCAACTAGAAAAGGAAAGTAGAAAGGAGGGTTTTTTTTAAAAAAAAAATTGGTTAAGGACAAAACATGTTTCCAGATGGTCTCTCTTATATTGTACTGCTTTATATACAGGGCCATCTGTAACTCTTTAGTTAATTTCCACTGGTCTAATTCTGTACTTGCATGTATGTATCTAGAATAGATTTGACCAAAATATGGGGCTTTTATGTACTGTTTGTGGGATATTTTCAGAGTAATATGTAGCAGAGCTTGGCTGCTCTGCCCTTTGTGTAGATACAGAATGCCAAAGGGTAGGGGAACGGCCTCCTCTCTCGTATCTTACCCAGTTCTTTGGGGGCTCCTCAACGCAAAGCAGTACAACAAGCAGATTTAGTTTGTCGTGTGTGCATAATTGGGAAGTTCTGCATGCTCATTTTAGCCCACAGTATTTATTACATACAGCTTTTATATCAGTGTTTAAAACCCCATCCATTTGCTGCATTTAAAAATACCTCTCTTTGCCCAAAGATAGTCATTTAAAGCTTTCAAGATAATAGTGGGAAAATTTTGTGCAAAGACATTGATGTAATGGCAACAGCATTTATTCTTTTCACATTGACATGGCAGTTTTCAAAAAACTTGGAATTGCAGAGTGAATTTTGGTCGCATTCATTTTTAATTGACCATGTTGAAAAAAAAAAAGAAAAAAGGGGAGAAAAAAAACCTGCTGGAGGAAACACCCAAGAACAGCAACCTGTCTGAAGCATTTGTCACTCGGTTTTTATTTTCAGAATGTCCCTTCTTTTTATAGTACCCGAATAGATTGTAAAGCACAAAACAATTAAGAAATATATCAAAGTAATCTAATCTGTTGCAATTGCATTAAGGTGTACAATGGGGTTTTTTTTCATTTGAGAACTATTTAAGTATTTCTTCTATTTAAGTTATATAGAATGTAATTACTTCTGTCACCTCATATATTCAGTTTCCACTATCTAACTTTTATTTCTTAATGGTTTACTTACCTATTTTATTTTTAATGCCTTACCTTCTTTAATTAGAGAATGTTACACGACTCTTTTTCTGGGCCTTAGACATGCGAAGAAATGGGTGATATAATTTATGTTTGTCTGTGGCACCATATCTCTTTCTTCTTATTCTGAGGCAAATATTTAGAAGAACAATACCACTGCAGCCGTCTCTGTCTCCTTGTAGATCTTTCATAATGGGTGTTTTCAGGCAATGAAAACCACAGAGCATATGGATCAAAAAGAATGGGATTCAGGTGATGAAAGCGATTGTTTCTTGGTGCCTGTCTTGATTTTCCTTTGAGTTTGTGCTGAAAGGTTGAGGTTGAAGTCAGATGATAATTTTCCAAGTTCCTTGGATGGTTTAACCATCCCCGTGTTGTCGGGAACGTTAGCTGAATCCATTTTCATACCAGTTTCAGATGGAGATTTTAATCTTTCTTGCTAGGAAATCCTATCATTTCTTTGCACATAAACAGTGAACACCAAATGTCGCTCTGATTTGCTCCCTTGGAATGAAGTGGCTTTTCTCATTACCTAAGCCTGGGAATAACAGAAATCTGACGTATCTGTTACACTAGAATGTTTATTACATATATTTCGGTTTAGAACTAACATTACTGGTCAGAAATCCCAGCGCATGTCTCTGGAAAACAGTTCTAAGCCACCCACGGACCCCAGATGGGTGTTGTCCATGGAAGAAGCAGTCCCAACACGTTGGGCCATCCCAGCCCTGCTGTGCTATTTTAAGGTTTTACCTATGTGGCAATATATGAGGCCGAAAGGGTTTTTATAGTTCAACTTTTTCTGTAAAGTGCCTTCTGCGATAACCAACTGCTTAGCAGTTTTCAAATGAATTACAGAAGTGTAGGCATCAGTGATCATGAAAAAGACAGTTGGTAGGGGGCTCTGGAAGGAGTGGTGAGCACGGGTTTAACTAGGACATTTTTCTGGCTGCCAGATGAAGAGAGCAGGTGTTGGCATTTATGTTCCAGCTGTGTAAATTGACTGTGGATATCTGTTTGGGTAGTTGTTTATATGATCTTCTTTGGTGCAACGTTTGGGCACCTACATGACGCAAAGCAAAGAGAGGCGGGGGACTCATGCAGCCCTGGGGGAATGATGTTGCTGTTGGCTGAATCGATCTTACTGGGAAGTCAATGAGGATGCCAACATGTTTCTCTTTTTCTCTTCACTGTCTTGTTCTTTATGTTTTTTCTACTTACCTCGCAAAGGAAAGAAATAAACATCTGAGTTGGCTGCAACCCTGTAACAACTTTCCCTCTAAGTGACAGGCAAAATAAATGGCAAAATGATATTGTTCAGAATTATTCATCTCAGACGGACTGTGATAAATTCACCAACATTGTAATCACAGATACTGAAAATAGAAGGATAAACTTTCTTTCCAAATGAGGAGTTCACTCTGCTTTTCCTGGTCTCCTCTAGTCAATTGTCATCAGTGTGTTATTTGAGAGCCTCCAACTATCAATTAAATGTGGCTTTCAATCTCTTGTAGGTCCTCTTGGTATTTTAGGCAAGCATTCAGTCTGTCTCCTACAGCTTTTCTTAGCTCAGGATTTCATAGTTTTGGAAAGCAGGCCATCTGATCTAGTCCGTACATCTTTCTGCAACGTGTACTGGAATGGCATAGTAAAATTGAGTCCTAAGAGCACTGGCACACAGCTCTTCCCAGTGGGGAAATTTTAGTGGGAAGAAGCAAAAGGAAAACTCCAAAGGTGGCACCATCCTGCTGCTGTCACAGCCCATTTCCAGAGCCAGATGTGGTTGTGAGTTCATCTTGTTTTATCTTTCGACAACACAATTGTTATTTAATGTCATAATTTAATTTCCAGAAATTCTCAGTATTTTCTTTCTGCTTATCTGTGGAAACATAGGAGTAAGTTAATGACGTTCAGA